>NC_139598.1:13574888-13905728 GCF_946808225.1 Silurus aristotelis | reverse complement strand
CTTACCTAAGCAGACACGCTCTTAGCCGGACATGCAACAGCCTTCTGGAAATACTAGAGTTTCCTCTTCAGCTTTTATAGAGTCTAAACCACAGTGTTTACTCACATCCATGAGACATCACATAAAATGGAACATCAATACAGAGCTGTTTTTAGGAAGGAAGATATAACCATGTATAGCACCAGCATTCTCTCGCTTCCTTTTTTTTATATATATATATATATATATATATATATATATATATATATATATATATATATATATATATATATATATATATATATATATAAAGTGCTTAGCTACTGTTTTACAGCCAGGCCTTTTTTTAAACATCAATGTAAAACTTTTGTATTTAAGGCACACAATTGTTCATGATGTCTTTGGATGCGGTAACATTCAATTTTACCTTCACTTGAACTATAAGTACCTGAGTTTACTAAACCTTTGTGACGGAATTAAGCACAAAGCTTCACAATCTCCAGAATCACTGACTCTTAACATATATTTTATATATATATATATATATATATATATATATATATATATATATATATATATATATGGGGTGTATGTGTGTGTGTGTGGGGTGTGTGTGTGTGTTTATACATTTATAAGTTTATTCACATTGCTATACAAATAAAATTTTATTGAAGTTGTAAAAAAAGTGTTCTATTGACATTTACCTGCACATGCACTGAATGCATGACAGCGGAGATGGCTGCTAGTGCAGAATAAGGAAAGTTTATTATGATATAAACAAACAAATTCAAATCAGAACAGGCCATGATATATAAGCAAATAATTTGAACAAGTATGTGAACAAGAAACCAAAACAAGATCAGAAACCAGATCAGGAGAGACATGAAGCAAAACACTTAGCAATCACTAAAGCTGTGAACAAGTTATTAGTGCAAACTAATGATTACACAATCTAATGAAAACGGAAGTGATGAAGATGGTCATGTGTTCATAAACAGACACATGGGCACATAAACCAATAACGAGCCCGGAACAAGGTCATAACAGGAACAAAAACAAACACATCAACACGTGGTAGATGTAAAGAAGAGATTGCAGAAGCCTGTAGCAATGCATGCAGAGGGAGGAATCTCTGCTAAGCTTATTAGGCATTTTGGGAAGGTGACTCCAGGTTCGGCACTTAAAAAATTGTCACAGTGGTAACACTGACGTGCAGAATGAAAGAAGTTAGAGTTCCCTAGTAATGAGGCAAGCTGTTATTTTTTGTTCTGGGAAAATTAAAGAGATGAAGGTTGATGAAGAAAATGGCGGTTTATTGCTGCTATAACAAGTGATAACTGGAACTAAATTCATTTAAAAAACATGAAAAAAAAATGATCCGTGTCAAAATATTATCCTATAAGAGGAATAATACACTTTCAGACGTGCTGTTATTAAATATCTTAAATAAATCAATGTCAAATGCATTTTCCAAAATCATATGAGCATATTTTTTTATTCATCTTCATTTCTTCTTTTAATGTCGTGAACCACCAAAAATCTTCAACACACAGATTCAGTGTAATATCCCTTTTTTTATTGTTTAATTTGAAAAATAACTTACATAAATCTCTGTACTCAACCATACTTAACCAAGACATAGCCTTGGCATGAACACATTGTACCAGAAAAAAAAGAGAGAAGGCATTCAAAAAGGGTATAACGTCTTAGTCGAGTGAGACATTATCCCAATTCAGTGCGATCTTATCTATAGATGTCTAACCTTTTTTTTTTTTTCAAAATTCCATTATATATATATATATATATATATATATATATATATATATATATATATATATATATATATATATATATATATATAAAATGTCAAATTCAAGAGAACTATACATTGGTAAAGGAAAGAAAGCCATGGAATGAACACCAGATTAGATTTTGCTTCACATGGAAGAGTGATAATGTCTCCGTAGAGTTTCTTTCTGACTTTATACCAAGAAGAGTCTTCTCTAAGTTTAAAAATAGAAATTAAATAAAAATTAACTGGTCTTGGCTTGCGAATCAAATAACAAAAATATATGAAAGGAACTTTCTGGAAACAAACAAAGAAAAATCTAGAAATTTCTCTATCATGTGGCAAGTTTTTACGTCATGCGAGTGCCCTGCGTTGTCACCAACTCCAGGGTCGGGTTTTGTGTAAAACTGCACTATGCAAATACTGCAACTGTCCACGAGATGCAGGAAACCATTTGCTTTACAAATCAACCAGGGTATCATTCATCCTGAATACTGGGTACTGGGGGAGAAAAATGTGTTTGCGGGGCAGAAAATGCCCTTCTTAATTTTTTTTTTACCAACAAAATTGTTGTTTTCTTGAAACCCAGCAAAATTTTCTTTTCAAATTTAATTAGGGACCAAAGTAACATAGTTGACATGCACTGTACAAGAAATTATAAAAATAATATATTTTTTTCTTCATTCCAAATCTTTATCCAAACATGCAGTGTAACTGCACGCTGTGCCCAAGCCATGTTGCAGAAAATCCATTTCAACATGCTTGTTATACCTAAATGAATTGACACACAAAAAAACCCCACAAGGCTGTATGTTCGACCCTGTGAAAACGTTCGGAAATTCAAATTCGGAGGGGGAAAAAAAATCTGACAAGAGCAGCAAGAGTTACCCTGGGACAAGAGAGAGAGAGAGAGAGAGAGAGAGAGAGAGAGAGAGAGAGAGAGAGAGAGAGAGAGAGAGAGAGGGAGAGAGAGAGAGAGAGAGAGAGAGAGAGAGAGAGAGAGAGAGAGAGAGAGAGAGAGAGAGAAAGAGAGAGAGAGAGAGAGAGAGAGAAAAGAAACGTACAATTTGCACATTATCTCTGTAAGGCTTTCACCTTAATTAATGAAATAAATAATACAATTTAAATTTTCTTTACCTCACATGAACAGGATTTTTTTTTCTTTTCCACCCTGTTAAACAAGTTCTAAAGTCCTTATTTAATCATTTAAATGTCCGTAAAAATACAGTATAGACCCTAGCATGGGCTTAGGATAATTAAACTGGATTCCTTTTTTTTTTTCCTTTTTTTTTATATATCACGCCATTGCATTCACTCCCCATGAAAACCATGCACTAGTGAAATTTCTCTTCAAAAATAATAAAAATTTTCAAAAAAAAATGGCTGATCTGTTTCATTTGTGTATATACTTTTTCTTAATTTTTTTTTTTTTTTTATTTGCAAGTTGCAATCTGAAGAAAATATTTGTTTCTTGAAGATCAGCTAAATTTCATGTCCATGCAAAAAAAAAAAAAAAAAAGTCTCTTTTTTCATACAATATCAACAGAAAAATCGTCCCGTTCCAAACGTTCATCCGGGGAATCTTGAACCTTGTCTTTCACAATATTTGTTTTTTTTTCTCCATTTTTAAAAAATAAGAAATCTAAAAACAGTCTCGCTTGCGATCGTGTGCATATCTGGGGGGTGGGGGGCTGCAGACTGTCGATACAAACTCATTTCCGTATCGCAAACTTTGGGTCTTGTTTAAATGGCATGACCCAAGAAACACTCTTCACTCGTTTAAATACAAATGAACAATGAACGACAAGGGAAGAGAAACAAATGCGCGATAATATGGGCTTGTGTAGAACCCCATGGCTTTGAAAAAGGACAAAATCAGGTCCATTTTCCTTCGTCTGGCTGTTCACCGATTGTAAGGGTCACACTCCATGCTCAACATGTGCGAGGCCTTAGATTTATTTTGTAATGTATTATCTTTATTGTTTTTTTATTGTTATTGTTATCATTTAGGGTTTTTTTTTCGCGAGCAAACACAGAACCGCTTTTAGTTTTCACCCCTAAGAAACAGGCTCAGAAGACGACACCAAGCATGCAGTGTGTTACTGGGGAGGGGCAGCAACCGGCCTCAAATCGCAAAAACTCCCACCATTGGGATGATGGATGATGCTACAACAACCACGCTATTCGTTAGCGCTGTGCTACGAGCGGTCCGAACGGCACAGAGCTGCTGTCCAAGGACGTCTGCGATGCTCGTCGAGTCAGAGGAGCGAGCGTCGGGTCCACCAGGGAGGACGGGGGAAAGAGCTTGAACCAGCCAATCACCATGTTGGACAAGTCCAGCTCGTCTAAAAGGATCTGCACGGCACCCATGAATGATTTGTGGTCCATTCGGCCGTAATCTCCCCACACAATGACCTGACAGGTAAAAGAGAATTAATGTCACACAGTGTAACACATTATTTATGTTATAATGATAATAGTACGATTGGCATTTTCCACTTATTACTGTCGGGACTGTCCTGTGCTGAATAGATGCATACTCTTTAGAGAGAGAAAGAGAGAGAGAGAGAGAGAGAGAGAGAGAGAGAGAGAGAGAGAGAGAGAGAGAGAGAGAGAGAGAGAGAGAGAGAGAGAGTAAGTATTGATTGGGTAAAGGCTGCTCACTTGTAAGACTTTCCCCCCTGGACTCTCTTCGAAGGACAGCTGCTGCTGATAAAGTGGGTCCAAGGTTTTGCGGGCTACTTTTGTCTTCTTTTTGGCTATGCATGCTCCGTTTTCCAGCATGTACACCTTCACGTAAGGAGCTGGACAAGACACACACAAGACTGACATCTTAGATAAATGGCTTGTTTGAATGTCATGGCATTATGTTATTGCTTTATGATTCGATCTTACCTGGCAGTGACTTCGATCCTGGTTTACCCACAAGGCCTCGGGCCCGAATGATCTCCACCTCCAGAGCTCCCTTTTTTTCCACCATTCCAATCTGAATGTCACCTGGGCATGTAAAAAAATGAAACGCAGCATAAGTAAACCTGGCAAACGTTGCATTCTGTTAACAAACCTAATGGAATCTTAACCTTTGTATACAGATTGAAAAAGATGATCTAGCTTAGTCAAACCACATGGTTTATTTTTAGTACTCACCTATGGAAGGTGTAGCCAAAGTCTGTCGGCCTACTAACTGAGCGGGGCCTAGTCCATCCAGGAAGTCGCTGAACTGGCTGTCTGCTGAGAGTCGCACTCCGGGAAAGATCAAACTACAAGAGAAAGAACTTTTACTGTTCAGATGCTGATACCAAGAACAAGAGAATAAACAGCTGTCTGACAGGACATTTACATTATACAAGTGTGTGTGTTTTACTCACTTCCCCTCAGAGCTGAAGCTGTTCATGCTGCCATCGGTAGACTCCCGGCTGGCCTGCCGTGTCATTCTACTTCTCATCTCCACAGCCAGGCCTGTCTCAGTACTCCTCTGAACGGTGCTGCGTAGTTTCTTTCCTCCTGCTTCTACATGAAGGCAAAAAAAAGAGAAAAAAAATAATTTTTATTGTTAATGAATTCAGAGCAGAGGTTTTTTTGTAAAAAAAAAAAAAAAAAAAAAAGGTAAAAAGTTATCTGTAGCTTCTTAGAATTTAGCATTAGCACAACAATTTCCTGGGTTTCATCTTACATTCACACAGAAATTTCAAACACTGAAAAGGAAACAGAGTTAAAAGTTTAAAGTATAAACATTTTGAATTACATTAAATACATAATGAACAATAAGGTTGGTTTTTAGATCCATGTCATCGTATTAGCTTTTTATCAACTCGATTCCGTAGTTAAAAACAACAGCAACATTGGTCAAGTACAGATACACAGAATTATATAAAAACCAAAAGTGAGTGTTGGTTTCTTTCTAGCACAAACTGTAAATCACATGTCTGATGTCTCATTTAGTTAAGCATATTCTGTTGATACAAAAATACGTAAACGAAATAAACATCAGGTGTCACTGTGTTATGCAGGACATATACAAGATCTTGTTATTGGGGTGGAACTGAGGTGTAGTTTATTGCAATTTTGTGGGCCTTTGAATTACGCCATTTCCCTCCACATTACATTGGAGACGTGCATTTACACACACACACACACACACACACACACACACACACACACACACACACACACACACACACACCTCCACACAGACACTGTGGTTTTCCTCAGCTGATCCGAGTTGACAGCTGACACTTTAAATCAGACATGCTGCTCATCTCTGGATCACACATTTACACAACCCTGCTCATGCCTCATACCACCCTTGTATGGAGGTTTTGTGTTAAATCATATTTTAAGCACTCCTAGGCACTGTGCAGTCATGTGACCAGTGATGACTTAACAAAATGATCAAACTCGTCCTCGGTCATCAGTTGATCCCAGTGTGAAATCACTTCCTGTTAAGTAAATTGTATTTGATTCTGCATACTTGCCAACAAACTTCATGCTACATCAAACACTATAAATAAGATGTTAGCTAAAACATACACTATATGGACAATGGTATTGAGACAAGACAACAAATATGATTTATACCAGTAGTGTTCATTAAAACAAGAAGAAATTTCCAAAGTTCAAATAATAAAAATGCCTTCTAGTGTCTACTTATATTGCACTTGCATTTCACAATGGCAATATTACTAAACATAATATTCTATACTATAATTATCACTAAATATGAAGCTGTACTATTTAATTCGAAATGTCAAATTTGTGCTCATTAATGAATGCAGCTCGGCCTAAAATAAACAGGACCACGCAGCAGATGAGCGCGCAACAGATGACTATTCAACATCCATAGCCATATTTATCAATGTTAATGAGTATGAAAGATTCACGCAGCAGTGGATGTGTTTTTTCGCAAACCTACGCAAACAGGAAAATAAAAATACTGCCGATATTCAAAACTTCAAGCGTGAATTGAAGTTGGTTTTCTGCAAGTTGGCTGTTGTTGATGACCTAGTTGATTAAAATAACAAGGTAAGCAATAAGTGATTAAAATAGATAACTCTTTTGACGCTAATTCCAATTACATTTTATACATTCATGTTCATGTTAAACAAAAACAAACAAAAATAAATTCATTAACCAAGAGTAATTGAATGGTTCCTCTTAACATTTTTTTGTAATCACTTCCTTCTATTATCACTTAAAACAGAGAGATATTTTGACTGTAAATGCCAATGCAAGACTATGAAGGATAACAGTGAATTTTTTTATAACTTTATTTGCAGCGAACATCCCCACACAAAAAAAAAAAATCATAATTATTAAAAAAAATCCACAAATGTATAATTTTATATAAATACATTTACGGATGAGCAAGTAATGTAAAATGTTTGGCAATTACGGTCCAATAATTTTTTTTCAAAGCACATTATATCTACATTTTAAGACAACAAAATATATTAAAAGTACCAAAAAAAAAAAAACACTTCAGGGATAGGCAAATCTCCAGATTAATTTCTTTCTTTTTCCTGACAGTGATTATTGCAATAAAATTTTTATGCGATCTGGTTAGATCCCAGAACAAACCGATCTAAACACATACCTAAATCATCAACATTAACAAATGTGCCCTTTTTTTCCAGATCCATATACACTACACTACACTGCATACACACATCTGATTCAGCATCCTCTTCCTCTCTACGTATGATTCTGAACACTCAGAATGATTCGGAACCTATGCCAATAGAGACCACCTCGCTAATCACCGGTGTTAGCACACATGCCCTCGTTAAGAGGTTCATAATTACCTTTGAGAAGATAAACCCATTTCCCAATACCATCTCCAGGATAAAAAAAGATTTTATGTTCATTAATCCTGATTTGATTATTGAAACAACTGGCTCTCCCTTCACAGAGAATCGAATGGTATGTTTGAATGATGAAGATCATGATAAGGAATGATTAAGATCAAAGATTAGATTTGAAAAGCAATCGATATAGAGGAGCATTCTTTTAACTCTTGTCCTTTCAACAAGATAAAATCTAATTAAGATTATTAAAATTGGAATGCAAAATTGGTAAAAAAAAAAGATTTAATCATAAAGGGAAATGATCCAATATTCATTTGTTTTTATTACCAAGAAGACAGAGCGGAAGAGCTAGACTGAAGCGTCAAGGTCAGGATATGTTCTAGCAACCTTGACTGAAGCTTGCTCAACACACAGCATCATGTTTAAGCAACAGAAATAGAAAAAGATATGCATGAAATATTTTTGGAATAAATTCTAATATCTAACTCTAAACCAAACAATGAAACAACTGTCAATAGGCATGACACTGAATTGCGAGAGGTGTTGAATATATTACTAAAAACATTTCCAAATCCACGCTCTTCCTCTTCAACCTCTCCATCTCACCAGACATCAGACTCTAAGAAAAGCCAAGGATCTCTCTTACCTCCTTCCTCCTCATCGAACGAGTTCATGCAAGGGAAGTAGACAGCCAGTGCTTCGAACGAGGCAGACAGGCTCATGCGGCTCTGTGAGCGCTGCATGCGCCCATTCCCAGAGCTGGAGCACGATCCGGTGCTCGGTGTGGAGCTGGTGGCATCGCTGCTCTGCCTTCCCATTTTGCCCTCAAAATACTTTGTGTTAAAAAATTAAAGACCGTGTGTCTCTAATGTGAAAGTTGGGATGCTTTAAATTGAGCTGCTCCTTAAAAGAAAAAAAGCCTGTAGATGAAAACTATGCACCTATCTGTAGCAGATTGCACTGTGTTTCTGCTTTTTTTTTTTTGGTGTGTATGTGTGTGAATGAGATCCCAGGAGCATGCAGCACTAGAGCTCTGAACTGAAAGAGGCTGTCTGTTCGTCTCGGCTGCTCTTGTTTCTAGAGAGTGAACACACTCTCTATCACTTTCTCTCTCTCTCTCTCACAGAGAGGGGGAGAGGATGAGCAGAGCCTCCTTTCCTCCTCCCTCAGCCAATCGGAGGATGCGCTGTGGATGAGCACCTAAGACCTAATGAGCTCTACCCAGAGATACAGCATCAGTGTGTGGCTGTGTATGTGCATGTGTGTGCGCGTGTGTGGGGCCATTAGCAGTAATAGCATCTTTTCTATCCTCCTGACTTCCAGACTGATTGCGCACCACACACCAGACACACCAGGTTCACGTGGCAAGCACACACATATGCATGCATGCATGCATGCGCACACACACAAACACACGACATTCGTCCTCTTAGTAAACGATTCTCCTCAGATAACAAACAGTGTCGTCTGTTTGCCTGCCTATAATTACAATATCTCTCGCTTTACAATCTTAGCAGTCCATCATTTCCCAGACTGTTGACCTGGAGAAATTCTGTCTCACAAACAGATACATTTTTATTTCACCTTTTCTCGAAAACACATCATTATAAATGTCTCGCAGCATAGCTACTACACAGATCATGACACAGATGATTACTTCAGACTAAATCAAACTTACTACTGAACATCGAAAATTATTCAAAGGAAAGATTATAAATAGTAGGTTAAATGTAACCACAGAACATTATTAATGGCAAGGTGAATATTTTTTAAGAAATATAATTTTCTTGTGAAGTGACATTTAACTTAGTTATTACAAAAAAGGAATGGCAACTATATAAAAACAGCACAGAATATAAAATAAAATACCAGTTAACGTTATAAAATTATTAACACCACAGAAAATTATTCATAGCTAGAAATCACAAGAGGTGATTAATGATGATTACTTAAAAGTTTCCTCAGACATTAATTTGTTGCTATCCAAAATTTACCTCAGTAAAGTAATAATAGTTCGCTGAAAGTTACATAAAATATGTATGATAGCTGAATGTTACCTCGGAAGATTAATGACAGCTAAAGGTTGCCTCAGAAGAGAAACAATAAGTAAAAGTTACATCAGAAAATAATAATAGTTGGTTAAAAGTTACATCAAAATAGAAATATTTAGTTAGCTAAATACATTTCTTTAAAAATCAATAATTTTTTAGCCAAAAGTTACCTCAGAAAATATTGATAGTTAACTAAACGTTTCCTCAGAAGTTAATTTGTAGCAATCTAAAAAAAAAAGAACAGAACATTAGGGAGATTTAGGTGAAAATAAATTATTCTCAAAGGAGAAATAATAGTTGGCTAAAAGTTGGCTAATAAAATTCATAAAATCTAGCTAAACTTTACCTTGAATGAATAATAAAAGACTAAAAGTTACCTAAGAAAATGTATACAAGCTACATAAAAGTTACCTCAGAAGAGTAATAATAATTAGCTAAAGTTACCTAAGAGAATTATTATTATTTAGTTAAAAGTTACCTCAGATGTTATTTGGTAGCCATCAAAAATTATCTCAGAAAATAAATAGCAAACTAAATGTTGCCACAGTAGACTAATCTTTTGACTAATCAGAAAACTCATTGCAAGAAAAAATCAATTATATATAAAATGTATTAACTAATAGAATGATGGTTGGTTGAGAAATTTCGCAACAAGTTTTGCAAATAAGAATCAATCCCTAAAACACACTTTTGTACAGACAGCTAGCTCCGTGTGAAAAAGAAGCTCCAATGTTTATTGTTTTTTTTGGCATCAATGTGCATAAATTCTTAATAAATAAAAGCCAGGGTGACCTTTATTCAAAGAACTCACTGCTCTACATGCGAAACAAAAAATCGGCACGGATATCAGCATGGGATTAGTGACAGGAGACAGTCGAGGGAGAACTAATTACAGGCGTTCATTAAAAGATGAAGATCTTATTGGAGAAAGAGCATTCTATCCTATCCTCCACAGCTGCTAGGGGATTTAGGAAGCGTTGTGTGCATGTGCTTTTGAGGTACAAGAGTGCTGAAATGTAAGATTCTATTAAAAAAATAAGTTTTTTAAAACAAAATTTTACTCATATTTAAACAAAATATATATTTATATATATTTATATTTTTGTATATCTGTAGTATCATCAAGAACAGACTTCTTTTTTTTTTTTTTTTTTTTTACACTATAAGACTCAATGACCCCATAATGCACTTTTGTTAACACATAACACACTACTGACCACATAATGCATAATTAGATTCCTACAATCCATTACTGTGATCCATTATACACTATTAGTGTCCTATAATGCAGTACTGTAACCACATAATGCATTATAAGTGATAATCAGAGACACACAATGCACTACTAAGACATACAATCCACTATTTTGGTCGCACAATAAACTACTATTACAAATAATGCACTATGCAATAGCTATGCACTTTACTCTCTACTAAGCTACCACCACTACACACAACTTTGATTCCTTTATAGCCCACTATGTCTGCTCACACCATGTATCCTTCGCCCAAATCTAAGTATCTGGTAAGAGGCATGATGAGGAAGATGAGAGACAGTCGCTGCTGTTCTTAGAGTAAAAGATCTGTGAGAAAATAGTGAGGCGCAGGCAGGTTAGAGGGGAGGCAAATTAGATATATAAATAAACACTAACATTTACAACCCTTGGTGTCTGAAAAATAGCACTTAAGCATCAGGAAGGCAGTGGAGAAAAAAACACCAATTTCTTCATGCGCAATTTAGCTCTGATTAAGAGCAGGAGAATGTCATCAAATGACTTTACAGGTCAGTTAAAACCTTATGGAGCTGAGTCACCAAGTGTTAGCATGGCTCATCTAGTGCTGAAGCACAAAGGCACACACACACATACACACACACATTACAGAATGCGTCCAAAATAATATTTTCAGACCTAAGATACTGAAATGTGAATTGCCCAATGCTACTACAAAGACGGTACAGAGATTTAGAGCTAAGTGAACAAGAAGGTACATCTGAAGTTGACTTTTCAAAGACTAATTTCAGCATTAAAACATTTATAAAAGCTTTATAAATTAATTTCAAACGTGCTCATCTGGACCAGTTACAACAATTCAATTACCACACGCTATTTAGAACAGAGTGCCAGAAAAGCACTCATTCATTTAATGCCTGATTGAAGCAAAAAAGCAAAATGCCAAGCATACATCATTAGGCTTTTGAGCTATGCCAATGTGTATTACTCTGCATGTAAATTTTGTTCTTAATAATTCAAATTAGTTCATTTTGTGAGCAGGGATTAGAGTTAAACATTTTTATGGCAGAACCCAGCTTTATAAGGGATGCACTCTGAGTTAGTAGAACGAGCTCGATTACTTTTTGCAAGTGGTCTGTGTCAAGTATCTGCTGCATCATCTGTTATATGTTCTGATGATTAGGCTATTAACACCCAACTATGGTATTTTCATGTCAGTGTGTTTAGGGTGTAGTGCTACTGTTACTCATGATGTTGAGCATCAATTCTTGGCAAATTGACATGTGACCAGTCATGGCAATTTGTGATAGAATGTTACTAGCTTATTACATAATTATGTTAGTCTTACACTTTACAAAGTTCAATTAGAGTGTTATATTCCAGTCTTTATAAAGTCTTCACAGTCTGGTTGCATATTTAGTGTTTGTTTATAGTACCCATAAAACAATGTGACCAGTCATGGCAATTTGTGATAGAATGTTACTAGCTTATTACATAATTATGTTAGTCTTACACTTTACAAAGTTCAATTAGAGTGTTATATTCCAGTCTTTATAAAGTCTTCACAGTCTGGTTGCATATTTAGTGTTTGTTTATAGTACCCATAAAACACTTTAGGCCTGGGGCCATGTTGCCATTTACTGTTTTAAATAGCAATAAATAATAGCTAATAAAGTAAAAACAATGCTTGCTCATTTCCAGTCTTTAATTTTTCAGAGCTTCAGCCTCTGATTTTTAAGTGAAACCCAGTCCATTTATTCTCAGTGCAACCTCTTTGTGAACCTGATCCACCTTAAAGTGCGACATTTTGCGCATTTTGAGATGCTTTTTTTGCTAACGATTGTACAAAGTAATTATTTCAGTTGCTACAACCCTCATATCAACTTCATGCCATTCCCCTATGAGCTCTCTCAACAAGATGATTTCGTCTGCAGAACTGTCTCTCACTTGATGCTTTTTTTTGTTGTTGCAGTTTTTCTGTGAAAACTCTCTCAAGACTGTTGCTTGGAAAATTTCCAGGAAATTATCAGTTTCTGAGCAAATTAATCCAGCCCATCTGGCAACAACAATGACAATCTCAGTCATCAAATTCACAGAACTCTTTTTTTTTTTTTGTTACATTAACAGCTCTTGAACGGTATGATTTTTGCACAATTTAACGCATTGTTCTGTTTCCACACGATTGACTGATTTTATAATTGCATGAATGACCAATCAGAAGGTATGTAATGTATGTATATATAAATTATAAGAAGTCTAATTTGGATGTCTTGTTTCTAATTCGATTGATTGTTTTTTTGTTTTGTTTAAACAATAATTCTGGCTACATGATGAATCAGAAATGATCAAATTCGATTGTATACTAGCTGCTTATTTAGACACATGTATGGCAGATGCATCATGTAACCTAAGCATATAAATAAACACATAAGCAAATGTATTGCTGCTTAACAAAAATTGGTGATGTTTTCTGTGAGGAGACGTTTATTAAACGATAGGGTCTTAAGTAACTCTAAATTGTCAGCGCTTTAAAACAGCTAGACATATAAATATAAATATAACATTAATATTTCACAAAATGATCAGAACTTCACAAAAGAAAGGACTGTATATAAGTGCCAAATCAACAGTAACTTTTTGTGAAAAGTTTCACAACATTACATGTAACCATAAATGGACAAAAACTACAAGTTTCTTTAATACTATAACTAATACTATATATATATATATATATATATATATATATATATATATATATATATATATATATATATATATATATAGTCGGTTACTATAACTAATAACCTATTTAATTGACCTATTACACCATAATATGGTGATTAAAACATATTGTTTGACTGTATTATTATTGTTATGATCAAACTGTACAACATGAAACATGCTCCTACACTCGTTTTATAAACACGCAATAGCCATGTGCCAGAACTGCCCAGTGCAAAATGTCCTTCTCTCAAAATCCTCTGTCCCAACTGTGTGTTGCTTGCTTGTGTATCCACTGCTATAAACTTACTTGCAGCTAAAGAAGGAACAAGAATTTAGCAGTCATAAGCATGCAATAAAACATGTCAGGTTGAAAGCAGACACAGAGTCTGGAGCATTTTGAGAGGCTTCTGTTTCTGGGAATCTGAAAAAAAAAAGCCTTAATTATTACAATGGCTGTAGACACAAAACACGAAAAGCAAAAAACATAAAAATAAACGTGATGGCGTGTGGAGGAAATATTGGAATGTGTGTTTGTCCAGCAGATGACTGTTCAAGCTCCATATACTGCAACATAATACTTAGGGGATGTAAATAAGCACATACTTATGAAGCAGATTGGGATGTTTATATGCTTTGATATCTGTCTAAAGCCTGTGCTCACTGTGGTAATACAAAGTGTCAGTTCTAAACATGTGTCCTTTTTTTTAGAGAACTACTACTAGGCACTTCAGGAGTTTGATGTCAGGACGCTGCAGGACGCTTTCCAGTTTCCAAAAAAATTATTCTAATGTCACATACTTTACTACAAAGCATACAATGAGGGGAAAGCAAACATTGCACTAATTTCTAATTATAATGACATACCTGTTTTGACTGGTCACATGTCATTTGTCTGTCTTCAAAATTCTCACTTAATTGTTTTTAAAGCTCTGGCTTGGTTCTTTTTTCTGTGTGCTTCCTGGTTTTGATCCTACCGTCTATTTTTGACACCATATCAAAGGAAGGAAACATCGTATTAAATAAAGAATAAAACTCAATCCTGAACCAAGAGACTGGAGACTCCTTCCAAAAATTATCACCATCGACCTTGTGCCCATTTTTAAAACATGTTACAAGAACAAGAATGACTGCATTGATATAAAACTTGTAGCTGGAAACTTAAGTTAGACAAAATGAATCAATACCCATCTGACCAATCAGGAATAGTGGTACTTACTGTATTTTTTTCTATTTTAGTCCGAAATGTTTACCGATTTGTGCAAGAAGTCGGTTAGTATTCTACATTTCTACATATCTCTCAACACACCACAAGCAAAGACACAATCATGGATGGATGGATGGTCAAAAAAGAGGTTATGCAAAATATTTTCATTTCAGACTATGCCCATGAGAACTAGGAATAAAAGGATTTAGATATTATAAACACAACCTTAACAATTCCCATTTAACATGCAACATCCTTCTCACCATGCTGAGTAATATAAATAAGGAAACAGGACCAGAGGAACCAACCATTCACCATTCGACTAGAACACTTTTTATGGAAGTCTAAAAAAAAGAAGAAGAAAAAAACAAGGAAGTGTATTAAATTTGCACTGAGGTGTGTGTAGGCTTGCAGAAATCTGAAGCAGTTCTGGATTTTTGGTTCCATGTCTCACTGCTTGGGGGTGTGTGAATCACAACTCTGGGGACTTTGACAGACTAAAAAAAGCCTTGTTCGTTTAAAAATATCTCCCATGCATTCCATTTCAACAATGCTGTTCTAGGCAGAAATATATTCTAAAATAAATGTGATCATCTCATTGTTTTTATTTATATATTTAAAAGTATATATATTTTTATGTTAATAAATTAAAGCTAGCGAACTGACTAACTGATTGACTTACTTACTCAGTCCAATTTGTCTTTAAATTGAAATGATTTTATCATTCATCATATATATATATATATATATATATATATATATATATATATATATATATATATATATATATATACACATATATATTTATATATATAATTATTATTATATAATTTTATTATTTGTTTTTTTAAGCATGAAACAAGCTACTCCTTTAATATTATGTGTTTGTTATGAGTGTCTTCATTAAAATAGTTACAGCTGCTTACAACCAAGAAGAAACTAAGATGTTCTCCGTATTTTAAAATACAATGAAATACGTCAGGGTTAAGCAAAGTGCCCTCATTCCCCACTGAATGAAAGTTAGGATGAATTTATACTCTGGGTAAAAAACCCAGCTCCTAAACAGACCCAAACACCTCAAGGCACGGAGAAAAAGGCCATCTGGTTACCTTCTTGTTTTCCTTATACATCAACGTGGTACCTCGATTTATTCGAGCCCTGCAGAGGCAGAGGTAAGTCAAGATGACAGTGAAGGATAAAAAGAATTACCTTTAGATTTCACGTGGCTCGCCCGTACTCGGAATCAGAAAACGAGGGAGTGGCACAGCAGGTGAAGATGGAAAACAGCGAGATGCGAATAATAGAACTGGAACGCACATTGCCATGGTGACAGTAAATCTGTGTCGATGCACACCCTGAGCATGGCCCAGTACTCACTGCTATGGCCACATCTTTATAACATTTTTTGCATTGTAAACAGTTTTTCCCCCAAAACGGAATTGCTTTCTATAGATCTAATGTAAAATGCTTATGCAACATCAGTATATTTTTTTGTAGTTTTTAAACACAAAACATAACAGCAAGACAAAAGCAGCAGTATTATATAAGTGCTGCTTATTAAGTCTCTCATTGACTAACACTCTGAATGGTTAAGTTCCAATAGAACTTGCTGATTTTCTAAAGCAGAATAGATTTGAAACGTAAAAAACAGTTTGAACCAGAGCTTAAAATGAAAAATACTTCTGGACAATTTTGACAGCCAACTGTATATACAGTGTAAATATAATAATATAATTATAAAAATAAAACTATGAAACCACAAGGTAATCATTAATGAAGCATTCCATACAGAAATATATATATATATTATTAGCTCTTTTTATGTGTGTGATTTTAGACTAGTAGGTAATTTGGCAACATTCATGGTGATTTCATCATGATGAGTGTTTTTCCAAGTGTTGTCTGAAGGTCTGTGTCTGTGTGAGGGAGTGATTTCAGACAGCGCTGGCTTTGGAAGAACTCCATGTGCCAGAGCACTGAATGTACCTAAATCTGTATTTTGTGCGCCATCATTTTGAATGTATTAACAGTGTGATTAAAAGAAGTCACTGATCTTAAATCTGAGTGCCTCACTAACTCACCACAACTCACCACAAAACGCTCCACCTTCTAAGGTTTCTCTCTATTGTTTTTAAAATAATATTTTTATTACTTTTGTTCACTTTGACTTGATATTTACTTCTTCTGACCTGGATTTCTGTAAAGCTGCTTTGAGATAACCGCATGGACAAGGGCCCTTTAATAGTGTGAAAAAATAAATCCATATTGTCCGAGTCTTTTTCAAGCTACAGTGCAAGCTATTAAGTTTTGCATTGACTAAAACTCTGGATGCTTGCGCTCTCGCTGATCTGCTGAAGCTGTATGGCCCATCATAGTGTATGTACTCTAGTCAGATCAGTGAGGAACATTTTCTAAGAAGATAATGGCATGATTCTCATCCACTGCCTTATAAAACCCTAAAATAATAACAAATAGTTACAACGCAGTACCAAACCCATGTGTTTTCAATACAGATTAATTCTTTTTGAATGAATGTATTTATTTTAGTGTTTCAATTAATTTTGATAAGTAGATTTGCAGAATGTGAAGTGATTTGCTCTCATATTTCATATCTTTTTTTAACAGTACACTTCCTGGCCCAATCATTCATTTCTTGTCACACAATCTTAGAGAGCAATGCTTTATGAGTAAAATGGTTACAAACCTCAAGTCCACCCATTGTGTCAGCCCCTAGACTCATTATCAATTCTTCATACAATTTATGTCAAGTAACTCAAGTGATGATGGTCATAGATGGACAAAATCATCGACCACCTGTGAATGAGACCCACTGGACTGTAGAATTAAAGCCAAAATAAACAGAGCTGCTTATAAAGCACACAACTGTATCTTTGTTTGTTGGTCCTGATTGACTTTCTGCATAGAATTAATGGTGAAACTACTTTGTGTGAAACCTGAGCTTCAAAGTGAATCCCAGAAACAGATCTCCTGTCTCTCTGCAATGCAGCACAGTTGGCCATCTATGGACTGCTGTGCACACCTCATGACTCTCTCCTTCTCTATCTTTCTATCTGTAGTCATGCACTGATTGTAATTTCCTGAGCCAAACACAGCACAGATGTCTGCAAATGAACTGCATAGATCGAGCCTTTTAAACACACAGTGCTGCAAACAAAACTAAAGTCAAGAGATAAAATAGTTGGCTGAGTAGAAATACAATAAACAATAAGACTTAAAATAGAATAAATAAATCCAGGTCCTGGAAAGAATCTGTATATCAACAAACCACAATGTGTTTCAGTGTCAGCATTAAAGATTGCAGGGCTTTACAATTCTGATTAGTAAGAATACAGTATGCTTATTCTTTTACTAAAAGAAAACTATGTTTTGCCCTCTAGTATAAATCACAGGTTTATACTCAATTTATATTCATTTAATCCAGCTCATTAAAAAAAAAAGATTAAATAAAAAGAATTATTCATATTTATGGTGAAATTTCCAGTGAGGAAAATGTTTATTTCTCCAGTCTCCAGTACCAGCACTTTTTTAGTTTGAGGTAAATCACAAAACTTGAGGTTAATTTTTGTTTTATTGACTTTTGTTCTTTTGTCCTTTTCTGTCAATAGACAGGAACTATGAGATGCAGGATAAGGAAATATTGTCAATATAAGTAAAAAACAGGTACTAACTTGTTTTGCAGCACATTAAACATTTTATAAAACAATACAAATATATTTAATAGATAATTAAAAAATATATTATCAGTAATGCTAAATTGCTGTTGTAAAACAGCAAGAAAACACTTCAGGATTTGATAGCACAATATTAAAAAAATCACCTTACGGTTACCCCAAATCACTTCTTGATGTTTTGGGGTTTATTTTCCTATTATTTATTTATTTTTTTTTAGATTTTATTCCTTAGATATATAGGCAAGTCAAATAAGTTGGAAGTTAGCTAGCTACTAAACTAGCATTGGTACTTGCAGCACTACTGGTCTTTTACAGTTTCTAACATTCTGAATTTGTGTTTATGAAAGCATTTTAATGATTTTGATGTTTACCCTGTAATTGCTTAAAGCTATATTTTAGAGCAGCTTCAAGGCTGAAATTTTCCAACCTGAAAAGTTAAATCATGTTCCTGCTACAGACAAATGGTCTCTTTTTAATTATGAAACAACAGGGTGATTTTGATTCTCTCCATGTCCCATTCATCTTATTACAATTCCATCTGTTACTATGTACACGCCATGCTGGAAAATCCCAAAGCATCTGCAGGAGATTTTGTGTTTTAATATTGTTCCTATTGCAAGTTAATTGAGCTGAAGTTGAAAATAAGCATTGTCTGCAAGGCTAAGCATAGGAGAGAGAAAGTATGGAATTGGAATGGATATTATCCCACCAAAGTGCTGCACAATGCAGTAACACAACTGATCTACTTTGTGCCTCTGTTAGGCAGGGATCTTATAATGTTTTGTTTTTTTCTGTTGATGAAGATGTTTCGAGGTGGGGCTTGCAGTATGGGGTGTGATTATGTCATATTTTAGCACAAATCTGGCAGTAAGGATTGTGAACATCAGCAGCCTAGGTTAAATCTTGCAGGTATGAGAGAATGAGAGAATGATAAAGCCTTGTGAATCTCTATCCTGCACGTCGTATTATCATGATTATTTACAGTTATTGGGCAAATTACAGAGCTTTCTCCACTGTGATATTGTTAAGGTCAGAATGGCTACAGAGTCGAGACGCATAGACAATACTAATAAAATTAACAATAGTGAAAAGTTAGTAAAAACAAATTAAAACCTATAGGTAACTGTAAGGCAAATTCGTGGAGCTTGTATATAAAACGTTCAACTTGCACTTGTACGAAAATGTTCAAATGATCCACTTGATAGCGATCGAAGAAATATTTATTTGCATTAGTATTTAATTTCCCGATAAGTCATAAAGCAATCTTATAACATACATTTGATTATATGATGTTGTTTTCCACTTGTGTTTTTATTGGTTACAATGAAAATTTTGCTTTCAAATTTTGAAAATGTAAAGAGGCATAAAAAATATTTTAATTTACTAGTTATAATAGTATTATATAATAGTTATTTTCCAGGAAAAATTAAGTGTATTCAAGGTTGAGTAAAACACCGAAGAGTGTTATTGCACATTATTTATGCCCTAAATCTATCATATATTTCTAAAGTACACCCTGTTTGATACACAGTATAGTTTCAGTTTTAATAGGGCACAGATTTTTAAAATGCAAGTGCTCATCTTTAAATCCCATGCAATTTAGACAGTGAAAATGCTGATTGTTGAAGCAGATACAGTAGTTTATTTTTACTTTACTGTCAAGTGCAATTAGAAAGCAAGCAGCAGTTAAAAAAATAAAAAAATTCAATACTACATAAAAAAAAATGTTTTAAAGTACATCTACAAAAAATTTAGTTTACATGGTGTCCCAAAAATTTCCTTACATATCGGGCGACAGTATGCATGTCAGTGCCACATCTGTTTTGCCTGCAACAGTGGATGTTCATTGACGTTCACTTCTTAGGTTCTTTTCAATGCTTCCAATATCTTTTGAATTTCTATGATTTTTTCCAACAGTATTACAGATGATGTTCTTGCCAGGATCCCTGCAACGTTGTGACAGTTACCTGATCCAGCCAGGATAATGATTTCAAACAGTCTTTGTTTTTAAAACGTGTTCTTTAGAGCTATCCGAAAAAATGTACATTTTTATTTACATTTAATTAAAAAAGTTTTGACTTTATGCTAAAAAGTGTTACTTTTCCGCTATGTACAGAGAAATTGTATTGCCAGTATATTGTTTTGCTGTATAAATAATCTTTATTGTATTTATAACATTAAGTACAACAAATTAAAGATTAAAAAATAGCTTCCACCCTCATTGCTTTACTTTAAAATACAATCGCATCAGATCCAATATATACTGCTATATGGTTTATGTAAGCATATCTCATATGAGTACTATAATATGATGAAAATGTAAGTCAGGTGAAGCATTGGAAAACAGTGAAGACAAAAAAGTATATTTAAATATATTTAAATTAATTCTTAAATAGACACAAATTCCTGCTGCATTAAAAATGGAAACATTGTGTAATAACTGTTAGATGACTGATGCAATGTTCATCTGTAATATAATGTTTTGAAACACAAAACTATATGCATTATTTGAAATATTTTTGGAATGCTATCATTGCACTTTGAAGACCAGTGTTTGTTAGTAAGTAACAGCACAACGTCTGTATGTTCAGTTCTGTACAGGAAAATCACGCCAAGCCTGAACCCAGACAATGCGGAGAATGTCTCACTTCCACACATGCAATAATATGTACACCGTGAGTCATTTTTGAATAAGCACATTCAATTCTAAACATAGCACAGCTTCAAGAAATATCATCCTACTTTTTTTTTTTAGCCTTCGGCACACTGGATTTAGCTTTTGACAAAAAAAGGATTTGCATTCACTGAGCCCAGACGGTTTGGAAGTGGGAAGCGATCTTATAAAAAAATGTATATAGCCTATAGCTTCCTGGCACAACACCTTTGTGGAAGGTTAAAAAAAAATTAATATGGAAACAATCCTTTTGCTTTTGCGTTTACATCCACATTTAAAATACATGCAGATTAAAGTCAGGTCTTTAACACTTTTCTTAGTTTGTTTGTTTTTTTACCCAACCTACTAAGTTTAAATGTTATAGTTTTTTTGTGAAAGTTATATATACAGGGTTTTGAAAATGTAAAAAAAAATTTTGAGCAAGATTATTTAACCCTCAACCACTCAGTTGTATATATACAATAATTGTCACGCTGGACAAGAGCAAATGACAAACGCCAGAAGTGTAAATGTCAGTTGCTTTTCTACGAAGACGTCCCACTTAGCCCATTTCCAAGTTACAAGTTAAACACAATACTCTACAAACAGAAACCCAACAGTGTTCTAATTAATCTGGTAATAGGATTGCATAGATAAAATACTTAATTTATTGCTCCATGATCGAAAATTCCGTTGAATGTTGAAAAGCTATGTATTATATTCCTGAAACAGGTCTCCTGAAAAATTACAGCTTCATTCATATGCAACACAAAATACCAGCTATAAAATCAAACAAAACCAGTGTCTCTCACTGACATTCCTGGAAAATCTGCACAATATATGGTTTTAATATTGATTACATAGAATCGTAATGTTCATTCTCTTACCGTACACACACACACACACACACACACACACACACACACACACACACACACACACACACACACACACACACACACACATACATACATATATACAGGCTACAAAGGGTACCTAACAATGTATGATGAGCTAGCTAGCTAGAGACTGCAGTGATGCAGACTAAGAGTAGGTACATAAATGATTAGAAAATACACTATAATAGAGTGACAAATGATTCTTTATGGTCCACCAGGCAGGTGAAATGGAACCCAAATGTCCTGGATTAGTTCCTGGTGCCAGGGCTAATGAGTTTTCCATCCTTCTAAGATCATGGATTTACTGGCTTTTTGAAACCACAATCTTAGTGCCAAAAAGTTCATTCGTCTTCTAAGTTCGATCTGTATGTGGATACACTGCAGATCAATCTACACTATGCTTCAGGTTTAATAAAGTGTCATTTAAACGGGGAATTTGGAGTCTAGTGGGTAAAGTTCTACACCAATAACAAGAAAGTTATTAGTTTACTACACTTATTACTTTACTTCAGCCTCAGCCCCATGCTTCAAAAAACATCTAAATTGTTTGTACACTTGTGGAGTCTGTTTGGCTTTCTGCATTGATTTCCATTAAAAGATAACCTTCTAAGCAATGTGTCATAGTTTGGGCGAACTAGAGTCAAAAGGCAACACAGAATCTTGAATTATTTGTATGGTGCTCTGTAAAAACCTAGACGTTGCTCTGGCTGTTTTGGCTAAATCAGTTTTTATTTTCTTCCCACAACATAGATAGACGCAACAATTCTAAAAAGTCAAGAAAATTTTTAAAAACACATTGCTACAAGCACAAAGTCTTAATATTTCGAATGTCACAGTGAAGGTCATGCTTTTAGGTTGTGCTTTTGCTATATAAATAAAACTAATCAAATCGGATGTTAATCAGATACCGGTTATCAAAATGTCTATGCTCCTGCACTATAGTTCGAGTGCAATCTTGATTAAAATTTTAAAAGGTGCTAGAGCTTTATTTATGATCAGGAAAAGCTGCAGTTTTTAGGCCCATGTATTAGCAAAAAAATGGGAAATGTTTCATCACCTCTTTAAAGAAAGCAAGAAATCTGGTCCATGTGGCTGCTGAGAACTTACCTACTCACCTTAAAGTCACTTTAGCAAAAATCATCATGCCATCATAATTCATGTCAAGCAGGTCAGAATGAATACAATGTATTATTAGTACAGGATTAGCTAACTGCAGTCCCTGCAAATGGATTCATCATGAAATGCTAGAACAGTCCTGTTACCCTGGAAAAGAGGTATGATAGATGGAGCAAAATAGTACATGTGACACCGAATGCAATCATGTGCTACGCTCATGCAATTATGTGCGCTGGCCCAGCTAACAGCACATCCTCAGTGAAACGCGATACGCTGCCGAAGTGATGAACGCTGTAATGCATTTAAAGGGAAGCTGAAGCCTTTTTCCCCCTAGTGAACAGGGAGTGAACAGTTTATGGTGTGATCTGAAATGATTTGGAAAAAGGATGAGTGTCTCTTTTGTATTTTGCAGACAACACAACACAACAAAACCAACATCCTTGTCCATATCCTATATTTATCATTGCTGCACCAACTTTTCATTTCTAGCACAAAAAAGGGTGAGACAGAATGAGTACAACTCCACGTGACTCGCTGTTCATGCTTAGCTACAGTAGTTCTTCGCACGTCTCAGGAGATGAACAAAAGTGCTGGTGAGCGTTCGGAAAGCACATTCTGCACATTACGGCACAGAAATGAGGTCAGAGCCGCTCACGAAACCTGAAATAATATGCTGTTGATAAAGGAGGCAGAAAAGCAGAACCGCAATGAGATTTTCGTGGTTCTGGACTGTGTACTGTAAATGTGAATTTAAGGGCCATGTCATCTCTTTAAGCTTGCAGCATGCTGAATAATACAGCACATTTGGAAACAAGAAGAGTCTCCATCCCCTATACCTAAGTATTCTAAATGCATTTTATCTGTGTCTATAAATAATTGCATCTTTCATGTGTACAAAATATGCAATTTAGGTTGTTTTTATTTTAAGGTACAAAATTCAGAATGGTGTCTATGCAGACTCAAGTCAAGTCAAGTCAAGTTTATTTCTACAGCGCTTTTCACAACAGACATGGTCTCAAAGCAGCTCTACAGAAATCAACAGTCAAGGTGAATAGTGTGCATTTATCCCTGATGAGCAGCCGTGTCGACTGTGGCAAGGAAAAACTCCCTTAGATGTTATGAGGAAGAAACCTTGAGAGGAACTAGACTCAAAAGGGGAACCCATCCTCATTTGGGTGACATTAAGAGTTTGATCATAAATCTTTCAACAATACAGAACACTGGAGAGTGAGAACTAACATGAGCACTAGAGTGTTAGATTATAAGTAATGTTCTTTCTACAGTCTTATACAGTCTTTACGGGTCTAAAACTAGGAGCTACTAAGCAACTCATAAAATAGCTCAACATTCGTGATCATCACAGATCCAACACCAGCTTCTCCATGCCAGAGCCTTTAAACACTCTAGGAGGTCCAATGTCAAAACTTCACATGAAGTGGGACTGAATCAGTTTGTACCAGCAATATGATCTAGAGCAACCTGAAAGTTACCTAAGGAATAATTAGTGCATGCACTACTTAGTACCACCGCCGTCATGTATTAAATTTAAGAAAGCCCATTTCTGTCAGTTAACGGAAAAATGGCAGCATTTCCTAAACTGAATAATATCGAAATGATGCCATAGTGTCACAAAACATTCACAAATGACTGTGTTTGCTGTATTTTTGCAGATTTAACTAATAAATAAAACATCTTGTCGACTCACGACTTATTTACGTTTATAACGCTTTTCGACTGGTATTCTTATACGCCATTCTGGCATTTGTTGTTGTTTTACTTGAGTTTATAGTTTTCGAATTCCGTCATTCTCTTTGAGGTTTGAACTTGAGAACAAACAGCACATGTTAAAAGCCTCATTTACATATTGTTCCCCCTCCGACTTTACACATCACGTCATTCATGTACTGTAATTATTCTTTGCAAATCACCCACAACATCCCATTGCATACGCAAATTGGTACTTGTTATTTGGAATATTATTCACTCAGGCCCTGTATGCTTAGCTTCCATGCTGTTTATCACTGGTAGCAAAATAACAGCTCCATAAAGGGACAAAAATAAAAGTAATATGAAGCTCTAGAAAGTAATAAAGAAACATTAAAATACAGGTTTCCGAACGATAATATCTCATTTCTAAATTACTTTTATATCTTAATATGTATACGACTAAATATAATTTTTTTTGTGAAAATCAATATTTTAACAGGTGTGGAAAGTTTAAAGATTTTCTTGCAGGAAATCCAATGAATTTTTGTTACATCCTCTTGTTATTCTTAATTATTTTTTTATTTTTTTTAGTTTAAATAATTGCATAAAACGAAAAATATTTTGTTTAAGCAAACTATGGCATGACCAAAAATGACTTAATTGTTGCACTACAGGATCTGTATTAAGAAAATGTCCAGCTTTAAATGCATAAACACAAACACATCAGCCCAAACTAATAACTACTATATGACATAATACTAATGACTGAGCAAAAAAAAAGTATAACCAGTATAACCAGTTTTATGGGTCCATGAAAAAAATTCATGCATCTGTACAAACCATGGTACTGGCAATGGCAAGTGAACTTGGGCCAAAAAGCCCAACTGCAATGTCTTAACTGTAAGTTTTGGTCTACATCATGCAACCTCAACAAACCTGGTTTGTTTCAAAATATGATTTAACTGCTAAAAGTGAATATAACTGTTTCATACTATAATCGAAAGTACCAACTAAATAAGAAATTAACTGAATAGTCCTTGGTAAGAGACCTTATTGCAGATTTGGATATGCACAATAGCAAACTCAACAAAGTAAATCCAGAAGCTTTTACACCGAATTTCAGTAAAAGCCAGGCTTCTGGCACTTGTTAGTTTGAGGTCCAGATTGCTCTTACTGCGGCACTTCCTCCTGGCCATCGCACATCTTTCACTTCCACTCCAGTCTCTAGTCCATCTGGCACAAACGATCCAACGTTTGCAGACATCGCAGCGTGACAGAATTTTACAATCACTAAAGCTAAGGACACACGGCCACGTGCTGCCCAGTCACAAGCTGCATATAGCCACGCTCCTATATTTGCAGCAAATGACTGTGGGTCACCGAAAAGGAAAAAAGGAAAATCTGCACATGAGAGCAACAAGGCAAATAATAGCCAAGACGAGTTTATTTAAAAATGAATTGCTGTCATATTTTGTGACCTCACGTGTGCAAACAGAGAGACTATGTTCAGACCTGATGAAGCAAGGGGTCGGCGCTGAGTAGACGACTGGTCAGTCTCTCTCTCTCTCTCTCTCTTGCTCTCTGTCTCTTCTTTGTCTTAGATCAATGACCATTAAACATTTCTTGCTGATGGCATTATTCACTAAAAAAAATCAATAATGAGTAGGGAAATTGGCAGAGATGACATGCTGGGCAGACTGAAGCACATTTTACAAGCATGATTGAATAGAAGTGCTTTATCAGATGCAATGGATGGATGCAGAACATGGAGTTTTGTGCAGAGTGATTTGAAGTTTCTAAATGAAAAAGCCTTGACTGACAGAAAGACATTGCTGGGTCCTAATGCCAAATTATTAACATCAGCTGGGCAATTTTCATTTAAATCCGTCAAATGTTTTGCTTAAAACTCACTAATGTATGAAGCCATTGGCATTATAGATAGCTAGATAGCTAGATAGCTAGATAGCTAGATAGATAGATAGATAGATAGATAGATAGATAGATAGATAGATAGATAGATATCTGTAGTCATTCAACTTGATCTGCCCAAAAGAAAAACATCCTTTATAAAAGTTATTCTAAGTGTAGAAAATAAATTAGAGAACTGGCGATCAACAGAAGACACGGGTGTCCGTATCTTTTCCAAAGCATGTTAAAAATGTTCATGCTTTTCTAGAATTTTTCACAGCTTTTCTCTCTCTTGCTTTTTTAGATCATATGTGTCACATGCTTCTCACACACAATAGTAATTGATCTGAAATCTCTTAATTCCTTGCTTTTTTAACATATAGCACGTATACTGACTTAAACATAAGTCATTTATGTCTTCCCCTAATTACAGTAATTACAATATTTTACCTTGCAAAACGCATTCAATTGTTGAATGGGAATGGGAATGAATACCACGGAGAAATGTAATGTTATAATTCAAGCATCTTATCTTATCAGTCTATAGATAGTCTAGGTAACCCATCATTATCTTTACACAAGGTGTGTAAACGGTTTCTTTATATTATTCAATTAATGCATAAACTATGAGGACAAAAGACACCTGACTTTTCCTGCCACATCAGGTTACCACAAAGTTGGAAGCACACAGTCGTATAGAATGTCTTTGGATTGGGTAGCATTAAACGTTCCCTTTATTTGTACTAGGAGGAACTAGTTTTAGCATGGCAATTCCTTTAAAGATCTTGAGTTTCCTGCTATATAGCTCTGACCTCAACCCTGCTGAGCACCTTTGGGATGAATTGGACTGCACCCCAGGCCTCCTTACACTACATAAGTACCTGACTTTTACAACACCCTTGTAATAACTAATATCCACAAGCACTCTCCCAAATACAGAAGAACATCTTCCCAGAAGAGTGGTGGTTAACAGGAAATTGGGACAAAATATGAAATGGAATGTTTCAAAAGCACATCGAATCTTATGGCCAACTTTTATCCATATAGTATATAAAACATATTCATTTGTACAATCTCCATGGTCTTTTGAATTTTAAAAAAGTTTCAATTTGGCATGGACCTTTTTGCTTTTAACAAATGTCATAAAACAGGTTATTAAGAATTTTTGGGAAACCAAGAACACTCGTACCACCCATAAATAAAAAAAAAAAGCTAAATAAATAAATAATACATGAAACAATAGGTTGTAGGTTGTAGATTCATGACGTCTGACAGTGAAAGTTATAGCCATATTAGGGAATTGCAGTAAAACTAAGTAAGTAAAACTCTGGTTATGTATGTTTATCGTAAAAGCCTCAGCGTAAAGAGACTTAGTGCATACTGTCCAAGTTAAAAAGAGCAAAAGAAATGACAAAACCCTAACTTTTTTACTTTAATTTTCTATTTGTCATGTTCAATGAAATCTTAGCCCAGCAAAATGTTACAGACTTAAAACACAGAAAATAATAATAATTTTAAGTATTATATAAATTAATTCTTCATCAATATTAAGAATTGATAAATATTACATATCAGTCATCAATTATTATATTTTTAAAATAGCTATTGAAAAAAATAGAGCAAAATTGAACCATTCGGAAAAAATGAATAAACCTAAACCACTCAATACAATTCAGTCTCTTGAATGTTATACAGTATATAAATGATGATACAGATTTATTTAAAAAGGCCCTCTGATGTGAATTTATCAACTGTATCATCTGTCTATTAGACTACTTTCACTTGTGCTCCAGAGCAAAGCAAACACCTGAAGACCTGTGAATATGAATTTATCAAGGCATGACGAGGAACACCCTCTATTTCTGTCTAACCTGCCATTAAAAATAAAACATGCAAAGCAGCTATGGTAACACGAACAGACTGCAAATTCGGAAAAAGAGTCATGGACACCAGAGAACCTCTGAATATTCCAACTTGGAGAGTCCGCTTTGGCAAGAAGCAAGCAACTTGATTGGGGGGGGGGGGGGGTCTAACTAAGAAAGACAATAATGCAGGACAGAACTGACGCACAGTGGCATCTGTTAACAGCAGACAAAGAGGGAGAGATAAAGAGGTGGGTAACAAAAATCCAATGATCTAGAAGAAAAAGGAAGCAAAAGTGAGCATTTGTGTTTGTAGTGTCCCTGTTTCCTGGTTCCTGTGAGGAATCTTTAAACTTTCTGAGCTAAAGCAGAAGAGGCAGAGAAGAAGGTAAAAAGAATCCTGTCGAATAAAACGAGATCAAACTCTGAAACCTCAAGAGAAGGAAGAAAGGAACCAACAACAAACAAGACAGATGAAATAAAACACACACACACCCCACACACACACACACATGTAAATAATTTTGTCTTACCTGTTTGGCTGAGCTGTGAAGTGCTGCGGCTTTTGCGGGACAAGCCCACAACGGCGGCCATTTTTGCCCCAATGCTCGAGCGCCTCTTTTTGAGGTTTCCACCCACCAGGCCCACAGCTGTGTCCGATTGGCTGCCATCTGTCTTCTCCAGGCTGCACATATCCCCGCCAATGCTGGTGCTTTTGGTCAGGTTGGTGTCACTCGTCACACCCATTTGCCTGTTTTTCATTTTGGATGCAAAGTCGCTGTCAGTGGGGAAGGAAAGCAAGGGATGAAGAGAAAAGAAGACAAGGGGAAAAAATTCAAATGAGCAAGGGTTTTAGGGCAAATCAGGATTAGCATGATGGTTTTGGAGTTAGATATAAAGTTTCAGTATAGCGTGCAAGCTCAGAACTGGCCTTTGAAATGGCTGAATTGTGTAAAAATTAAAAAAAATTCTAATCTGTTTAATATGTGAATTTCTGTCAGCAGTGTTCATATTGTCAGTGGCAAGATGGGTATGGATTAGGAATACAGAAATCCTCTCAGGTCAAATCCTGGTACCCACGCAATAGACAGCTCAAGAGCATGTCAATTAGGTGAAATCTTATCAAAAGAATCAATTCTCTTACATATACAATTCCCCCTAGAAAAAATTCTCATTCATATTAATATTGTGAAGGATACACTCTGTTTTGCTTACATGCACCTGACTATATATACTTTATCCTATTTGCTGATGGCCTGACTATTGCCTGTCTGAGGTTTAACTTGCTGACTATTTTGGATCTTTCCGCCTCCCTCTATAAAAATTGCTTTACCTACACCTGCACCTGTCTCATTACATGCAAGGATTTTCAATAATCTCAGTTCTTTCTATGAATACATTTCTGAAAAAAGCAGTAAATTCTGCAAACATGCATTCATGTATACAAAAGAGGGCAGATTGCAATATTACCGGTTATTTGACATTATTTAAAAAGTAGGCCAGCTCCTGTGCAGTTACCTTTGCGAATGCTCTTAGAGGTTCGAAAGGATGTGCAACTGAGTGGCAGTTGTATTTTTTTTAAAGACCACTGTGGCTCTATTGGCATTAACGTGATTCTCTCTGGACGCAGCACTAATTATACAGGCCACTCAGGAGTTCATCTTGCATCACAGTCTCATTATTTGGAGAGGTGCGTCAGCTTTTGTCTGGCAGCAACAAGGGAGTGAATTGCATTTACCTACCCTTCATCTCCATAATGAGCCAGTCTTAGGGAGTCTTTTTTTTATACAGACATGCACATGCAATAGTGGTCCTTTGCTGGCTATGTTTTTTTTAAACCAGGCTGGTTAATAAACGTACATGTCTCAATTTTCAGGTTAACCTCAACCCCATTTTCTTTTCAATGGCTAAATTGTTCCTTCTGCAATAATAGGTGGGAAAGTGAAAGCACAAATGATCCCAAGAGATATCAAATCCGGGTTCTTTTTTGTTCATTTAATGTCACAGAGCAGACAAACAAGCTTGTTCCCTTCATGAGTGAACAGAATCTAAAGCTAAGAACTATGTGGAAAAAATATGTCATACATATGCACAGTCTAAACTGTCTATAAGTCTCAGAGCAACATGTAAGCACTGATTTACAAAGGATTCTGAAAACTATGCTATTTAAAGTTTAATATTTTAAGGCAGGTGACTGCAGCTTGCAAAAAAAAAAAAAAAAAAATGCAAGGGTCAAATAGACTGATAAATAGCACAGAAAATACAAATAAAAACATATACCGTAATTTCCGGACTATAAAGCGCACCCATATATATGCCGCACCCACTGAATTTTACAAATATTTTTTTTTTTAACATAAATAAGCCGCACCTGTCTATAAGCCGCACTACACTGAAACTAATGAACTTTACACAGGCTTTAACGAAAGACAAGTTACACACGGTGTAACGGGTGAAATATGTTGCGCTTCCTTTAGGAGCATAGCGGTATTTTGGGAATAGCCTGGCACTGCATTTATTCGCAATTACTGCATGTGTGCAAGACCGAGGAATATGTCCTTATTATTTTCTGATGCTCATTTCTAAGTTTCTTTGACTAACCCGTAACACTGTTGCCAAGAAAAATAAAAAAGCAAGAGTTTTGGAAACCTGTCTGTGCTTATATGATTTCTGTTGCAACTGGAGTTAGCGAGCTCTCCCATGACCCTGACTCAACGTGTTACAACGGCTTGTATCTAAACAGTAGCCTACCAAGAAAGTCATTGTTCACTGTCTTCCTCCTTCCTTTCACAACTATTTCTCTCGGGAGTTTATTTTTTGGCATCGTCGTGCTTTTAAAAAAAATTTCTTTTGTCCCGATGCCGTGCAGCTCATAACACAGGTGAGGTGCGTATTTTCGTTTCTGTTCGGAAAGTTTTTTAGCTTGAAGTTTGTGAAACCGGGAAAAACCCAGGAAAAATTCATAAATAAGCCGCTTCGTTGCTTAAGCCGCAGGGGTTCAAAACGTGGGAAAAAAAGTAGCGGCTTATAGTCCGAAAAATACGGTAACAAGAAGCATTTTAACCACGAAAAATAAAAAGAAACAAAAGTGAAGACAGGAGCAATTAAATTCGACTGAAGCATTGCAATTAAATTGCACACAGGTGTGTTAGTGTAAGATCACTTGTGTTAAGTCTGACTCTTAATACGACTATAGATTTTGTGCTGACTCCTGTTTACTGCATGCACAAAAGGAAAAAAAATACATTTTGAGTATTTAAGTATGCCTGGTACATAACGGAATAACTTTTTATGCATTATGGCACCTTAATGTGCCAGTAATAGTAGTAAAGACTACTGAGTCAAGACATGTGAACCTTAAAAGCATCATGTCTAATCCTTATAGGCTTGCCATCTTGAACATTTATAGCAATTATTTTATGATATAAATACAAATGGCTAATCGCTTTAGATCTACAAGTAGTGAAGCAAATGAACTGTATTCCAATAGTAAGATGTATATCTTCTGGTAGCTATTACAGGAATCCCCGATTAACAGTGGTTCGAATCTCACGCCCGCTGTTTATTGCAAAATTGCATTTCCACATTACTAATTAGTTTGGCTGATTTTTCCGGTCTCTCGTGGATAGCACGATAGACCAAAAAACTTATAGGGATTTGTTTTTATGGAGTTTTATGTTGAAATAATGAAATGTATCAATACAAATATAATTATTAATTATAAAATGAAGTAAAATGTTAATACAGTATAGTACTGTATACATAAAATTGCATTTTTGGGGTGGCGTCCGTTTATCTTGGTGTTGGAACGTAACCACCGCGGTAAACCGGGGATTAATGTATTACATACTGCTGAATGAAATAATAATCACATGGCAACATAACAATCTGTGGAGAATGTGCTGTTGGCACTCTTCTGCATACATGAGCACGTACGTTCTCGTGATTTGGCTAGTTTTGCTGTGGTTGATTGAGGAGAAAAAGCATCTTATCTCAGCTCATCTAAACAAGCAGTTTCTGGAGAATTGTCATTTCCTGCAAGATATTTTTACAACTTATTACTTAAAGTTAGAAGGGAGGTTTAAAAGAAAGCTATTTCTTGCCTTATTCCATTGGCACTTTTTGTGGTCAGATAAAAAACTGACATCCGGCTTGAAACATATTTCACAATTTGACCATTACATATAATATAATTATATACTATAAAAGTACAGACCACAGTGTACTTTCAAAGTGGTATATTGGCACAACCAAGTCAACAGAATAATCAGAGTGTGCAACTGAGTGAGAGAGAGAGAGACCTGAATGCAAGACCTTATAATAAACACAAGGAAAGATAGATTGAGATCAACGCTTGGCCAGGGATCTACTACCTCTCAGCCAGGAAGCTATTTAAGATCCTGCAAGTCACACTAACAGAAATAAACTCAGTTCACCAAGGTAAATTAGGTTGCAAGAGTTGGCTCAGGCAACCCCTGCCTGTTGAGAGAGTGCACATGATTTGATGTAAATGCCAGGTCACAAAGCATAATGCTTCTGCAAAGCATCACAAAGGGTCTCTAAATGTCCTCTATAGGATTATTCTCTTTAATGTTTAAACCACAAAGGCATGGTCGAAAAACACACTACACTTTCAATGAAGGTTGGAGTACATAATGAGATGTAGCCTGGAGCTAATGCTGAAAAAAGAGGCAATTTTTTTCTTTTTTTACTTTACTTTATGGCTTTGTATAGAGTGTAGCTAATGCTCTCTCAATCGCCAATGGAGTCGGAAGATATTTTTCCAGGAATAGAAAGAGCAAATCTGATTATGCTATCTGAAAGAAAAATATGGTATACGCTTTAACCCATGTCAATCACTGTAGCACTAGCCAACCATGAGTTCTTGTATGTGGAATATGGTAGATAGTTTTCCTCAATGCATGTTAGGCTGCTCTGTGTAACAAGCTCAAGTCAATGCTATCCTGATTGACCAAATGTAGATAATAGCTACAGTAGCCCTGTTAGCATAATTTCCTCTGTTAACTGGCTTCTACTCACATCCTGTCATTATCATTTTAATAGTATTGGCTTCATCTCAAGTGATAATCAAGTAAAGAAGAAAGTCTGGGTGTAGGAGGCTGCCAGAGAGACGGGACATTAAAACCTAAATCTGTAAATAAGAACAGCTCGACAGACTCTGTTCTCCAGGAGTAGAGTAAGATACTGCAGTCAGTGCCAAAAACCATGCCTGCATCTCCACTAATTGCTAAAGGACGTTCACTTCCGAAAAGCTCTGGCATGCAGGTATTATCTCGCCACAAAAAAATGGATTTGGAATGATGCGGAGGCTCTTATAGTACACCATGTTCTGCAGACTCGAATTGCTTGATCTAGGCCATGATCCCCTTGTCTTCAGAGAATATACAGTACAACGCATCTCACATCATCTGTAGAAAGCTCTATAGGTTAAAGCATAAAAGACACTTCTATTTAGATGCCTGCCCTTCTGTGCCAAGGAGATTTGGGATATTAGATCAAAAAATGAAAAAGAAGACAAAATGCGACTTTTACCAGACATTATTGTACAAAAAAAATACAGGATACAGTTTATCGGATAGGTAAACAAATTTTGGATGCTTACTTGCTTCATTGATGCTCCACAACATTAAAAATTACTATGACATGGTATACTTTATTAAAAGACCCAAGACAAATCAGGAGTTACACAGGTCCCAGGTAATTTTACATAAGTTGGCACACTGTGTAAAATACAAATAAAAACAGAATGGTAAATCTCTCCTGATAGAGATTTAACCTGATTTGTGGATGACATGACAAACTGTGTTTACAGAGAATGATTTCTGGAGGTGTTAATGAGCCCATAAAGTGATTTCCATTACAGAATCATGACTGTTGCAGTGCCCCCTATAGGCCCAAAGATCACGGACATCCAATGGTGATTTTCGCCCTTGTCCCTATTTTTCCAGAATCTTAGAATCTCTAAACTTTTGATGATATTATGTACTCTATCAAATAGGATATTTAACTGTTTTCAATTTTAGTTTGAATAACATTATTTGTGTATATAAATTGGAGACACGGTCTTTTACAGATTGGTGAAGCTCTGCCCATCTTTACTTCTGAGAGACTATATTTATGCCTCTATAACACTTTATACCCAATCATCTTACTGACCTGTTGTCAATAAATCTAATTAGTTGCAAACTGTTTACTTTTTATAATACTTACGTTTTTCCAGACATTTTTGCCCTCAATGTTTTTGTGTTGCAGCCATTAAATTCAAAAGTACCTTTTTTTTCCCTTAAAATGGAAAAGGGTTGTAAATACATACATACATACATACATACATAATTTGATAAAAAGAATTCCTATTAAACACTTGTTTACACAATGCACTTCTGGCAGATGCTGAACTGCATTTCGTTGCTGTGTACCTGTACTTTGCAATGACAATAAAGCTGTATCTTAGGAGGAATAAAACACTTCTGGATGTGTTGTTTCGATCAATAATCAACTTCTGGATATGTATATTCTTTATATTGTTAATTGTTTTCCTATAACAACACAAACCGTTATTTTTTTCTTACCTACGGTATTAGCTTCATGAAAGGACACCAATAATTCTGGAGAATGAAATTCGAACAGGATAGATGACCCGTTGGCTCGGATTGTTCCCACTAACAACCCAAGGACAGAAAGTGCTCTGCAATTAGTATAATTTCTGCAGGCACTGTGATGTGGAACAACGGTTTCCATGGGAACCGTTGCCCTAGTCAACCCAATCCATCATTTTAATTTTGTTTAGCCAAGAAATTGTGTATGCTCCATGAAAGCAATTAAAACAGCACTCCAGCACTTAGTATTAGATGATACACACTACTGTTATTGCTAATTAACATGCTAAACCTGGTGACTGATCGTCTGATGTTGATTTAAATTAATGTCTAATTAGATTCAGATGATATTTATGATAACAGTTAAAGCCGAACAAACAGGTCCATGACACTTAAACTTTCTGAAGCGGGGCTCCTTCAGTAGAAGATTCATTCAACTTGGCTACAGAAAGGAGTTGGGTTGATAGGAGGTCATTTGTACCAACTGCAATCACACTGTACAACAGCTCATCACTGTGATGATCACTCATTCTCTGAGCCGTTTTAGGATTAGCTCATTGAGTCATATCTGAACTTTTATAACTTTACAGTATCTATCTATCTATCTATCTATCTATCTATCTATCTATCTATCTATCTATCTATCTATCTATCTATCTATCTATCTATCTATCTATCTATTCATCCATCCATCCATCCATCCATCCATCCATCCATCCATCCATCTATCTAGTTACAATCCATCTGATTTTAACACCACAAAGTTTGCACTCAGTGAGCTCTAAACTCATTTTTAAGCTCTGGTTATCACCATATTCATGTGACAATGAATGTGATTCATGTTTCTCGAAAATGCAGACCATTGCAGAGAAGAGAGAGTAATATATGGCAAATTGGGACATAATTTCAGAGCACTTATTAGCCCCTGCCGGCTTTGTTTTTATTGTCACTCAATGTTTTCTGATGGTTTAAATGTTGACAGTTTAGAAACCACAGGTACTGATTGGATTTTATCCCAATAGAAGTCCGTTTGGCCAGACTTTGATTAATAACATTACGTTAAGTATAACGTATCACCATCGCCCATTCTTAAGACTTGACGTCAGACTACACTTTTTTCCCATTGACTTCCACTCATATGCATATGAATTCTGGAGACTGGAGACTCAAACTCAATGCAAAGCTGTATGCTATATATCCAGTTGGCACCCATATTCACAACAATCTCTGAAAAGATTCCACATGCCGAAAGTTCAGTGTGACTGCTGCCTTACTATGAAAAAAGCAGATAGTTGTTTTAGCTAGCATGGATTTATGTGTTTCAGAGGAAGTTTGTGGTAAATGTTATGTTATAGTTGTTGTGTTAAGGAGAGCTGGGCAGTGAGAGAATATTGGAAGAAAATAGGTGAAAAAACAGGAAAAACAAAACATGCTATATATAAATTCATTTTAGTACTGGCCTAACTAAAACTTCTACCAACATTAGTTCAAGGCAAACTTGAGCTGACATCAGAGGCAATGCCTGACTCTGCATTTTACTTATTCTTACTACTAGTCTGCTATAAACCATGACCTTTAAATGAATGTGGTCAACATCAAAGCAAGTGATAGCAATGCTAATGAAATTCTGTTTCATCATAAGGCTACAGACTGTTTAAATACCAGTCACTGTTTGTTTTCTTAGAGACTCCTGCATTTAATACATTGTCCCTATGTGTTAATTTATAAATGTATGCACAATTATGTATATTACACAATTAGTTAATTATACTTGCAAGTTATTTAGTGATGTAAAATTGTAATTGTTAATGTAATCTTACATGCATCTTTAGGTCTATATATCTGTATCTTAGTGTTACATATTTTCACCGAAAACACCACACTTCCATTTATTCTTAGTTGTTTGTTTTTTTAATGGTTTGCTATTTGCCAACCGTTTTGGTTTTGAACTGTGTTGCCAAAACTTTTTTCTATGAAGGGTCAAAAATCTAACTTGACTAAGAGGCTTAAACAAAATCTGCACTATAAAAATGTATTTAGAAAGCATAGCTCTGTAATCTGCCTTACTTATGCAGTTTTATTTTCTAAGTTCTAGTTCAGTTTAAATTATGGTCCAACAATAACAATCCAAATTACTGTGATGTTCAATGCCTTACATTGACCCCTAATGAGACACATGAAACTGGTCCTTAATTTTTTTTTTTAGTTTTTCCAAATGTAATTTTTTTCCACGTTCCAATTTACTCATGTATGGAATGGCTTGGCTTCCAGGACCTAATTAGGCCATATCTGCTTTAAACAGTTTGTCTACTTTTTCTGTCTTTAAATTCTTGGACGTTTGTGTGTCTGTCCAGAGGTCTGATGTCACAGAGTTTGCGTCTCTGATAAGAAAATATATATAAAAATAATTTTTTTTATTATATTTTAAATATATTTTATATATAAGTATATTTTGCTTTAAAAAAAAAAGGAGTTGATGTGGAAAATTACCACTTAAATCTTACCATCGACTGCACAAGTTTTGAAAACTCTGAATACCAGGGCTTTTAGGAAAATGTTGAAATTTTAAGTGCAGTAAACTCATAATTACAATATTTCTGGAAGGAATTAAAGGCAGCATTATACCTTGTTGTGTCTTATTTCCAAGTTTCCTCAAATGTTTTGAATTATGGCAAAGTTAGTTTCTTAATTCCTAGTTCATATGTTATTATTATTTGTTGTTATATTGCCCCATTCCTCTTAATCCTCTTGACCTTGTTTCCTGGCACCTGGAGCCATGCTACATATAACTTAAACTATTCCAGGACTCCACTTAAGTTTAAACAAACTTTCAGAAGGCTAAATAAAGAATTCATTTTCTACAAGTTAGTGATCTGTTCTGTTCAATGTTTACATAAGAAGGTAAGTACTAGTTTGCATGTTTGCCTTATATAGTCATTGCCAGTGACACCCTGTTTACTAAAAAAAAAAATGACAGAACATTGGCAGTGAAAGCTAAACAGTTTATTAGGAAAAATATGAATGGCAGGAATGCAACCTGTTCTAATAACACTGTCCTTCACTAACCACTCATTAACTCTTGATAAGAATAGCTAATGATGTCATTTCTCCAAATTCCCAGTGATCCTACATTTCTAATTGCTTTCGAATTAGGTTAATGCTGGTATTGTGGGTCAACTATATGCAGTACAAAGTATAACAAATGGGTAGCTTTTTTAATGTGTTTAACCAGAATTTTCTCCTCCAGCGTTGCAAATCTTGGGTAAAATTTCCCCTTAAGAAATCAGGGGTCTGATCTACCCCACATATATTATACATGACTAAACATGGACACATAGAGAGATGCTCTACAGCCAAGCAAGCAAACACGAGTACAGCATTCAAGATTTTCTTTTTGCAAATTTCTTTCATTTTTCACACTGTTCTTCCTGGGGTCATTCATATACTGTAATATCACATTTCTCTAGCTATAGCTCATAGATATTATTTTTAAAACTATACACTCTCAATAAAATTGTTTCCTAGAGGGTGAATTCTAGATTTATAATACAGGTAGGTAGAATTATTTGAAATATTCGAAAATGGCATTTGCCGTTTAAAATGGTACTTTTGAGCAAAACCTGTTTTTTTTTCCAAAAGTCACTAATAGTTATTCTTGACTTCTTTGCTTTTTGGCCACTGCCTACTTGCTTTTTCTACCTGCCATATATTTTGTAGGTTCCACTTCTGCCAACAAAACAATTCTGAACCATCACGATCCCGGCAAGACCCCTGGCTCCCATGTATTAGCAACAAATCCATCCAGCCATATAAGTTGTGAGGTTAGAACTTTATTAGCTGGACATGTTTTTCAACTGCATCCCAGATATGCTCAATCAAACTGAGGTCTGAAAAATTTGACGCCAAATCAACACATTGGACCCTGCCATGTTCCTAAACCATTCCTGAATCCTGCTTAAAAAAAAGCACTTTCTTTCCCTGGTTATTAAGCCAAGACACACCAGCTGTCCACAAGAAAAGATGATTTATAAGGTCTCTTTCTGATGCTCACATACCCATTGTAAATGCTTTTAGTGGTGGACAAAGTTCAGCATTGGTACTATGATGCAATGCACTGTGGGTTATAAACCTTTCTGTCAGAGTTATGCACTTTTACAACCAATTTGTGCTACAGGGGAATCAATCGACATGGACAAGTCAATAAATAAACCTTGAGTAACCATGGCCTTGGTGCGGGTATACCGCTTGTTCTTCCTTCCATTTTTCGTATGTACAATCAGGGCATACTGCGAAAGACCTGCGCTTTTGGAGATGTTTTGAGTCATTTACAGTAGCTTAATCACCTCGGAGCTGACTGTTCAAATCAGAGCTGACTCTTCAGAACTGCCTTATATATCCCACCTTTTGACTGGTGTCAATTGTGTTGGGATGATCAATCTTGTTTAATTTACCTAACTTAAGTTTTAATATTATTGTGTATAACATTAGCATGAACATATACATTATCAAATACAAAGGTCCTATACTATCAGTTGGCTTCTCTAAGCTTCCTTTCAGAAAAAAACCTATTGTAGAACCTTGTTGGATAGTACACAGGGCCTTTTTCTAAAGAGTATACTAACAGCTAGAAATCACCTCTTTGCATGTATCATGATTTCTTCTCATTTATTTAGAAACCAAAAAGAGAATTACTGTGTATATTTGCTTTACACAGTAATAGCCAATTACCCCAATCTACTATTATTATTTCTTTCCTGGCTTATATGTGCTGTTGGTTAGTAATCGGATTGCATAACAAACCAATTCCTGCTGACACATGTTTCCTAAACATTACACAAGCCTTTATTTAAAAGAAAATAAGCCAGCAATTCCTATAGTGTGCACGGTGATATCATTTATCCTTTTGACGATGGATGTTTCTCAACACACAGTGAGTAATGGAGCGAAACATGATCGCAGACTGGAGGATTAAAAGGAATAGCAGACACCTAGAACATAATGCTTTCAAACACTTCAGGTCAACTTGGCTTGTCGTTCTTGTTATTAAAAAGCCAGACATGAAATTGACAAAATGAGCCATCCGTCTTGACCATGTGCAATTGGATAAAGGGTAGAACATCATCGAAGCAAAAGGTCTGTGTACTGCTGGGAAATGATTTACTGCAAACAATTCGGCCGATTGCAACACTGAGCAGAGTGCAGTTTCCCACATTGAGGCAATGCCAGTGTTTGTACATCCTTTAAACAAATCTGCCAGCCAGCACTAAGATTTGGACTTCCCAAAAACAGTTTATAACAAGCCTAACACATGCTTCAGTGGGTTATCTCACCTGTATATAGTAGATGTGTACTCAAGATGTAATCAGCTGATCTGATCATAAAGACTTATGTTCAGCTACATTGACATTTGTTTACAATGACATGTTTAATTGAATTTGCTGAAAAAAACAGATAAGATATAATTTTTTGTAAAATGGCTGTCTGAATCGTAACTTACAAATACACCAATAGATGAATTTAATGCTCAAAATTCCAGAACTGGTCACAGTTCATCCTTTTGAGGTAGCTATATTCACAAATTAATGCAATATTATATATAAAATTTCCAAAAAGCTCTGGTATCTTTCCTACAAATCTAAGATGCTCCTTGTAACTAATCTGAATACTACTTTAATAGTTTATTTAATTGCTGAACAAATATTAAACAAAAAAATACTATTGCCAACCATAGATATTAGTTAATAAAAACACATTAGCCAACCATGAGGTTAAACATTTGGCATGTTTAGTTGGTTTAGCATACAATAATGTTATGGTAGTATTGATTGATTTTATATTCATCTGAAGTGAAGCATAATAAACTTAATAATAAAAAAAGTTAATTTAAGCCTGACTGCAACACAAAAAAAACCAACAGTAAGAACGACCTATAAGGAAATATCAGATTATATGCTAATAGCTTTTTTTTTTTCTCTAGAATCACATCAAATCTTAAATCAATCCCCTGATCTGATAGTACAACCTATTGACTATAGGTTTCCTCTGGCTTGCCTAAAAAAAATTGTTTTTTAATTTGCATAACTTAAACTATATTAATTCAATTGGTAAAAGCAGTATCCTCATTCAGGCCAGTAAAAAATAAGATTGAGAAAAAAAAAAAAAGAAACGCCTGAGGTACAGTAGAACAGTAGATACAAAAAGTGCCATGTTGATAGCAGTTTACCTGAGGTCATTGTCTGAGAACCTCCTCTGGTCAGGTTCCTCAATAGACTCCGCCCCTCTATCTACCCTACGTGTCCTTGCATTTTCACCGCTCCCACAATCATTCCCCAGCCCTCCCTCCTCCTCAAGAAACACCTCCCCAGAAAGCTCCTCCCCATCCTGGGAGAGGCTCCACCCCTGCATCATTTTTCTAGGACAGGAAAAGCAAGCGCCATGCAGATAAAAAAAAGAAATAGCAGACAAAAATAAATAAAAAAGTAATAATTAAACATTATCCACAATGGCAGCAAGATTCATTTGGACATTGGCGCAACATAAAAATGAAATGCAAACAATGAGGTCACAAAGTACTATACGGTTAATTCCACACATGTTCTGGTTAGTAAATTGCAATGGATGTCCCTTTTATTTATATAAAAGGTGAAGGAAACGTGGCAAGAAGCTCTGCTTGGTAAAAATCTATAAGACCATAAAGGTTAAAATACCATAAACTCTCATAGTCATAGTTTGCCAGTGACTGGTGTCTATTATAATAATAAAGTTCAGGTGTTTGGCTCCATTAAAGCTTATAAAGAACCAAACCTGAACTCCCATCCAGGAAATTATTATTATTAGAGCATTTCCTGGTTCAATAAAGGATACGAGAACAGAGGTTTTCCTCACAGACAACCCCGGACCTGCTCCTTAGTTTCAGATAAAAGTACATAATAATTAATTCACCCATCTCTGGCAAACTTCCCCCTTGACCTATGGGCATGTCTCACCTGATCTTGCGGTTGCCTCTCGGCCGTTCGGACTGGATGGACATGTAGCTCGCGCTGCTGAAGCGAGAGGCACTGCTGCTTCTCGATACAGCGGACACGTCGCTCACGTCGCTGTCAGAAGATTTGGCCGAGAGATTGTCCAACCCGTGTTTCCCGTCCCTGCCGGAATGCTACAGAGAGAGCAAAGGATACAATCAGACCAGTATTTCTAATATGTTATACAGTATTGCATCGTCATGAAACTTCTTTTTGTTAACAAAAAGCACAAGTTAGTAACTTTATATGAAACTTGAATTTATCTTTGGCCAAACATCCAATCATCCATTCATCCATCCATTCATCCATCCATTCATCCATCCATTCATCCATCCATCCATATATCCATCCATCATTCCCAAATACTTACACACAAATGCACCAGGTTGTGATATCAGTTCCATGAATCCATCCACCAGTTCTACATTGATTCATCCAAGTTACCATGTAATCATACATCCTGTGATCGATTAGGTAAACCATCTGTCTACCATTTTATCCATCCATCTATTCATCCATCCATCCATCCATCCATTTGAATGATTTTAATATCATGTTATGATCTCTGTCCATTAATAGATCCCTCCAAAAAGCAAATGTTTCATTCGTCCATCCAAGCTACTCATTTATTCTTAATCATCTGATCTAATTATTAACCAATTATCTGCCAATCCAGCACCTTCTAACCATCCACTCATTATTCACACACCTATCCTTTTCTTCAGTCTTTCTACCCCACTAATTCATAAATCATGACGTGATCTATACAACAATTCTATCCATTTATCTGCTTATCAATCCATCTAACCCATACATACCTGCATAATCCTGGGATCTATCCAACCTCCAGTTTATTCATCCATCCACCACCTTCTAAACATGCAAACAAATATCCAGCCATCACTCCCTTTGTTTATCCCTCTACTTGATCCATCCATCCATCCATCCATCCATCCATCCATCCATCCATCCATCCATCCATCCATCCATCCACCCGACCCACAATATCAAGCTATGATCTACCTATCCATCATTTATCCATACATCTGTTCATGCACAAGAGTATTTCCTTTCCCCCAGAGATTCAACCTAAAACCCACGAAGAACCATTTTCTCCTGTGAGTGCAGGTGTGAATGCCAATTAAACCTAAAAGTAAACATCCCATAAATCTCCTTTTTGTATCAGCCTATTTTACATTAATTTCACTTGTCCCTCTCGTTTCTCTCTGTCTCGCTTGCCATCTGTCCACAATCGCACCAAAGCCACTGTTTCACTGTAATGTACTTGCATGCCACACTTCTCTTTTCACAGCTTTTCATTCCAGACAATGAAGAGTCATTTTGTTTGAGTATTTATTTATTTATTCCGCTTGCTAAGATAACCTTGTCCATGTGTAAATGCTGATATGAAAGTTCCCCTGAATGTTCCTATAAATGGATAAACAATATTACACCACATTTTTTTGATTATTTTAATTATATTTGATTATTTTGTACATTCAATATTATTCCTCTTGGTATTTTTTTAACTGTTAATAATTTTTTTTTCATTTAATCTTTCTAATTGTTTCTATTTTTTTATTCCATATCATGGGCCAGTCTTTAACAATACTTTAATACTTTACATGTGGTACATTGTTTAGATGTGTATGTGGCAAAAACCATTAGAACACTATGGGACATGGTGTTATCGTAAAACAATATCAAGTTTGTGCTTACTTTCCTGTTGTGATGTCTAGTATCAATAACAAAATAGTTGCATTAGCTAATTAGAATATATCTGTGTTCAGGTTTAATCAAACAGATTTTTATTTATAAAATATTGTCCCCACCCTGAATAAATTTCATACCCACAAGTTGACAAATAAGAGCAGTCTACAATAAAATCTAGACCATGTTTATGAACAGTTATTTTCAACTGAAAGGTTAAGCACATTATGAGTACAACTACTGGAATCCTTCTGCAATAATGTTCCTTAATTTGAATACACCCCATAAAAGCTCCACAGACGAAAGACTTCAACCTTAAGAGTGCCGTATGTTTTGTTCATGGTGCCGGTTTTATAACAGAAGCCTTTTAGACAACCTGTCTCTACCGCCATGGATATAAACAGCGTCCTTCATGATACATGGTTTTGGACAATGCAAAGTTGCACAAACATGACTAATTTGGCAGGAAAAGAACAGACTCTGCGTCTTTCAGATAATACGCAATGCGTAAGAGCCCTTTTTTCGAGTCCTTAGAAAGACAATTGGACAATCTGTCCTAGCATATTTATACAAATACAGTATGCATTTTAAATCAGCCTTAACTTTTGCAAAAGCACCAGGACAAGCGGTACATTCACTAGATTATGTGTGTGGTGTTTTCAATCGCGGTGAGTTTAAACAAAGCTGTCAGGAGGATGCTCGGAGAAATGGGAATCTATTTTTATGAAAGTAGGTTGAGATGTTCTTTCGCTTGAGCTGCACAGAAAAGCAGTAAAGCCGGCCAAGACACCAACCTCATATTTAACGAATGTTCTGAGTTAAAATGTAAGACCTGTTTTCATTGAAGCAGTTATTTATTCTTTCGTAATCGAATGAATTCGATGCTAACATGACGTTTTAGCAACCGATTGCACTTCCGAACAGAAGTGAAAAACATATTAGTCAACTTTACAATTATGCATGCACAAAGAGACCATTGTATTGCCCACCTGATTTTCTATTATCTCAAAAAACTGGATTCTGTTTTTATAGGTAAAATGGTACCTAGATAACCTAGACAAAGTTTATTAAAATAGTCTACTTTATATTACGCTATCCTGTACCGGCATTCTTTTATAATCAGGCTTCACCTAACCTGGACAAGTAAAAGAAATTGTGGCATGAGTAAAATTTAAAGGCATCCATGTGTAAATCAGAGTCGGTAAAGTACTGAAACGTGTCAGAATATCGAATGTATGACACAAACCGGTGTGAATCGTGACTTAAATCGTTCCCTCAATCACTCCCTCCACTATGCTCTGTGGTATTAAATTGTGTTTTAAATTGTAAATATATAGTTTACAATCCAAATAATATACACTGTCCAGGCATAACTTCATGGCCACCGATCATTTGCCTAATATTGTGTTGGTCTTGCGTTTGCTGCCAAAACAGTTCTGAACTGTTGAGCATTAAAAGCATTAATTTCTCCATCAATGAGTCTTGGCCACCAATGACCCTCCCACGGGTTCACCACTGTTCCTTCCTTGGAGTGATAGATACTGACCACTGCAGACCTACATCACACAAGAGCTGCAGTTTTGGAGATGCTCTGACCCAATCGTCTAGACGCTCAAATCCTTTATCTCGCCCATTCCAGCTTCTAACACGTCAGCTTCGAGGACAAAATGTTCACAAATATACCCCACCCACTAACAGGTGCCATGATGAAGAGATAATCAATGTTATTCACCTAGTGGTCATAATGTTATAGTACCATAACATTACGCCTAGTCAATGCACCCTTACAGTAAAGATCACTGTATCAGAGAAATTGTACCCCTGACAGTGTAGCAGTGTTGAGGGTTTTTTAAGGCTTTTGCAGATACCCTTTACCAAAGCAACTAACTGTTAACTGAGTTATACAGCTGACCAGTTGAGAGTTAAGGGCCTTACTCAAGGACCCAGCAGTGGCAGCTTGGTGGTGCTGGAATTGAATCCATGACTTTCCAATCAGAAGTCCAATATCTTATTCACTGAGCTACCACTTCCCAATTTTGGATGCTTTCTTGTTCAGGGAGATTGTGGTTATAAGGAAGTTGTAGCTCAGTGGTAAAGTCGTTGTGCATGTGATCAAAGCATAAATCTGAACATTACGAAGCTGCCAATGCTGGGCTTTTCAAGCAAGGTTTTTAACTTATTAACTGTATAAATGCGACAGATGATTGTATAAATGCTATAATAGGTGTGATGTTTTTTTAAAGCTGTCCATCTTTTTCTGGCAACCAGGCAACATCAATGTGACTAAGATTAGATTTGTTTGCTGTGCACATTGATTGCTGAAGTTCTTACCCGGATTTGCGTGTGATTTTATGCATTGTGCTGCTCCTGCTACGTGGTCACTGCACGAACAAGCAGCTCTAAATTTTTTGTATGTGCATACTCATGGCTAAGTGACTTGCCTTTGAGCGGTGGTCTTGCTCCAGGCGGGAATCAGAGCCTGCTCCATGCTTGTACTTGTCCACCTTCAGCTTCATCTGCCGCGTTCTCTCCTCCATGTCCATGGCACCTGCCGGACGTGAACAATAGTAAGTGTATGTGTGACAAAATGCATCTATAAGTGTGTGTGTGTTTGTGTGTGTGTGTGTTAGCAGAATAGAAAGCAGATAGCATCACATCAAGCATAACATTAGCTTAAATAGCTTGTGATGATTGATGTGAATGAAGCATGGATGGTTAAAGCAGGGCAAACTATACAGGCCTTTAACACTCCCAGTTGAGAATGTGAAGGTTTGTGATCAGCATGTGGGAGTGTTTGTATCCGGCAGATAAAGACTGATAAAAAAAGATTGAAAGAGACTTCTATATTTTTGAATTGTAGATATGATGAAGTTGCTATATTCGTAATGATAAAAATAATTGCTAACTCAGCATATTCTTCTTAAACATCTTAACTTTAACACAAATTGTCAAATGCATATGATTGGCACAGTATTGGCACTCCAGCTAGAGTCTTTATTCATCTATGACTCCAGATAAATCTCATGTTTATTCAGTTCAAAACATTCAGAAATGATGCAACATATTAAATTCGAACCTAGTTTCAATAAGCTTGGTAGCAATTTTCCATTTGCAGGTAAAGTTATTTTCGAAAGCCCCAAAGACCCGAAAACAAAAAATCCTTTTTCATCACTTTTGCTATAGACTTCAATTCCCACAAGAAAGAAAAAAAATAACCCACAATGTGTTCTAGTGGAGCACTCGCTCCGTTTTTTTGCTGAGTCTCAATTTTTTTGCAGGTTCATTTCTAAAGGAAATCATCATAATAATAAAAAATCTTTCAGCGCATTGTGTGAGCCACGAAGCTGCGAAAAGCTGTGTATCCTCAGTTTCGGCTCGGCGTGAGATCAAATTACAAATCCGTCTTGAATTTACCAGAAAAAATGCTGAATCAGTGATGTTGCTGGGGAAAAATATTAATCCATGCGCAGAGTGGCTGATCATTTTTTGACCACTGACCACATGAATCTAATCATATTGACCCTAATATAATTTATCCACTTGCATTTTATCCACTTGCAACACAATTCCAGTGGAATTGGATAAGGCAGAACAATGTTTAGGTCAAAGATATGTATGTACTAAAAGGGTAAACATTTTGAATCCTTCCAACTTTCTACTCAACAATACCAAAAACTAGTACTATATAATACATTGCCGTTATTGAGGACTATTAATAGGATCATATGCAGAAAAAAAACTGTAACAAAGGCAAATTGTGTCACGATAGCTAGATGATATATACTTTATTTTTTGTGTAACACCAAATGTGAGATCACTACTGAAGTACTGATGGTATGTCCAATGGCACATTATGAAATGAATATGAAATGTTTGCAAAACTATTACTAATAAACCAAAAGTCCAAACCAAATATTTTTTTTCCACCGCACATTCAAAGGCAAAAAAAAAGCCACAAACTGGACAAAAACTTGGATTGTAGCTCTAGGCTTTTTTTTCCATCAAATAGACAAAAGAATTGGAACAGTCTTAGTACCGAAGGTAAAAGCAGCATCTTTATCACCAATGATAACATCATCATTAAATTTAATATGGAAAAATGCATGGATTCCTATTTTATTGCTCAATTTGCCATTCGGCAGTCTAATATTTGACTGCAATCAGTCATGGGTCTGACATTTAAACCAAATTCATTATGTTGCATTAATTTGAAGATGCGCCAATTTCTACAGTAGATGTGTCTAACTTTGCAGGTCCAATCATTTAGTGTATAGCAAGTGCATGTGCATGCAAGAACGCTGAAATAGATTATGCATTATGTATTGTCCCCAAAAACACCAATTCTCAAAACACCAGTTCTCAATATCGCATATTACATACAAAACCAGCTCCATGAAGATAGTAGAAGACCTTGAGTGGCCTACAAAAGAGTTCTAATCTTAATCCTATTAGGATGAACTGAAACACTGACTGCACCCCAGGCTTTCTCACTCTACATCAGTGCCTGACTTCACTAATACTCTAGTGGCTGGATGAGCACAATTTTCCACAACCGCACTCCAAAATCTAGTGAAAGATCCTCCCAGAAGAGTGGATTATTATTATTACAGCAAATGAGGACTAAATATGGAATGGGATGTTCAAAAAGCCCATATTAATCTTATGGACAGTGGGTGATAAACCTTTGTCCATATAGTGTAAGACACATGATTAGACTTCGATAAATAAAAAATACAAATAACTACACCATAAATATACAACTTAGAACACCAAAAGTGAACAAGGAAGTAACTTCCACAACATTAAATGTAACTATACAAAGATAATAAATGATGATGGCATTAAGAAAAAAATTAAGGTCACGGGCAAAAGGACAAATTAACCACAGGATTTCTTGGAGTTAAGAGTACTACACTTCTTATTTGTATGAACCAAATTAGCACATTGTTAATTATTTTCCTACAGTGTGAACCCTAAAATGGTAAAAACTGTTTGCTTGTCACATGTCCCTTACAGCATAGTGAAATTCTTTCTTCGCATATCCCAGAGATGGGAATCTGGGGTCAGTCAAGATACAGCGCCCCTGGAGCACAAAGGTTTAAGGACCTCGCACAAGGGCCCAAGAGTGGCAGCCTAGTAATAAAACAGTGCTTGAACCCATGAACATCCAAGTAGTAACCCAGAGCCTTAACCCATGAGCAACCACTCCTCATGCAATGTATGTAACTTATGCAATTGTCACCTGGATTTGTAGGCATTGTAAAAAATCCCTTTCTTGGCACTAAATATTCCAGTTCTGTGCAGTGGAAAAAAGGCTTTGGCTGGTGGGGGAGGGGATGGGGTTGTTGTATTTACAAAGCATATACTCTAGTAATATTGTGTGTCAAAATGAGACATTTTGTCTGACTGAGGATTTTTTGCCATTGTGTCAAAATCAACTGGGCGCTCTGAGAATCCTTAAAAAAAGGGGAATTAGCCATTCAAATTTGCAAATGTCTGTCTCTACTAGCTTTTTGCAATTTTCTTTCAAAAATGTCTAGCTATATATCTCATCTGCCTACTTACCTATAAAATCTTTATGTTACTTTAAATCAAATAAAAAATCTTCCAGATGTTCGGCTACATGAGCAAGACAGTTTGGAGACATCACCCCCTCTCTCGTTCACTCACACACAGACACACACACACACACACAAACACACACACTCTCTTTGCGCTGAAGCAGAAATGGGCATGAGTGAGGAAAAAGAAGAAGGAGAACGAGAAGAAGAAGAAGTGCAAGGAAGAAAGAAGGAGCAGAAAAGAAGGAAAGACAGACCTGAGTTTGTCCAAGTATTCGGCTCCATGGCTTCGGAGGGGGTTATTGTGTTAAGTTTAGGAAGGGAGACGAGGTTCACATCACATCACATCACATACACACAATAAACAAACACAAACACAGAGGACATGGGTATAAGAGGGTGTGTGTGTGTGTGTGTGTGTGTGTGTGTGTGTGTGTGTGTGTGTGTGTGTGTGTGTGTGTGTGTGTTGGGATTAAGTGTTTAAAAAAAAGGTATGTATGGTGTTTGGGTTACAGGGATACATAAAAATGGGGTACAACCACAAAAACAACAACAACAACAATAACCACAACACTGGCAACAACAGTAACGGAAAAAAACTTGAAGTGAATAAGACACAAAATGAGTTTGAAGTGAATTCCTAAGGAAAAATCTTCTGGAAATGTTAAAAGGGATGTTAATAAAGAGAGCATAGAATTAAGAGACAGAGCCCAAGAGACCTGAAGAGAGAAGGATAGGATAAAAAAAACAGATAGAGGTGTAGAAAAGAGGACAGGAAGACGATCCACTCAAAAGCGCTTGTGTAACTCCTGTGGAAGCAAAAGCTGCTGCAAAAAGCCCTGAACAAAGAGAATAGTGGAGAATAATAGTTGACTAAACACACACACGCACGCATGCATATACACACACACACTTTCAAGTGGTCCTTTAGGCAATACATGACACTAATTGGACAACACTCTCACCTTTGCATATTCAAACCCCTCCCCACATCTGCTAACAGTGCTGTTTTGTTTTTTTTATTCCGCTTTCTGGATTTCGTGTTAATGAGATTTGCCGTTATCTGCAGCTACCATAAATCATAAACGCAAACACAGTGTGCGTAAAATCGTGGGACCAACCATGACATCATGCATTCCTACTGTTTAATTTTTTTCACGATATGGAAAAAAGTTTTTTTGAACATCCTATTCCTGTTTGCTGTTATAATAGCCTCCACTCTTCTGCGAAGATGTTCCTCTAGATTTCGGAGTGTGCTTAAGGAGATTTGTTCTCATTTAGCCACAAGGGCTTCAGTAGTCATGTAGTCAGGAAGTGGTAGCTCAATAGTTAAGGCTCTGGCTTATTGATCGGAAAGTTGTGGGTTCAAGCCACAGTATCACCAAGCTGCCACTGTTGGGCCCTTAGGCAAGGCCCTTAACCCTCTCAGCTCTATGGGTGCTGTGTCATGGCTGCCCTGCACTATGAGATTTGCTTCCTAACAAGCTGCGATATGCGAAAATAAAGATTTCACTGAGCTGTAAAGTATATGTGGCAAGTAAATGCCTATTTCTTACTTCTCTTGGCCTGGGGTGCATTCAGAGTTCCAATTTATCCAGAAAATTGTTGAGCAGGTTTGAGGTCAGAGCTCTACAGCAGGCCACTTAAGATCTTCCACTCCAACCTATTCAAAGTATATTTTAATAAACCTGGCTTTGTGCACAGGGGCATTGTCATGTTCGGTTTGGATCTCCTAGTGCAAGTTAAAGGGAAATGCAATGCTACTGCCCCAATGACATTCTATAATTATAATTGAAAGCTAGACAGCCTAGAAAATTGTCTGCCTCCAACTTTGTGTTAAAATTTTGGGTAAAAACCACATCTGGGTGGAAAAATCAGGTTTACGTATACTTTTGTCCATACAGTGTTCCTTTAATCCAGTCGTGCTGTTTTGGGTTTTATTTTTTATATAACATAGGTATGCTATGCCAGCTGATGTTTTTGTTTTTTCTATATTACATAAGTTATGTGAGTCCTTAGCTATGGTACCTTATATAGAGTATTAAGAAGCTGTTTCTATGGAATTACTCAATTGACCCGTATCATGTCATCAAGTTCAGTCTCTAAAAAAAGACTTAAACAAGCATCGATTCAATCCCTCGTATATTCTCAGGACAGGAAGAGATAACTGCCAGTCGTAAGTTACCCAGCTAAACACGGCCACGTTGCTATGGCAAAGCGAGCAAAAGCGTGCAGCCCTGAGAAGCAATTTCATTTGGAAATCAATTTGTTTTCAGTGTCAAACCACAAGCAAGGGAACAAAGTTCAATTTAAAAGAAGAAGGCAGACATTTATGCGATCCCCACAACGGCAATTGCAATCTGAGGGTAGCTTGCTTAATTCCAGTAATTTGCTGCACTGGTACTTGCATTCAAGAACATCAAACAATAGAGATTTGTTTGACAGTGAAACAGTGACATCAGGAATATTTTGTACGTGTCTTTGCAGCATCTGTTTGCCAAGTTGCATACTTTCCGCTACTCAAATTTCTTCAAAGTGGTGTAATCCTAAACCTGTTTATCATCCACATACACAGAATTTGGCAGACACCTTATCCAGAATGACTTACATTTATCCCATTTCTAAAACTGATCAGCTATGGAGTTAAGGGCCTTGCTCAGGGGCCCCTGAGTAGCAGCTATGAATTGAACTCACCAGCCTTCGGATCCAAAGTCCAAAGTTTAACCATTAAGCTACCACTTCCCTCAGAAAGAGATTTTACATTAGTTAGACAGTTTAATTTAGCCATGATTTTTGAGTGGCATTACCGTCACTTTCCCAAAAAATAAAATCCCCCTTTGAGATTCTCTTTTGCTCCATTCACACCAGTACGAAGCACATGCCGGCATGCAGCGCAACAGACTTCTATAATTATATCAGTCTTTCATGCCCCACATGAATTTTGTTTTAATTCATGTAATTTTACCAGTGCATCTCATTATTAGCTCTGTGTTACATGTGTTTGCTTTCCTTCATGTAATTTTCCCAACCCTGTTTCACCATTGGTTCATATCTGTTTATTCACAGGTTTTCCATAACAGCACATCCTTGTTTGAGCAATAATTTTATTTATATACAGCCTTAAGGTTGTGTTACATATTTGCTAAGTAACTCACTTCTGTCGATTACCGAGCCATTTTTGTTCCAAGTTTATTACGTTCATGTTTCATGCTTTCTCACTCGTTTTGTCCTCATAGTGTTGATAATAAACTTTATTACAAAAATAGAAAAAAACAGTACTGAATCATAAAAAATGTGCTAAAAGAGATAAAAAAAAATAATAAATATAATTATATAATTAATAAATTATTAATAATACATACAATATAGCACTCCATGCACTCCCCACATGGTCTCGCGTGTAAAAACAAACAGCATGTGGTGTCAATGATTTGCCTGTAGAGGCCGCTCTTATAAGAATAACAGACCGAAAGCCAGAAAAACTTATCGGTATGGATTTTCGCCATAGACTATAGTTCCGGCAATCAACTACAGGTCCTGATGAATCGAGAAAAAAAATATTATCAGTCGTCCTCTAATACTAATTTTGCCTTTTCCCAAGCATTTCACTGCGTGATTGTGTTTAACTCAATAAAAAATACAACAATAAAAGTCTGATTTATTGTTTGCACTGTTGATGTGGCCATCAGTGTTAATTAATGCGTTATAATCAACACACTTCAGCATTCTATCAGGACTGCCTCTGTATCTTTTCCTCGTCAGCACACTTCAGCATTGCACCAAATTTGCTTCCAAGTCACTCTGGATTGTGTAAAATGTTCTTAGAAATGTTATTCGTCAATCTCGCATGATACAAGCCCTCACTCCTGATTCTGTTCTTTCCACACTCTTTCCACAGTATGTGGGGGTGTAGTGTAGATTTAACAACTGTGCCATTTTCTTTTTAGAACAGAACATCCCCTGACCCACAGTGAAAAATAAGCCACAAAAAATAAACTTTACCTAGAAATATTATTGCTTCAAAGCACCATAATTACTTTTATTAAGTCTGAAATGTTTGTAAGCAGTCTTAGCCTTGTATAAAAAGATCTATCATCAAATAAAGCTTGGAAAATCCTCACATGGTTCCGTGTCAGCAATGCAGCTAGTTTCTTCCTTTTAACTTTCTGTTGTCTTTTTTCTGGCCTGGAAACTTTCTTTAACCTACAGTACGTTCCAAAGGAGGTACTAATCTTTTTTATTTCCATCTTTAAAAAATACCAATCTTAATCGGTTTAACCGAAGGAGAGGAAAAAAGTACAATTGCAATCCATTTTGAAATGCTACAAAAAACGGTCCATTTAATTATAGAAATAAAAAATCTATTGCATTAGCAACATATATTTATTAAGTGTATATGTGCAATTTAGTCTTTGGATAATTATTGGATTGAAAGTGTTTTCCAGAAGAAATGAAGAAGAAAGCACACAAGAGGAGGGAAAAGTCCAATCAGGCAGGACCAACCTGGCGGCAGTGGATGGCCATTATGGTGGACCAAACCGTTGTGCATGTTCTGCTGGTCCTCCCATGTCACCTCTGTATGATGCATAATCAGCATTGACAACATGGGCAATAAAAACAAAAAAGCGCACAGTGTGTATGCAATGTACAGCAGTGTGTATGTGTTTTCTCCCAATCCCTATGTATAACAGAATAACCTCACAGATTTAGCATCAGCTACCTTAATAAAAGAAACAATCTGCTTTCTAAAGGATGATGAAAAACCCATCATGCGATGAATCCATTGCAGCTAAATTAATAAAGCGATTGAGCCAGAATAACTGCCCTCGATCTCTTACAAATGAATAGTGGAAGTTTGTTATGTTCGGGTCGAATGTCATTAATAAACCTCCCAAGTTTGACACATTGGAAGGAATATTCAGTTCAGCACTGAAAAACACTGAACAGCTCCTGGCTTTGTAGCGTTTTGCTCCATCTACTGGTCATATGTTGTCACTGCAACAGAAAAGTATACAATTGTCCAGGGGGGTTTTTGTCAAGTAAAGCTAATAAGGACTTTAACCAGATTAGAGAAAATATCTATCTATCTATCTATCTATCTATCTATCTATCTATCTATCTATCTATCTATCTATCTATCTATCTATCTATCTATCTATCTATCTATCTATCTATCTATCTAGCTAGCTAGCTATCTATCTAGCTATCTACACACATACACAATACTTTTGTTTATATAAGTGTTGTGACTTTAAAGTGCAGTCTGTAATGTTATAATGTATATCTAAACTTAAACAATGCTCCAAATTTAAAAGTACAGTAGAAAAAAAAAGGTAATATGGATTTGGGTTTTTTTTCAGCTTTCTTTGACTTTTTGTTTTTCTAAAATCTTCGCTATTAAAAAAAAGTAAACAGTGACTCCTGAGGCTATTTTACTGCAGAAAGAAAAAAAACAATACAATTGCAATTCACAAAGAATGACTAACTGGTCCTTTAATTCTAAACCTTACAGTTTGCTCAGAATTTGTTGTTTATTTTATTACATAAAGCCTGATTTCAAATGATAATTCTAATGATAATAATCATTCAACTCACAGAAGAGAATACATGCTTTTAACATTACAAACTGCTCCCTGAAAATTTACATCATTAATCTGCATAGAATGTGTCAGATATTTAAATCAGTCGAAAGTAAAGAGAATCTGGGCCTGTTATTTATAAAAAGCATGATATTGCACATTAATAACTGCACACTTCACTGCACAGGAAGTAAGGTGAGAGAGAAAGAGAGAGAGAGAGAGAGAGAGAGAGAGAGAGAGAGAGAGAGAGAGAGAGAGAGAGAGAGAGGGGAAGAAAAAGAACATGCAATATATATATATATAAAGGTCGCACGCCCTCTCATATATAAGAGAGAGAGAGAAAAAAGAAGGAGAGAAAATGGAAACAGGATGAAGGGACAGTGAGAGAGATAAATTAAATAAAAAATTAAAATAAAGCCCCAAAACAAACTAAACAAAAAGTATGGAAACTAGATGCACTGCAATCCACACTTCATTCGACACTTGCCTTTCCTCCCATTGGTTACTGCTTTCTCCTCACAGCCTTTCATATACAGAAGACACAGAACACACTTAAAATGCTTAGATATGCTTACAAATCTCTTACATACAATTCCTACATTTTATTATTTATGCTGGTATACAGCACACCTGGTATATAATTAGGTCCAAGAAGAAGCCTAGTCATTTTCTTCCACATTCCCAGGAGTGTCTTTAAACTCTACCTTTGTGCTGGAATAATGAATATTGACAACTTAATGTCACTGCTGGTGCGTATTTGTCGATAAACGCTCGAAATGTGTAGATCCTACAACAGCTGACCTAAGCAGCACTAAGTCAGTTGTGCGTGTAGGCAGCGAAGTGATAAACGCAGGCTCGGAAAAGCGTCATCGTGTGACACACACGAAGGACAGGGAGCAAACGCAAGCAGATGGAGGGATGAAGGAACGAGCAATCTGCTGGAAACAAAAGCTCTACGCCAACTTGGAGTGTGTGCGTATGTTTTCTCCTACGCAGAACGCACCAAACCAGTATAGATGTAAAAAAATAAAAAATGTGATTGAAATTAATGCGATAAAAGCAGATGGAAAGACAGAGGAGTCTCAAGAAGACAAACTTGCTTCTGGGTCAAATGACGGCTGAACGGGAGTGGAGGAACGTACGACAGGTTCCTCCTCATCATCTGCAGGAGCGGCGGGAGACAAAAGGAAACGGATGGGTAGGACGAAGACACAAAGCGAAGGTGGATGATGGATAGAATACGCATGAGCAGTCATGTGATTACATGACTAGTCAGGACTCACTAAGCAACCTTCGAACACATTTGGACTGTTAGTTAAAACAATCTTAAACTAGATATGACATTATTTTCCCCTTATATCCACCCAAGCTTCCTTCTTTTTGTCATCTCAGGAAGATTTTCCTCGTCACACTCATCTCTGGCTTTTACATTAATAATTCAAATCTGAATGTGACAAAGTCTATGGTTAAAACTGGCACAAAAACTAAATGGAATTTGACTGAATTAATGTGACATCCATTTCAAAAGTCAAAAAACAATGTTCATTCATTATTTCTGAATGGCTGGAAATTTACAACCTATGAAAACCAACAACTTTATGCTTAGACTGCATTGTGTTTCAAGGTCAAATGGCCTAATTAAAAACACAGGTTACATTGAATTTGTCCAACATTCTATTCAATTCCATTCATTAAAATGTCCTATTTGATCTGTATAGCAGTTTTAAGAATGGCTACTGTTACAAAACAGCTTTAGAGAAATTAGACTAAGAATATTAATATAGAAATTACATAATTTATTAAAAGAGAGCCATTTACTGTAAACCACTCTATAAACTATAGAGTATATATTTATGTGGCAGAATGGGTGAAGACAAGCACTGGTGTGGATGTGTGGAGTGCAGGTTGGTGAGTAGATGGGGGAGCATATGCTTCTTACGTTTGCGTGAAACTTTACACAATTTTGATACAATGAGTACAATTTTGTCATATCGCTATCGCTACCTGTATTAATATAATATTTAGACTGGAAAAGCTGTAGGGCCCAATAGAAGCAGTATGGTGGTCTTGGGATATGAACTCATTTCATTAACTGCCTGTTTAGAAGCTCAAAATAACCACTTAACCACTTGGCATTACCTACAACCACTTGCCCAGTACTTGGAATCCATCCTCAGCAGCAAGCAGAGAAACAAAATCAGTCGTAGACAAATGACCAGTCCAGGAACATGTAGATTTTGTGTTTCATTCCTTATTCCCACAATGCCTGATGGACTAAATTAGAGACGTATTTGTGAACAGTAATCCTAATCCAGACCCAGCAAACCCTTCCAGTGGCATCCCAGGCTTTCATATATCAACCATTACAGGGGCGCTTATAAGGTGCAACAGAAATAGCTCACTCTTATCATCGAGAGTTTGCAAGCTCACATCCTGAAAGCACCTGTTACTAACTTTAATCGAACAGATCGCTCACAGTAACACCAGCACATGTGGGTGTCTGCGATCTCATCCATGTATTTCCTCACATTTATTAACCGAGACAAACTTATTAATACTATTTTAGTGTCTTGAATAAAAAAAAAACCTCTGATTTCTGAAATGATTGAATTTCGACAATATCTTACCCTTTTGACAATGAATGCCCGAATACTCCCATCAACATGTTTCTGAATCTGGATATTGTGATCTACAAAATGTTATTTTGATATTTGCTTTGACAAAATAATGTTTTATGTATGCCGTCTAAAATTATGATAATGTAAATGTAACTCATTGTAGTAGGATGTCGTAAAAGCTCAGGAATATTTGTTCATGAGCAAGTGGTTAATAAAAAATGATTATAAATACCCCCGAGTTATAACATTTTGACATACAATTTTTCGATCTTACGATGATAATTGCGCTATGACACAATTGTAGCAAACACAGCGTTTTATGCTTCGCCCTCCACATGTGAACTTGTGCTTGTCCATGTGCTCACTGCCACATACATATAAACTGTACAGTTTACACAGTACAGTTTGTGAATGTATCTTTTTTGCTAAATTATTGTACAATTATTAACAAATTACAGTATACTACCCCATACTGTTCACCATTCCTTAAGACTCCTGGATAGGCTAAGCCATCTCTCTTTAAATGCTTTTGAGCATCGGGTTCCTATGGGGCCATCTGAATGCATCTCCATTGTAAGTCAGGGATTACCTGTAATCTAAAGTGACAGGAGCCCCATGATGTTCCTTATGTCCATCTCTGAGCTCAATGTCCACTGGTTCACCACCAGCCAGTAATATTAAGATCCACCAATCCATTCATTCATCTTCACAGGAAACACTTGGGACAAGTGTTACCTGTGAAAGAAATTCAGCACTCATTTAAACAAGCAACCCACTTACTGACATACTTTTGGGAGGAAACTAGAGAACCCAGAGGAAACCCACAGTAAGAACAAACACAAAGATCCAACTCAAAGACTACCTGAGTAACCACAGTAATGTGAGTTTTGGATCAAATCTGGGACCCTGGTGATGAGATTTGACAATGCTCCCCACTGCAATCCCATACTTTTGCAATACTCAGCTCTATCCAAAGTCATATTTACAGCCTTCTCTGCCCATCATTAACCAGTAGCATCAGTGTATACATTTTCATCTTTAAATTATAATTAATGTAGGACATGCTGTCTACTGTACATGCTGTACAATAATGATGACCAAAAACCTAGATCAGCACATCCACAAACACACACACACACACACACACACACACACACACACACACACACAAACTGCTATGTTCTGGCATTGATCGTTCATCGTTGTCCTGCTCTCTGTCTCTCTCTCTGTCTCTCTCTCTCTGTCTCTCTCTCTCTCTCTCTCTCTCTCTCTCTCTCTCTCTCTCTCTCTTTCTATATCCCATACTTAAGCACACGCATTGTCATACATCTTTTCACACAACACTGGTTTTGCCAATAGGTACAAAGCTAATCGTTTTTTCGTGGGGTTTTTTTCCCCTTAAAAATGCCACATAGTCATTTTTTTGCCTAGGAATGCAACACATTTGAGAAAAAAAGCACAAAAAACAACAAAAGTCAATGAGGTATTATGGCCCTGGGGGAAATAAAAGTTGCTCTTTATAAAAAAAAAAAAAAAAAAAAAAAAAAACATTGAGTTGCATATTATTGAAATCCACATAATAAATTTCATAAGGGAACAACGACGGTGGAACAAAATAGATGCTTTTGTTTAATTATCATCAGAGCTTCAAATACATAAGCTGGAAGTTTTTTTGTTTTAGTTTTTGTAATAGCATTGTTTATAAGACAGTTCGATGGCAGGCTTAGTATTTACCACAACACTGACAATGGGTTATGAATACATAGACATACTGTACATACACAAATGCCACAGAGATTCTGCAATAGTCTTTGCACCACATTAAATATTTCTCTCAGCAGAACAGTACCTAAGTTATTGCTAACCATACTAGCTTTCTACCTTTACCAAAGTTCTTTTACAGTTTGCACAGTTTGCTTTTTCCCCCAACCACATCTAATCATAAACAAGAGCTACTTGGAGAGACAAAAAAGAGCTATACCACTCTTATTGCTAGTCAAGCTAGCGTCCTGTCATCGTAAGAGGCCATATGTGTTCGGGTATTTAACTCAAAACATTTGATGGTTGCTCATTTTGTGAAAGTAAATGATTACATCATACTTATTTGTATTGTTTTCTAGCAATGCTAATCTTTGAGAGAAGGAATAGCATTGGGTAGCATTCTTTCTAGCATGCTGACTAAAAATGCTAGTTACACAATCTTGTTGCTAGCTTATTTTAAAAGGAGCAAGGAGGTTTCTAAAAATAAATCTCCTGTTTTAGAAATAAGCTAATAGTGAACGATAGCGTTATTAACTTTAATATTGTTGTTAGTCACAAAAAACATTAGTATTGTTAGATTGTAATAAATGGATGCTAATTCACACAGGAGTAGGCCAAAATGCATCCAATTTCAGTCATTATCATGCCCTTTAATTTTAAAAGACATTAGTATTGTAAAGATGTTTCTCTAAAAACAACCGGAGTTGCAGCAAAAAAAAGGTTATGGTTGATGTCAGCATTATACTTATTTGTATTGTTTGGAGTCATGCTAGGTTGCTTTCACTGAAAGAAACATTAGCGTTGTTTGGTTACAAGCAGCTGGTAATAAATGGACACTAATGCACAAATGCTGGAGTAAGCTAAACTGCATTCACTCCTTGGCACCCTAGGTTCCTTCATTTTATAGGATTAGCACTATTAAGGTTTCATCATTAAAAAAATGCAGATGGTGGATGTTAGCATTATACTAATTTCTATTGTTAGTCATGCTCAGTTGAACATACGTTCAAGCTTATTTTTATTGTAAGTGACTTAAGTATTTTGTCTTAATTCACTAGTAATAATATATACTGTTGAAAAGAGCCTGCATATGCTAACATGTCTTTATTACTAGTCATGCTAATGTCCTTTATTCAGAGAAAAATCAATTTTTTTGGACACTGCAAATCATATACAGTATGATTGCTCCTATTTGTTATAAAATAATTTAGCATTGTTGGCTCCAGGCGCACCAGTTTTTAATTTGTACTGAATGTATTTTTTGTTCAGCAGATGGATACCTGATCGTTATTCTTAGAGCAAGGCTTGGGCACACAACTATTGCAGATTGGTTTAGCCTGACTAAAAGAGACTAAACCCAGCGAAAAAGATTACACACCTGGACCTGGCTCAAGGTCTTCATGTCCGTCTTCTGAGAGAAAAATAAGAAAGGAACCGTAAAAAAACGCATGCCCATGCAATAGCCAATGGCTAACATTGGCTAACAACAGACCACACATGGACATGGGTAACCATGTGTGCAGTATTTATTCACATAAAGCAGTCCGGACATCTAAGATGGATTTATGGATTGGCAATATTTCTGTGTCATGTCTTTTTGAGTAAAACATGTATTTGCCTATTTCTAAGTACAAATCAGAGTCAAATCCAAATTATTGGATTGCTTCTGATTAGTTTGTTTTAATTTTGTACTGAGAAAACCCCACTCTTAAACCTATGATTTGGGTTCATTCCGAGTGTGAAAATGCAACCAAGACTAAATTAAAACAGACTGAACATTACAAAAATTCTATTCGAGTCTACTCAAGTTCCAAAGTGATATTCAAAAACAATATTTCTTAATCCCATTTACTTCCTCTAGACAGTATTATGAGCAAGTATTCACTCATTAATTGAGTTTATCTCTAGCTCATTATTGGGATCTGACTGCTACCCTGTTCTACATACTCAGTTTTCCCAGCCATTTTCGCACTTTGTCTTCCGAGTCTCATTTGATCCATAAATCTTTTAGCAATATGCCAGTTTATAATGAGACATTATACTTCCCTTATGAGTATGCAGAAAATTATAGCTAACAATCCTTCTGTCATCTTCCATTATCTCCTATAAGGGTTTAGGAAAAACAATGGAAAAAAAAATTATAAATTATTATAAATAATAAATCAATTAATAAAAGTGATCCTTAATAAATATCTTAAAGAATACAGGGGGTCTAAAAAAAATTCAATAAATCTCTTTTAAAATTGCCAAAATACTTCAACAGTATTTCTCGCAGATTATCAATATGGTCATCTTCTTTGTAGCTAAATTCAGACTTTGAATTCTGAAAGACGCTTGACATTGTATCCCATGTACATCAAAATGCAAGGCAGTGTAAGACCTATTAAGTTTACCACCTATTGAATTAATCAAATGTTATTTTCAGGCATGTTTAGACCATTTGAAAGTTTTACAAAACATCCTAAATGCCATCTTTACACTAATCCAAGTGCCATACAGTGTTCTTCACAAGTTTATCCCAATCAAGGAAAATTCATGGCTACAAAATGGAAATTGTGACTAGAAATGGATTTGAGTCAGTAAATGACAGCATACCAAGGAATAGGATCATTTACTATACAAATATCACAAACTTCATAGCTGTGAATGATCTGAAGCATACTTTGAATTAAAAAGAACTCCCACAACCACAAAAAGACATTCCTGACGGACAAGTTAACACATACAAAATTGTTTTTTTCCCCCCAAACTATATACTAACACCACATTATCTCCAAACACGTAAAAGTAAGCATCTATAATTTCTGCTATGGGCATATCCGTTTACCTGTAAGCAAAAAAAAAAAAAAAACTGACTTACTTCTGTCTAGCGACCCCTTTGAGGGCAGTTGTGGTAGCTGCCGTCCTCTCCTGCTGTTCATGGGTGTGCTAGTAGGACTGGTTTGGACCGATCCACTGTGGGGGTGTGCCCTGTCACACACAGATACTTCATTACAGATACAAACTTATTGGTCAGTATTTGCATGAGCAGGCGCTTCAGTGATTTATTTAGTTGTGATGCTGATCATTCTACTTAATCACGTATGTATGTTTGATAAAGCCTACCTTGAATCTAATTATGTTCACAGCATAGCTAATTTACCTTTAGCCCTGACTACTACCTCCATGAAAGCCAAAGCACAATCAAGGCCAAATGCCTTTTGGCAGTAGGTTGGCTTTAAAGGAGCAGGCAATAAAAAACAGAAATTGTATGCTGTGTGTTGGCATGTTTTTCAGACCAAGTCAGCAAAATCGTGTGGATAAATGCAAGACATTTTTGAATTTGAAACAGAAAGTCTAGCTTCAATCCTACATCCTACAACAGTGCACCTTTGTACTATCTGGACTTGTATATTGAGCCAGAAGTGTCATTTATTATGGGTTATGTGTATGAATAGTACGAACACTGTAGAAAATATACACCGTGATAGGTAAAAGTCTAAGTTCATTATAAAAATCATTTTAAAAAATGGCATTGTTATGTTGGTAAAGCCTTTTTAGAAATCCTTAAATGAAAAGTAGGTAAAACAATTGCTAATTGTATATTACTGGAAGATTAAGCTCTGCTAGGAAAGCATTCTTAACATTTAGGACTCATTTAACTGTGTTTAGCTTTGTGAGATTTGCCTTTTATTGAGATTTCTAAGTATAAATGTAAACCAGCTGTGCTTTGCAAGTGCTTGGCCTTTGTTGGTGATTTATCAACATACTGTATGTATTAAGGAATCAGTTTTTACATATTAAAAAAAATTCTTACAACCAGTTTTACACCAAAAAATGAAGCAGCCTATTGTTGCTCATTCCAAAAGCCAGAGGATGCTGTGTTAAATCGGGACATTCAGGTTCACAGTTACATTTATTTATTATATGCAGTTGGGGTTACAAGTTTGAATTCACATGCAAATCATTACAAATGCTAGATAATTTTGTATTAATATTGTGTTTTAATTCTCTTGTTTTTTTATCTATTTATTAATGATACTAGTAGGAGAATTAAAACACAATAATAATAAAAAATTATCTACAGTGTATGATCATTTTCATGTAACTGTGAACCTGAATGTCCTGATGTAACACAGCATCCTCTGGCTTTTGGAATGAGCATGACTATGACACCAAGCTGCATAGAGACATCACACCTGGATCTGAATGCTGGAGTCAATAAGATTTTAAGCAAAGTTTTGGACTAAAATAAAGTAGAATTACAAGTTAAACAACAGTACAACAGTCTCTAATGTTTACAGAGATTGGTGCAAAAAGCCCAAAAATCTATAGTGACTGGAAGATTCTAGTAGCTGAAGCAACCCTTCTGTATAACCAAGACTGAAAAATAAAACATTGCTGGTCCAATCTACAATTATCCAACTTTAATGAATCTGACATCTGGAGTAGAGTCTGCTTTGGCATTCTGCTGCTAGAGAACATTTGCTGAGGCATGTTGTGTCTTCTGTGATGCTTTTCTGCTCACCATGATTTGTTGAAAAATACTACCATAACCTTCCAGTCCACTGCCGTAACCCCTGTCCTCTGATTTGTCTCAGAAACTTCATATTTCCAACCACAGAACTGATGCTCATTGGATGCTTTTTGCACTGTTTCATGTAAATGGAGATTGTTGTATATGAAAATCAGCAATTTCTAATACCACCTGATTGACTGGTAGATATTAGATATGAAGTATATTAAGTAACAAGCAAACAAATGGATTTTAAAGATTAAAGGTGTAAAAAGTGGGAAAAAGAAAACATGCCAAAAATTAAATAAATTAAATAAACAAGCTGTAAATGGCTGCATCTCATCATGTTATTGCTCAAATCAGTAAAATGCCTGTGAACAAACTACACAACAAGACATTTTTGATGCTTTGTATCAACAATGCATCTCTGATCGCTGTAAGGAAAGAGGGAAAAATTATATAAGCCATTGCATATGAAAAAAAAGAGAAAAAAGTATATATAAATGAGAGAAATGTGTCAGATATCTGTTGGTAATGAAGCAGTAATTCATGGAAACTCAAACACCATTATATGCAGTCTGAATATAAGTGGTGTTTTTTTAACAAAAAAAAAAAGAAAAAGCTAATTTCGAAATGAAAACTACACTACAAACCACAACTACAATCTACAAACGTGGTATGGCACTTTCTGCAAAATCAGAAAAGCATAGCTGTAAAGAGCAGAGTAGAAAAGCAGAAAAGGAAAGCAGCTGATTGGCTGATTAGTAGGTGAGGTAGGAAAGGGTGGCCATTGTGGGATTGTGGGAGGGGTATAGAATTGAAGGATGGTGAGCAGTGATTGGTTAAGCAGGGCCGCTTTTTGGGGCGGAGTGGGTCGCGCTAGCTCTGGTCACCTCGTTAAGGCGGGTGAGGGCGGTGCAGAATGTCCGGATGACAGGGTGGGCATAGAAGATCTCATGTGGTGGGCTTCAGGGGGGCGCTCGGTGGAACGTGAACGCGTGTACATGGGCCGTTCCATTTCGCGCCTGTCCGGCATGCCGTAATTCCTAAAAAAAAAGTGTCAGGGAGGAGGAGAAGAAGGTTGATTTGTGAAAAAGGTTAAAAATGAGTGTTTTGGTCACTTCCCATTATAAGGTCAAAGTGGACAAGTGGCTGTCATGTGCTTCCTGAATTTGAAATATGTAAATTGTGCAGGGGTTAAGACTAATCACATGAGGTCATACAAACAGTTTGTTAATAAGTACATTTTTCATCCTATGATGAAAAAGTTCAGAAATGTAGCTATAATATTTTGGCAATACTTAAAAAAAAAACAACAACAACAAAAAAGTACAAGTACAAAGGTACAATATTATGACTTAATTAAAAAAAAAAAGCATAACTGGATCAGTCCTTATAAGATAACAATACAACTCCAATTCCAAAAAAGTCTGGACACTGTATAAAATGTAAATAAAAACAGAATGCAATGATTTGCAAATCTTATAAACCAATATTTTGTTCAAAATAGATATATCAAGGTTGGAAACTAAGGAAATGCTCAATTTTAAGGAAAAAATAGCTAATATTCTGTAACATGTTTCAAAAAAGTTGGGACAGGTCAACAAAAGTCTGCAAAAAAGTGTTATTAAAATAAAACAATTGGAGAAACATTCTGCAACTAATTAAGTTAATTGACAACAAGCCAGTAAGATGACTGGGTATAAATAGTGTATCTTAGGGAGGCAAAGTCTTTCAGAAGTAAAGACAGGTAGTAAAAGAGCCATTTGCTGAACTGACCTGCATGAACCTGAACTGATGAACCTGCCTGCAGTCTAGACCTTTCACCATTTGAAAACATTTGGTGCATCATGAAACAAAAAATAGAACAAATGACACCCAGAACTGTTGAGCAGCTGAAATATGGTGTCCTCAGTTCCCAGATGTACTGTATATGGACAGAAAACGTGACACAGTGGCTCTGTCCCAACTTTTTTCCAACCTGTTGCCATCATCAAATTTAAAATAACCTAATATTTTTCTTCAAAATGGTTTCCGTTTACATATTTTCATTTTGCACAGTGTCCCAACTTTTTTGGAATTGGGGTTGCATAATATGTGTTTTATTCCTTTTATACCCCATCAGTTCTCAGTGAATTCATTGTTACTATATGAATAATAATGTTTTAGACTGAGCACATTCACATACCCTGTGGTTAAATAGTTAACGCTACATTATTTAACTCGTTCTAAACAATCAGAATTCACCAGCCCTGTGGTATAAATTGGAAACATAAACCTTACTGTATATAAAACGACATACAGGGCTCAAACCACTTATTAGGCTCAAGTTCCTAATAAGCTGGCACCCCCGTGCATATACATGCACGGAAATGTAAAGGGAATTTTAAATAGAACTGGGCAAAAAACTAAAAACAACAACAACAAAAATAAGACAATTAAATTTTGTGCATATGAATTCGAAATATCTGTCATTTTACATCCTTAAGTGTACTTTGAGTGACAGCAAAGAGTTAAAAACATTAAGCATACAGTACAAGGCACAACATTTCTGCGAAAGTTGTCCAGCAGCTATGTGCACATTTTTAACAAAAAAAAAAAAAAAAACAGTAAATAGTTAAACAGTATATACACCAAATTTACAGGAGTCTCTCAATGTCTGGTAAACTAAAACACTTCCTGTATAGACCACACCTACTTCTACTGTAAATGTGCACACTAAAATTGATATGAATTAAACAGATACAAATATAAACAGCTTGATAGCAAAGGCCTGTGAGAATCACATTAGTTTTTCTTTGACCTGCATCTCTACTTCATAACTTCTCCCCTCACTCTCCTACTGATACAACATCCCCTCCCCCTTTATTTCCTCCCAATCGCATCCATTCCTAGCTTTTCTCAATCTAGAGGCACATTATATATTTTGCTAACATCTGCCTCTCTGACATGAATAAAGTACAAAAGCTTTTATATTGACTCTGGTCTTTTCAAGTCGTTCAGGAGTGCATCCAAAGCTCAGGGAAGACGTGCACTTTTTCTGACAGTTTAATTCAGCCTAGGCCCTGTGTTTTTGATGACACATCAGGTTCTGCTTTAAGGAAAACGCACCGCTCGACAAATTCTGACTGACAGCCAGATGGCGACAAGGGAAGCCATAGAGAGAAGGATGGAAAATAGGGAGGAAAAAAAAAACTGTCACAGAACCATCCTGGTCGGCCCTCTGCTACTCAAATAAGGCTTTGCAACAAGAACAAAATGGCTAGCATGTGTTTTTTCCTTCAGTATTTCTGCAATCTTATTATAAAACCATTTCACTGCTACTGTACAATGTCAAAACTAAAAATATTCGCACAAGAGGTGAACCAATTGTGAATTTCACCAATACCAATATCTTGGATCGTACTTGCTCCATTACAGTTTATTTACAGGATACTGGATTAAAAATAATCAATATAAAGTAGTACTGACCTTTATTAAAAAAAAAAAAAAAACAGTTAAAACAGTCTTGACTTGATGGTTACTGGATCGTGAAAATGTGCTAAATTAAACAATTGTGTATATATTAATTTTATTAAGAATTATTAGGAAAAATAAGACTAGCATTCAAACTGAAACAAAAAGTAAGACTCTAAATAAATAAAAACAGTTGCATGCAAACTGAATAAAAAAAGACATTTTAACAAACAGCATTTGGCTTTAGTGATTTGCATTTAGAGGCCGCTCTTGTACTGTATAATGCAACCTGGAAAAACTATTGGTATGGATTTTTGCCAATAGCCGAGAGTTCCAGCAATTAAATATCGGTGCAGATATATCATTGAATCAAAATGACCAATAAATCACTTGACCTCTAATTTGCACCCTTATTCGTTAGCAGTTTCGATTTATATATCTGAGATATAAGATGCGCTAAGGTGTTGGATTATAGTGCATACAGATATCCCTTCACTTTTTCCATATTCTGTTATGTTACAGCGTTATTCCAAAATGGACTAAATTAATTACTAAATTATATTAAAGTAAAAATACCCCTTAATGGTGTAAACGAAGTTTGTTTGGAATCTTTGCAAATGTATTAAAAATAACCAAATAAAATAATCACGTACATAAACATTCACAGCCTTTGCTCAATGCTTTGTTGAAGCACCTTTGGTACCAATTACAAAGTCTTTTCAAGTATGATGCTACAGTTTCTCCTATTCTACTTTGCAGAACCTCTCAAGCTCCATCAGGTTGGATGGGGAGCGTAGGTGCACAACCATTTTCAGATCTCTCCAGAGATGTTTAATCAGGTTCAAGTCTGGGCTCTGGCTGGGCCCCTCAATGATATTTACAGAGTCTTCCCGTAGCCACTCCTATGTTATCTTGGTTGTGTGGTTAGGGTCTGAGTCCTGTTGGAAGATGAACCGTTGCCCTTAGTCTGAGGTCCAGAGCCCTTTGGAGCAGTTTTTCATCAAGGATGTCATTGCAAATTGTTGCATTTATCTTTTCCTCGAACCTGACACGTCCTTCAGTCCTTTCCGCTAAAAATTATTCCCACAGCATGATGCTGCCACCACTATGCTTCACTGTAGTGATGGTATTAGCTAGGTGATGAGCGGTGCCTGGTTTCCTGCGGACATGGCACTTGGCATTCAAGCCATAGAATTTAATCTTTGTTTTCTCATGATCTGAGAGTGCCTTTTGCCAAACTCCAGGCAGGCTGTCATGTGCCGTTTACTAGGAAATGGCTTTCGTCTGGCTACTCTACCATACAGGCCTGATTGTTGAAGTGCTGCAGAGATGGTTTTTCTTCTGGAAGTTTCTCCTCTCTCCACAGAAAAATGCTGGAGCTCTTTCAAAGTGACCATCGGGTTTTAGTCACCTCCCTGATTAAGGCCCTTCTCCCCTGATTGCTCAGTTTGGGCTCTAGTTGGTTCCACTGTCCGCAATGGGACCTTTAATGTTGCAGGAATTTTTCAGTACCCTTCCCCAGATCTGTACCTCTGATACAATACTGTATCTGAGGTCTACAAATAATTCCTTGGACTTTATGGCTTGGTTTGTTCTCTGACATGCTCTGTTAATAGTGGGACCTTACATAGACAGGGGTGTGCCAACTAGAACTCTAAGCTTTTCTATAGCCTTGTTTAAATCAGATTATTATTTGCAGTTGCACTGTGTGAGGTCCCCTGGTGGTCTAGTGGTTAAGATGCAGCGCTCTCACCGCTGCGACCCGGGTTCGATTCCCGGTCAGGGAACCATCCCCAGCCACTCTCAGTGCCGGTCCCAAGCCCGGATAAATTGGGGAGGGTTGCGTTAGGAAGGGCATCCAGCGTAAAACATATGCCAAATCAAACGTGCGGAGGATCCGCTGTGGCGACCCCTAACGGGAGAAGCCGAAAGAAACTCCTGCAGTTGCACTGTGTGATTTTACGATCATGCACTGATAAAGCAATTTTTTTTTTTTACATGTTTTAAATTTACATTTACATTTGTGCCATTTAGCAGATGCCCTTGTCCAAAGTGACGTACAAACGTGCTTTAAATCTCTAGCAATAAATTATCTACACTGGTAACGCTAGATTACAATTTAAGATAATTCAGCCTACAACTTTGTTGTTGTTTTTTTTTACAAACCAACCTTGGAAAGTGTTAGTTGAAGTGTTTAAGGAAGAGGTAGGTCTCCACCCGTCACTTGAAGATAGCCAGGAAATCACTTTTTAGACTTAATGGGGCAGTTCAATTCACCACCTCGGTGCCAGAACAGGGAAGAGCCTTGAAGTATACTTACCTCTCATTCTGATCTCAGGCAGCATGGTGCAGTGCACAGAGTGATGAGGTCTCTGAGGTAAGATGGTGCTGGACCATTTTTGGCCTTGTAGGCAAGCACCAGTGGGGTGCTATTGTTAATCATGGATTTATTTTCCCATTTTTGGCGGCAAGGAAAGTGGTCGAATGTCAGCTGTTGACCCGCAGTTTAATACCTGGCCGGTAACTGAACCCCATTCATGCCTGGTCTATAAATCCAATATGTCTACTGTAGTGTCAAATACTATATATCAACTACAACAATATATCATGAAAACAAAACATACTGCATATGAAAAGCGCAATTTCTCTGCTGGACAACGTTTCACATATACAATCACCAAGACACACATTGTAGCTGACTAAACATAAAAATCTAATGTATACATTGTGAAGACTCTACAGCATGCTAAATGCTCAAGCTTGAGATGTTACCGTATGTTCCACCCCTACATCAACAGAAACATCACATGTTTGATATGGCGAAGCAGACATTTCGCAAGCAGAAAATGACATTATGGAGAGAAAATGAGTAGAATGTATGAGACTGAGGTTATACAGTAGCTCACAAATAGGCTACAAAAATACAGACAGATATTATTGTGAAATATGTCATCTTTCTGTTTGGTTTTTTTTTGTTTAGCATTTGAATCATTTAAAATGGGTTGATCAAATGCTGTGACATATACACATATATATATATATATATATATATATATATATATATATATATATATATATATATATATATATATATATATATACATACTGTATATATACATACATACACAAACCATATAAATAAAAGTTTGTGAACACCTGACTATTTGTTTGTGAGTTTTTCTATCCCTTAGAGTTTTTGAAATTTTGGTCCCCATTTGCTCTAATAATAACCTCCACTCTTCTGGGAAACTAGAATTTTGGGAGTTTGCTTGTGAAGATTTGTGTTCATTCAGTCACAAGAACATTAGTAAAGTCAGGTTCCAAGACAGGGTGAGGAGGCCTGGGGTGCAGTCAGCATTCCAATTCATCCCAAAAGTGTTCAATAGGGTTGAAGTCAGAGCTCTATAGCAGAGCTCTATAGCAAGGATCTTCCACTCCAACCCATGTAAACCATATCTTCATGGAGCTTATTTTGTGTGCAGGGGCATTGTCATGTTGTAACAGGTTTGGTTGTCCAAGTTCAATTGAGGGGAAAATTTTATTTAACTGTATATTTACATCCTAGTCAATTTGTGGTAACAGGAAAAAACACATATGGCTGGAAAATTCAGGTGTCCCAATACTTTTGTTCATACAGTATAGAGTATATTCTATTATATGGGGATGGCTGCCATTTTTTGTAAATTAACAGTTAAACACAGGTATTATTAACCTTTTAGCAAGCTCTCTTTTTCCAAAACTTGTAATTGCCAGGATGTCACTGTTGGACCTTTGAGCAAATTGCTCGTTTAACTGCATTCCTGGGCTGGATGAATTGTCTGTCAGCAAGTAGCCAGCACTAGATTTGGGGTTCCTCAAAGTGTCAGGATTCTCTTTCATTAAAAATATTCTATACCATTACTGCAAACTGGTCTGTGTAGGTTGCGTTCTTTAGAAGCAGGGGAATGGTGGAGTGCTGATTTGTGAATAGAGGGTGGAGCCAGAGTAGGTGAGTTTTATGTATGACACATTTGCGAAAGATTTTACTAATAAGTGTTTTTTGTTTTTATCAAATAGAGAGAAATAAAGGCCTTGAGAGAGATTCTTGTGTGTGACCATTTATATGCCTGAAAAGTAAAACTAAAAAGTTAACGTAGCAAAAATAAAGCTTGTTTTAATAGTGGTAACCTGACGTCTGCCTCTGATTTCCTCTTCCTTGACCAATCAAACATTTTTCTTTTTTCATTTATGAAGAAATGATAGGTGTAATAATATACACTGTATTGTATAAGTGAGTCATATTGGTTTGATTTGGTGTAGCTGTGATCACACCAGTGCCAATATTCAGTAAACTTCTATAACTGTTGCTGTTCAAATAGGTAACTGAAATTTCTGACAAATACAGCCAAAAGAATCCATAACACTTGTTTTTAAAATGTAAACTCTTTAAATGTTGATGTTCGCGAATGTTAATGATAATAATCTGCATGAATAAAACATAATGAGTGATTTTATCTTTTGCATTTCTTTCCCCTAACTGTACTGAAATTGTACAGAACTGTGACTTCAGACATGAGGTACGTACCCAACCGTGATAACATTTCATAGGTAGTTCATAGCAAAGTATTTAATACGCCACTCTCTATATTGGAGAATGCAGATTTGACCTCCATGGAGCTGTGTGAATTCAGACATGTCCCTAGAGCTGCCAGGTTGCATTATTTTTACACAAAATTTGTCTAGTTGTCAAAAATGTTTGAGCTAGTATTGAACTGCGGTTTTTTTTTATGACCTGTACATTTTGGCAACCCAGCACAAAAATACCAATAATTGTTAATTAATAATAATAATAATACATTGTTTTAACATCCCAATGTACAGCATTAATTTTATTGTAGTTGTATTATAAAACTAAGAGTTTAAATGGGTTCACACCTAAGATATATTAAGGGATATAAACACTAAGGTATTTAAGCTTAATTTTGCTTTGTTGAATATGCATTAACTCCAAATACTGCAGTATCATATTGCAATTAGATTTTCATTCAAATCAATTGCATGATGCTAATAGAGGAATTATATAGAAAACCTAATAGTTAAAAAGATCCTCATACCTTTTATGCAAAAAGAATAAAGTTCCATTATACATCTTGATAAACAATGAAACATTAGTTCATATTTTCGTAAATAATAATATATAAAGATTTCGCCTGTCAATTCATTCATATATTTAATAGCGATTAATCGCATGATTTTCATGAGTTAGTTTGCGTTTAATCGTAATTAAATCGCACACTTGTATCTGCTCTAAATGTACCTTAAATGACCACTTTTTAAGCTTTTAATACTCTAATCAACATGGGCCTGGACAACTACAGATGCTTTATGGAAATGTATGTTTATTATTAATGAAACCCTATACAACATAGAGCATGAAGTCAAAATATTCTTGTAAATGTTTTAAAGTAATTATGATGTTTTACATAATTATTATATAATATATAATAAAGTAATTATATATTATATTATAATATTAAGTAAATCAGCAGGACACCAAATTCTGACAGCCCTAATAATAATAGAAAAATGACTGAACGCATCATACACAGACCAATACATTAAAACAATAAGAGTTATAATGTATGACACCGAATCTCTTTAAAATTGCATGTTTTCAAATCTGATTTTCAGTTTAATTAAGGAACCCTGATGTTCTACCAGGTAAGAGGAGGACAAGTAGATAAAGATAGACACAGGTGTAGAAAGATCTACCTGAGTTCCATCTGTTGATGATGAACAGGCTGACTGTGTCTTGTTCGAGGTAAGGTGAGAAAATGACTGCGGTGGGATTGAGAGAACAGAGAAAGAAGAGGAGAGGAGGAAAGTGATGAGGAGCGATGGAAATTGGAGGTAGAGATGAGGAAAAGATGTCGTCCGTTCGAGGAGAACTGGCTGGGTGGCTGTCAAATCACCCCAAATGACAACATTAAGAGAGAGACTGGATTCACATCACTCCCTTACTGTGGAGCCAATGCAATATTATGCATTATAGTTGAGTTATAATACATGAATATAGATTGCAAAGATGCAAATCCATTTCTACTACAGAACTAATCGCTGAACATTACAGGCAAGATGGAGTTTTGAAAAATGCAGTTAGAATTAAGTAACTAATTTCATACACAAACAAATGATACAAAAATGTATTATATAAATATGACAAGATTTCGCTCTCTGAATTAAGGTGCCCTCAAGGACCAATTATATATTTTCCCCATTTATAGTATAACAATGTACAAAAAACAATGAGAAAAAAAAATTAACACCTTTCTTCAGAGACAAAACAGATTAATAAATCATATTGTGAAGTAATTGCATTTACAAAAATGTAAACTCTTCTCCATTCTTGTTCCCTGGTACTAAACTACTGGGGTGGTATCCTTAGATCTGATACCCTTTTGAATCTTTGATACATATTTCACCTGTGGAAAAATACCTTTTCTAGTTTCGAAAGGATACAAACTAAAAAGTAAAAAAAAAAAGTGCACATTTAATAAAACCCAATTTAGCATTGAGGATTAAAAAGTGCCTCACTTTAAAAACGAATGAAAAGAACACCAATGGTCCAGCAAGCTCTTCCATTATACATGTTTTAACAGTGTGCAAAGGTTTTAATGAAAAATATGTCAAACCAAAGCGGGACAGAGTATCTCAGCATTTTAGCAATCTAGTATCTAGTAAACATTTCTGAGGCCCATTTCCACTGCTCTACATAGATCATTTAAGGTGCAGTGTGGCTTCTGGAAAGACCAATTTTACTGGAGAGATTAAAGATTAGCTTGAAACCCAAACCAGAAATAAAACACTGTACAGTGCAGCTATAGCTTCTGTCAGCATTTAAATACAAAATAAAAGACATTAGCCTTTATTTTATTTTATTTTGCCGCCAAAATATTAAACATTTGCTGCTATTTTGCTATATACATCTATATAAATACTTTAGCATTTACCTTAGTCTGTATTAATGCATTTAACTAGCTAGCTAGCTTTCTAACCAAATTTCAAGACAAAACATGGTCACACCAAAAACATTTGCTGATAAATTTCTGATTTGTCCACCTCTTTGAAGGGACCACCCCGTCATTTTTGAAGGTACCATCCCAGAAATAAGGTACAGTTTAGATTCTTCCATTGCTTTGGAAATTAGTACAAGCAGAATGAGCAAAATAATCATATTGTTTTAAAGACAATTTGTATGTAGAAAGAAGATATTTAAAGCCTAAGATGCCACAACAACAAGGCTAAGGAAACCATTAGACTGCACCATAGTTAGCAAAGTGTTAAAGCCTGATGGTGAATTAAGGGCAATGAAAAAGAGGAGTTAGCATACCTCTGAGGAGGGGGGACGCTGGGTGATCGTGAACGTGCTCGATTGATGTCCGCCGACCGAGAGCAGTGATTGGATGACAGGACCTGCTCGGGTACAGACAGGGTGGAGCTTTGGAGGTCCCGTCCATTTTGTCTGTATTCTGTGAGAGAGAATATGGGACACAGTGTTATGCCAGTGCTCAACAAGGCCACTAAATAGTACAGTTCACCTGGTGTAATAAGTCTTGTTTCATGTAGTTCATGACAAATTTTTGCCAATCAGAGGTACACAGAGCTCACGACTGCAAAGTGAGCTCTGAAGAATTCAAGAGTAAATTTTTTTGAAAGAATGTAACTCAAATACAGACATAAACACTTAAAAACAAATCGGTTTGGCAAGAAAAATTAACCATCCATATAAAATGCTTTAGCCAGGAATTGTTCAGAACATTTCAGCTACTATTGGTGATTGACAACATAAAACAAATATCTGATAACGTAACTTAATGAGCTAACAGTGGTATTTCTGAACTTACCCTGACCTTAATTAAGGGCAGCTAATGCTAGCTAGGACAACTAACGCCAGCTAGCTAATGCACATTATTTACTTTATCTAATTAATAAACTAGCTTGCATTATAAAGAACTCGCCTGTATTATAATGTATTGTGAAGTCTCTGGGTAATTAAAAACTTCATACACTATTTAGACAAAAGTGTTGGGACAACTGATTTTTCCAGCCATATTTGGTTCTTTTCCAAGCTGGTAAAACAAAGTTAACTCACAAAATTGCACAGGATGTCTTTGGATGATGTAGTTTGAACTGAAAGACGGAAACTCAATTCAATTCAATTCATTTTTATATGTATTGTGCTTTTAACAATGAACATTGTCTCAAAGCAGCTTTACACAAATAATGTGGTGATAAAAAATGAATATGTTCTTTATAAGTGTAAGTTTGTCTCTGATAAGCGAGCTGGTGGCGACTGTGGCAAGGAAAAACTCCCTGAGATGGCATAAGTAAGAAACCTTGAGAGGAACCAGACTCAAAAAGGAACCTCGACCTCATCTGGGTTGCACTAAATGTCCATTTATAGCAGATATACGATGTTGTGTGGTACAGTGAAGGTGATTAGAAGCAAACCTTTGTTCTGAGTCAATGTAGCAGAGTGTTGACAATAACTACAGTCCAAATCCATCCTCAAAGCTCCCGTTCTTACTCCGGAATTTCATGGAACCACCCAAGGCATTAATGAGAAACAGGGAAACCTGTTCCAGTATGACAGTATGCCCTCAGTGCACAAACCCAGCTTCTTGAAGATATGCTTTACATGGGTTAAAGTGGACGATCTTAAGTGACCTGCTACAGAACTCTGACCCTAACCCTTGTGAACACCTTTAAGATGAATTGGAATGCTGACTGCACCCCAGGCCTCTGAACTAATACCTTTGTGGTTAAATGAGCACAAATTTCCACAAGTACACTCCAAATTCCAGTTCTTCAAGTCGGGTATACAAAAACTTTTGTCAATAGATTAAATGTTATTCATTTCATTATAAGTTTTGATAAGCAGCAAGTGTAATCAACTGAATCTGAAATCGCAGCTACAAGACCAACATCCATTTCTTTTTATGTCTTTGAATTGTGTCCTGTGTCTTTTTTTTTGGTATATACGAGATGTAATTAGTGAAACTGCCTTTCACCTCACAACAGCTTTCCCAACTCATAGCATAATAATGATGGCGATGGCGATGGCGTTTGTGCGCTCGACTGGAAAGGGTTCATTATCCAGACATCATCTAAAGCTAAAGGCTAACGGGTGCCTTGACTGACGCTGACTGCACTCCAACAGAGTGTGACGCACGTTTAATAGGCGAAAGCATAACAGAGGGTTTTAAAAGACTTTCACAAAAAAAAAAAGAAATTCTGCTTCTGTGGTCTTTCTATATATTTGCTTTATAGAGGATAAACCAAGCAAAGAAAAGCCTGTGCTAGTGTAGGGTAGTTATGCATTACTTTCATTGTATATTCGTAAGGAAGAATATAATAATTGTTATTGCATGTATAATATAATGTAATGAATGGCACGTGATATTGGAACAGCTTTTGAACGTTCCTGAAGATTGTGCATGAAGGTTTTGTCAGAAAGTTTTTAGGTTTTCCCAGTTCAAGTCTGCTCGAAAAAGGGTATTAGTAAAGTCAGGTACTGATGTAGGTGAGGTAAGGAGGCCTGGGGTGCAGTCAATGTTCCATTTGATCCCAAATGTGTTCAAGAGGGTTGAGGTCAGAGCTATATGGCAGGGTACTTAAGACCTTCGACTCCAATCAATGCTTTTTTTTTATGGAGCTGGCTTTGTGCATTTGGGCATTGTCATGATGAAACAGGTTTGGGTTTCCTAGTTCAAGTGAAGGGAAATTGTGTGCCTTCAACTTTGTGGTAACAGTTGTAACTACATATGGCTGAAATCTCAGGTGACCCAACACTTTTGTCCACTTAGTGTATTATTAGTCTTAAACTGTGTAGAACTTGTAAATTCCACTTGATCGACTGATGTGTCTGAACAATACAGGCTTCTATTTTTCTTTTTTTTTAATGCTGATGCAGTTTCATTGGGCTAAATTGTAATCAATGCATTAAAAAAAATTACTTCCCTGCCAGAAATGACTGTATCACAATAGTTCTCTCTCTCACTCTCTTTGTCATTGTCTCTGTCTCTCTCTCTCTCTCTTTCTCTCTCTCGCTCTCTGACACACACCCCCACACACACATACACACACACACACACACACACACACACACATACACCTCTGCATCACACTGCATTTCTGGCTGAATCCAGCAGAGATGAAAACAAGCCCAGCAATTTAACGAGAGGCGAAGCTGTTCTTCTGAACAGTAATCGACTTATGCAGGGCAGGAAGCTGCGATTCAGCGTTTATAAACCAGGAAGAGAAAAAAGTGTGCGAATAAGCACAAGAGAGAGAAAGGAAGAGAACAAAGACAAAGGAAATGCGGAAAGCTGTGCCTAAGAAGCTACTAAGAGATGGATGAGACATTAAAATACAGTATTTGTGCGTGCGCGTGTATGTGTGTGTGTGTGTGTGTGTGTGTGTGTGTGTGTGTGTGTCTTTGCCTGAGACTACAATACAACGTCGTGTGTAAGCACAAAAAGCAGCAGATTCTGAGCTGTTAAACACATGAACTGTCCCATCATGCATCACTTCACGAAGGAAAACGAATGTCCTAAACTTGGACTTTCTCAACAAAACACTACTCACATGTACATATTACTGTACATGTTTCTCCTTTATCTTTTTCTTTCTTTTCTTCAGTTTTCCTTTCTTTGTTCTTTCTTTGGTTTGCCTCTATTGAACCAACCACCTGCATGTCTTCCTTTACCACATTCATACACCGCCATCTTAGCCTTTTTTTCTTTCTCCTGCCTGCCAGCTCCATCCTCAGCATTCTTCTACCGATATACCCCATGCCCCCCCTGTGCACATCGTAAGGTCGGGGATTCAATAACTGGGAATCGCAAAGCAGCCAATCTTGGGCCCCTAAACAAGGCTCTGTGCTCCAGGGGTGCTGGATCATGACTGAACCCAGCTTCCTAAAAAATCTCTAGGATATGTGAAGAAAGAATTTCACTGTGCTGTAAAGTATATGTGACAAATAAAGGCTCTTCTTCTCTTCGTCAGTCCATGAAGCAGATTTACAATAACGCTTCCATGCTCAACAAACCTCTCAGCCATCATGTTTTTGCTTTCAAAAATTTTTTTGCTTATTGAATTCTGTGTAGTGTGAAACCGAACCAAGGTAAATATCAAAGAAATCAATTCAATTAATTGATTTGAAGGAAACTGTTAACCCTCTACATAGTCAGGAAACAAAGGTGTCAAAGCCTTTTTTTCTACAATACAGTGCTACAGTATATAGTGTAGGGATGCGAACAAAAATCGTTGGTGTTTGTTGTGGTGTGATCACCTGAAACGACTCCCACGCCATCCTCACAGTCGTAATCAGAGATCTCGCTGTCACTGATCCTGTGAGATCCTACAGAAGAGAAAAAATACACACACACACACACACACACACACACACACACACACACACACACATATATATATATACATTGCCTACAGCATTTCAAAACAGTTTCATTATACTGGTTTAAGGTCTCAGAAGTAAAGAGGAAATGCTCATCACATTATGCTAAACTATTAAAGTAAGTATTTAAATGTACAAAAGGGTTTAAAAGACTTTTTGTTTTTGTTTCCCTGAAATATAAAACAAATGTGTCACAAAATATTGTATGATGACAAAAACTAAAAGGATGATTTTTTTTTTCCTTTCATCCTGCACCATTAGCAAATAGGAGCAAATAGCATGTAAAGCTTTGTAATTTAGAAATTGCAAAGCAAAAGCTCAAAGAATTGGGTGGGGGGAATTTCCTGTTGTCTGATTGCCTAGTTTAGACAGTTTCTTCTCATTCTTCTTAGCTGACAAAAAAGAGAAAAGTGATAAGATGCTTTTCCACTTAGTACTGTAAACAGCGAAACCAGGCGAACAGGCGAACATCACTGCGTTTCTCAGATTCAAATTCTATTTTAACACTTCTTTTTTTTTTTTAGCTCAGTCAGATTTCACACGTACATTTCACGTTTTTTTTTTTTTCTCTTGGAAAAAGGACGGAAGAGCAGCCAGAGAACGCAAAAGGACGCTCTACAGAAAATGGTCTAATTACATGATGCGCAATTCGCTCTCTCTTTTAAAGGTTCTTAAAGGAAAAAACACACTTCAAAAAAAGGATGGGGACAAATCGAAACATAAATCCTGGGTTGAGTTATTTAGGAAAACGATGACTCTGTATTTTTTCGGGACAGCCAAGCACTGTAAGTTAATAGCATAAAAAAAGAGCATTCTTGTTAGTCTGTTGGGGATTTCAGGTGTATTAAAGTTAGTCACGACGGAGCTGACAACAAGAGAAAAGCACAATACTTCCGAGGGGGAATTTAGGGAGCCTCGTAACGGATAAAGTAAACACAGAGGTGGGGATTTACAGTATACCCAAAAAAAACCCAAAAAGAAAACAACACTTTTTACAGACATGCAGTGATTTATTTATTTTTTTACTTTTACCTGAATTGTATGAATACGAGCTGTGAGCTGCAAGGTCAAGAAGAGGATCATATAAGAGCTTTAAGAAGTATTACTAGTTTTAGAGTTTGAAATGTGTTTAATAAACTGTGTAAGTCAATACAGGTAGTCCCTGAGTTATGATGGTTAGACTTACGATTTTTCGATCTTATGATGATGACAAAAAAGCTACACATTTTTTAAAAGTTTCACACGGCAGGCAAACGTAGCAGCCTATTTGCGGTACGTTGCGTTGGGACTACTCTCAGTACTCTCACCAGCGACCGACAGAGTTCAGTTATCTCGCTGTTAGAGCGCTTTGGTGTTCAAATCCCAATTCTAGCTGTTGTCTCTCTACTTTAATCAGAGTCGCTGGCCACTTTGTCTGGTTTTATCCCCCACGTGCGAACAGGTGCTAGTCCATGTGTGTGCTGCCACAAACATATATACTGTAAAGTTAGTAAATTGCTCCGTTTTGCTAAATTATATACTGCAATTTGTTCAATTAATAACAAATTGCAGTATACTACCGTATACTGATCTAATTTCTTTAAGACTCCTGGGTAGGTTAGATCATGTCTCAATATTTTCAAGTTACGATGTGGTCATCGGAACATATCTCCATCGTAAGCTGGGGACTACCTGTACTTAACTTTTATACATTTTCTATTAGCGGCTATGATTATGCTTTTATACTGAGAAAAGTGGATCGCTTCTGAATGTTCTACTGCCAGGACGTAGGTGTGACTCGAACAAGAAACAAGGTTAAAGCCGTACTCTGTAGTCTGCGAGTGGGACTTTCGCCATGCATCATTTTCCTCTGAAGGTAAGGGGAACTCTTGGGCAGAGGCATCGAAGAGACGTCATGCATTTGCAGCTTGTACCAGTGCGGCTCGTCGTCCATCAGCGCCGTCTCCAGCTCGATCAGAATCTGACGGAAAAAAAAAAAAAACACCAAAATATGCAAACACTATAATGACTGTACAGATACAAAGGATTTTCATTAATGTCTTTTTATGTTAATGGAAAAATAAAGAAACATAATTCTTACTGATGAAATTATGATGTATGGTAATGTGTGAAGGATGAAATTAAGCTCATGTGTTTATTTAGTTTTTTTGGTTTTTTTTTATCACAGAGCAAATATATGAAGCAAAGACAAAAAAAACACAAAATATCCAGAAACATGATTGTACAAGATCAACTTAACCTGGGCTTGAGCGAAAACAACAAGCAAGAGAGAGTGCAGTACAAATGAGACTTGAATACTAGTGCAGATTAAGTGTGGGTATTAAAGAAATGGAATGATCATGTGACATAGTGCAGTGGCTTGAAGAAAGTGAAGTGTTTTGGCATAATCTGGACATTATGGCGGCTAGAACACTAACTGGCCACAAATCTACCTTTGTTGTATTTTCTTGACTTCTTCATCTGTTCGTATTCAGGAGCTAGAACACTATACAAAAGTTTCAAGCCCACCTACTGCCACTTTTTTCCGTCAAGCACAATTTATTTTTTGGGTCATTTATTTCAACCAGGAATATCCAAAAAACCTCAAGATTGACAGCTTGTCTAGACATTGTGTTGCATGTTTGTACCTCTCCAAGGAATTCGCTCTCCTCCTCACGGACTCGCGCCTGGTCCCACAGCGTAATCTCTAGCATGCGCTCGCGAAACTCACGCCGATGCACTGGTGAGTACATGAACGTCTGGTTCCATTTGGGCTCTAGAGACTTCTTTACAGTTTTAGTTCTCCTCTTGCTTTTGTCACTGGTGGAACAATAATTCAAACTGTGTTTATTTACTACCATTGGTAGTATGGAAGCCGGGACGCATCAACAAACTCAAATCTGACATTCTGTACACTTTCTCCACTCTTACCTTCGGTCTGGGAGAAAGTAGATTTTGACATAGGGGTTTCTCGGTCGGCCGTCGTCTCGCGAAGGCAGGTCCTTGGCCCCCAGGATGGTGACTATCAGCTGGTGGCCTACTTTATCGTACCAGAGTTTAACCTAATGGAAGATCAAGACATCTCTGGAGTCATTGCTTTCTTAATATACACTATATATAGTACACACATGTGTGGTCTCTAAAATGTAATGATGATTATTTGATGCTTAGCTCTATCTTAGATCATCACAAAACAGTGAATAAATATACATAATATAGTACTAATAATTCAGTCTGTATAGCCTTAAATATATCACCTTTTTTGTTGTATAACACGATATAGGTGCACACACTTGGATAACATTCGATAGATAACATACAGCATATGTATTAAATACGTGCTATGATCAACGCAGATCATAAACCATTAACCGCTGTAGCGTATAATCTAAACAGAATGATTTCTTAAGTCTTCTTTTCATGATATATCGCTCGGTTTTTATTTGTGCTATGTGTATGTGTCTGTAACAAGTTTCAATTTTGCAAAAGAAATTTGCTCTATTTAGAATACAAACAGATCAACAGGCAAGGGAATGAGCGCACAGCAGAAATCGAGTTTGCATGCAGTAGACAAACACACACGAGGTCAGAAAAGAGAGTGTAAAAATGAATACAAGAAAAAAGAAAAAACACACACACAAAGAGTTTGATAATATCAAGATTTGCTTTGGCAGCAGCGAGTATTTCAATCAATTGTGGTGAATTAAAAGCCTAATCAGCCGAGAGCATCAAGCCATAAATAAACTGAATTTCACCAAATGAACTGCTGCACACCAGTTATGAGATTAAAAGTCAAAAGACAGCTAATTTTTTTGAGAAATATAGTCTATAAGTGGCACTCTGAGATGATTAAATAGCTTAGTTGTGTTTTTTAGAGTGGTTTGAGAGCCTGGCCTCTGTTTAAGGAAGTAAAAAGTAATATAATTTATGCTCATGGAGGCTGGGTCAGGTGTAACGACGCAGATCAACTATACTAATTGGCCACAAAGGTACAGGATGTGCATTTCTTTGTTGCATTTTCTTGGCTTTGTATTATGTCGGCAACGTTCTTTTGTTTTATGGTAAGAATCAAGCCATAGAGATTTAATTCTGATAAATATTTAATCGCAATTAATCGCACGATTGTCATGAGTTAACTTGTGAATAATCGCAACTTAATCACACATTTTTATCAATTAATACATTTAAAGTTTTTTATACTCTAATCAACATGGGCATGGACAAATATGGATGCTTAATGCAAATGTCTGTTCATTATTAGTGAAACCAAACTCAACACGGAGCATGAAGACAAAATATCCTTGTGAATGTTTTAAAGTAATTACGGTGTTTTAAATTACGTAAATCATCAGGACACCAAACGATTTTGATATGTTTCCACACGGAGGGTTTTAATTGCCGGATGTGTGCGCAATGGTGGATTTTGGTGTTTGATTTGAGACTTGTCTCATCAGTAAACAAATGTTTAGTGATTACAAATATTTTCTGGTGGAGTTTCCAAATTAACAGGTTTTATGATTTCTTACTTCCTTGATCATCTCAATCTCAATGATTCTCAAAGTTTTTCCAAAAGTTATCTAGTAACACTCCTTTGATTCTAAGGCTTCCAAACAAGTTTTGCCTTTGCACAATTGCACAAATTTTCTTGTAGTCACTACAGTATATTCCTAAAAGTGCCATGATATGGAGGCTCAAATATAAGAGGCACTGTTAAGTTCAACCTATTACCTTAAAACTAACTAAACTAATTTGATCTAAATGATCAACTACTTAAAGAAAAGTAAAAGTAGTTGAAGAAGAAAAGTGCTTAATCTGACAGGCAATTACAAATAAATAAAAGAAAATAATTTTTTTTTTTACATTCATTTCCTTGTAAACTGCACTAAAATCAATGATACACAATGGAAGATTTTGAAAAAATATTTTTTTTTCTACAGCAAGTTTAAATCAGTTGAAGAGGTGATCATTTGTAAAAACAATACAGCTCTAAGAATTACACTGTAATAAAAGATAGATGTGAATGTGCTTTTTAGACATCCAATAACACATTTAGTCCCTATTTGCCGTTATAATAACATTCACCCTTCTGGGAAGATGTTTCACTAGATTTTGAAATGAGAGATTTGTGCTCATTCACCTACAAGGGTCTTAGTAAAACCAGGTACTGATGTAGGTGAAGAGGCCTGGGGTGAGGTCCAACCCATGTAAACCATAATCTGGCTGACTTTGTACTGGGACATTGTTATGCTGGAACAGGTTAGAACAGGGTCTTCTAGTTTACGTGAAGGGAAAATTTCATTCGGCTACATCCAAAGGCATCCTATACCATTGTTCGCCTCTATATAAGTGGTAACAGTTTGGAAAAGAACCTCATATGGCTAAAAAGAGCAGGTGTCCCAATATTTTTGACAGTAAACAAAACTTTTTTATTAATGCCTTAATATTGAAAATAAGTATAATGGTGTATTTGATATAGTAGATTCTCCAAAGTCAGAGTTTGTAACAACCACCACAAAACCGCAGTTTGCGTTTTCACACTAAACAATAATTCCATGGACGTTAAATGTTCCCAAAAACGTAAAAAAAAAAAAAAAACTAAAATTGTAAGCACTGTGGTATGAGAGGAAAAAAAAATCAGGCTGTGTTGTTATAGGAAAGTGATCATATCACACCACTTCAACGTGGATTTTTTCCAATAATCACACAGCCAGAAGTGTACTATGATTAGCAAGTATGGCATGTTATGCTTTAGTTTTAGAAGTTTCTTAAAGATTTTTTAACCATGCAAATCATTCTTGCAAAATCATTCCGGTATAAAAAAAAAAAAAAACAGGGGTAGAAAAGAAAGTCATACTAAATAAAAATGACAAGCAAAATGAAATCAACAGAAAGCGCAGCCATTTACTTGCTGTGCTTTTAGTAAAAAAAAGCGGGAGGTAAATAAAGGGATATAAAGGGCACAGGGGTGAGTGTCTTAGTGGTATATAGTGTGAATTACCTGAACCCTAGGGTTAAAAGGCTCTATTCTCCTACTAAGGCTTTGGCTCTGGGTAAGCAAAGTTAATGACAAGAACAAAACAAACAAAAGGAACAATGCAATGAAACGAAACCCAGAATGACAGCACCAGTGTTAGAGGAGCTCAAGGAGAGATTCAGTCCAAACACTCCAGGTTACTGCGCTTCTCTCTTTCCTATCTTTTTTTTTTTTTTTTAAAAGAAAGTTCAGGCTCGGAGTCGTAGCAAATAACCGACGACAATCATCCGGAACATCATCTGAATGCACATAATTAGCTTCTCATTTACTTTCTTTCATCCGAGTCGTTTTCATTTCGTCGATTCTTTCCCATTAAGGATGCTTTGCGTCATGCTAAATATAGCCTTGCCTTGGCCTTTTTTTTTTTTTCCCCATATACTTATTCACAACATATTACGATCATCTCAGATCATAGCATTCCTGATGTTCCGTGTTCTATAATAAAACTTAGATTTGGCCTATCTAACATTGATTATCAAAGGATTTGTCCCAATTCATAAAACTGGCCTGCCGATTTAAACTGGATCTCCCACTGAGAGAACAAGACACATAAAAAAAACACACAAGATTATGTTATTCAATGCATACACAAATATACACGTATCAGGGAGTTGAAGACAATGAAGAGTCTGAGAAGATGTACAAGAAGGTTAAGTATTATGTAAAAGGTGAGCATAAGATTGGGGTTAAAAAAAAAATCTGTCATAAATTAAAGTCGAACTTAAACATTTTCCCCAACATTAAATGATTAATGCTTGGCTCTCTACTGAATAGATTCTATATATACACCACATGGACAAAGGTTTGTGGACACCTGACCATAAGATTCTCATGTGCTTTTTGAACATCCCATTCCACATTTTTGCTGTTCTTGGAAAACTCGTAGATTTTGGGGTGTGCTTGTGGAGATTTTTGCTCATTTATCCACAAAGGTGTTGGTAAAGACAGGGACTGATTTAGGCTGAGGAGGTCTGTGGTGCTCAATAAGGTTAAGGAAAAAAAATCTAGACCAGGCCACTCAAGATCTTCCACTCCAAAATGTGTAAAGCATATCTTCATCAAGCTGGCTTTGTGTACAATGGTGTTGTCATGCTGGAACAGGTTTGGGTCTCCTGGATCTAATCGATGGAAAATGTCCTGCTACCAAATCCAAAGACATTCTATATAATTGTGGTAACAATTTGGGAAAGAACTACATATTGCTGGAAAAGTCAGGTGTCCAAATACTTTTGTCTATAAAAGTCTGTAATTATATAAAGAAAACAAGTCTGTATGGAAATTATAATAAAAAAAATTATTATTATAAAAAAAAATATTTCTATATAAATATCACTCTCAATAGAATATTAGAATATTATACAAGTACTTTTTTTTTATTTAAAATATAAGAAATGCAACAAAAAAAATTATAAAATAAATATTACTATTGATATAAATATATAATTCTAAAAAAAATATATTTTATATATTTTTATATTAAATTTCTCTTAAATATTTATCAAACATTTGCACTTGTCCAAAATTTCTTACTGTTTTATTTAAGTCTTCTACATGAAATATTTTTTGAAATATACTTAAATAATTAAGATCGAAAGACAGCTATTGCGGACCTATGAAAGAATTCTGATTTCAGACAAAAGAAGAGGTATAATCAATGATCAAGTGTGCCATTTTTGAAACCGTACATCAGCGAGTGTTCTGTTTCTGGAAAGTGTTACAGCTGCACAATTAGAGAGCGAAGCGAGCGAGTGTAACGTGATCGGCTCTGATGTTTTCGCCCTTGGGCGAGCTCCAGCTCTGTGGCCGAGCGTAAGCGCCGTGGAGTCGTTCCAGAACTTTATCTGTGTTTTTTCAAAGATGCCTTTGTTCGCCCTCTCGAGTGTTTGCTAACAAGGGTAAAGTATTTAACATGCTTGTTCTGTTCGCTACATACCAATGGATGTGTCGCTGATCTCTGCTAAAATATTGAAGCAAGACAACTAAAAAATTGCCATCTTACATAAATGATTCTAAAAAAAAAGTTTTTTTAAAGGTTTCATGGCTCGAAGATCATTTTACGATGCTAGAACCGTCTAAAAATTCAATCAATTAGAATTTTATTGTATTATACAAAAAAAAACAGTTTATGTTGCCATTTTTAGGACTGATGTTTAAAATGTATATATGCTCTTAGATGTTTGAGTTAAAATGCACTATATGGACAAAAGTTTTTAGACACCTAACCATTCAGTAAGTGTTTTAATTATATATTTTGTTTTATAATTTTTCAACATAATCTGCTGTTATAATAACCTCAACTCCTCTGCGAAGATGTTCAACTATATTTTGGAGTGTGCTTGTGGAGATTTGTGCAAATTCAGACCCAAGGATTTTTAGTAAAGTCAGGAACTGATGCAGGTTGAGGAGGCTTAGGGTGCAGACGGCAATTTAATTCATTCCAAATGTGTGAAATTGGGTTTAAGTCTGATCTCTATAGCAGGCCAATCGAGATCTTCCACTCCAACCCATGTAAAGCATACCTTAAAGGAGAAGAGCTTTGGGCAGAGGGGTGTTGTCATGCTGAAACAGGTTTGGGTCTCCTAGTTGGATTTTAGGACATCTTCTGCATCCAAAGCCATTTTATAGAATTGCCCCCAATTTTGTGGTTACAGTTTAAAGAAGAACCACATATGGCAGAAAAAGTCAGGTGTCCCAATTTTTTGGTTCATAAAGTGTGGCTAATGTTTAAAAGGAAACAATCGTATAATAACATGATGGTTAGAAGGGGTTGCACAATGCAATCTAAGTCTTAATTGCAAACGCGTGTTATTTAATCGCTGATATGATATTTTCTGTTAAGATTTGTTCCTGGTTATGTTCCTCGTTTCTGGCCTTTAATCATGGAAAGCTTTATATTTAAAATTTTTGAATTGATCTATTAATTTATCTGTATTGCAAACATTCCACAACATTATATGTAACTATGAATGGATAAAAAAAATCTTGACATAGAAGAAATCAATTCAGGAACGTGCTGTTATTGGAATAATCCGTCCAATTGTCAATAATTTTCCTCTAACTGCACGTCTCAAAGCGTTTTATTCCAAATTATGTGGACCTTAGTCTAAAACAATATAGGTTTAATATTAAAAGTGGCAGTTAAAGCAACAGTCTGTGTTCTTTCCATTTGAAAAAAAGCAAGTCATGCATTGTGGGAACTCACAGAAAGCTGTCCAGATAAGTACTGTGGTGCATCTCGCAGCACACTAGGGCTCATGGGAGATGTGATGGATATGGAAGGCCGGTCCATCTTCTGTGACTCGAATGAGCTTGAACCTTTGGGGTGGAATTTAATAAAAATTAATAATAATAATAATAATAATAATAATTATTTAAAAAAGGCAGGAAAGAGGGGAAGAGGACAGAGACGGACAAAGCGATAAAGGTGTACGACCATGACATGATATTACGTTCTGATATTAAGGAAGGTGACAGAATGTGCATTGCTTGCACCAGGCCACACGGTGGCTACTCACTCGACTCCAGTTGTGTGTGTGTGCTATCTGGTATCCTGGGGATATCTCTGCATTAAGAGAAAGAAAGAAAGAGAGAGAGTGAGAGAGAGAGAGAGAGAGAGAGAGAGAGAGAGAGAGAGAGAGAGAGAGAGAGAGAGAGAGAGAGAGAGAGAGAGAGAGAGAGAAAGAGAGAGAGAGAGACCTTTTAATGAGCTTTTAATGGTCTTAAGCATCACATTAGTCTCTATTAGAGTCTGGACCAATAATGCTCTGAAATCAGTTTTATTTGTTTTCAAATATCTTGTGCACTTCGAATTTCGGAACAAACAGTTGATCCTACATCAGCGCTTTGTTTTTGCTTTTTTTTCTATTTAAAGATTTGTTTGGCGAGGCTAAAGGTGTCCAAAGTTCTGATCGTTTCAAAAGGTACAGTACCCACAATCAGGTCTGTGGGGAAATATTCTCAGATATGGCAAAATATGACAATAAAAATGCCATTTTTTTGTTAGTTTTTTTTTTCCTGAGCACTAAACATCAGCAAAACTATACTACAAATATGCTTATTCATGTGCAAAATTAAAGCTGTAAAAAGAGGAAAGGGCTTTACATTAAAGCATCCTAAAAATAACATCTACAATGGGCAATAAAAGCCTAACAAATGCACACGGTTGCAAAGATATAAAAATTCCCTTAACAACAATATCGGTGCCATAGAGTCGTTTGCAGGAAGTATTACATGATCAACTTTTTATTTTTTCGTCCAAACAAGATCAGCTAACAAAGCACCAGGCGCAAACACTGACCGCTTCATTATTAGGATCATTATAACTGGTACAGATGTTTGTAATTTACACACAGACATGCTCTCTATCTTCTATCACTCTGTCTCTCTGATAACTATTTATTTACATGCATTCAAATAAATGTAATCCTATTGCGGTACTTTAACTCTGTATGATTTCAAGCAGACAGATTTTATGATAAAAACAGCCTGTACTTAAACATGACAAATAAAAAATGAACAGTTTTTCCGGGCAGTCAGCACTGCAAAACTGACTCAGCAAACAGCTTTAAATTGTCAATGTTGGCAAATGATCATGTTAAAAGGGATAATTTAAACAATGCCAAAATCTCATTACCACCAAGCTGCCACTGTTGGGCCTCTGAACAAGGCCCTTAACCCTCAACCGCTCAGTTTTATAAGTGAGGTAATTAGAAGTCGCTCTGAATAAAGACGTCTACGCCCTAAACATAATTCTTGTGTGGCACAAATGATAAGTCGTGTCCTGTGGAGTTTTAGCTCACTAGTTAAGATGTTGGATTTCTGATAGAATGTCATAAGTTCAAATCCCAGTGGCACCAAGCTGACTCTTCTGGGCCCCTATACAAGGCCTTTAACAAACCCCCCCTATGTAATAATAATATTACATAATAAAATGTAATATTATTATGTAATAATATTACATTTATTATATTTAATATTTTATGATATAATTTTGTTCTTTAGAGAAAAAGGGATGAAAGAGATGGGCAGAGCGTAGACGTTTTTTACCCGATGGGCCGGGACACCACCAGTTCCACCTGAGGCTCTGGCTTGGATTCAAATATGATATTGTAAACTTCTTTAAATGTGGCTCCTTGTAAGTTTCTCCCGTTCCACTCCAAGACCTGATCACCTGCGGAATAAAAAGAACACAAGCTTCAGAAATTGTAGAATTGACCGAATTTAGAAATAAACCAGATGCCAGAAATGTTTTACATGATCATTTGAATTATTTTTTATTGTTTTAAGCTTCAAGATTTGATATTAAAATGCAAAGAAACATTAATAGCACTATCACTTTCGTTATTTGTTCATAATTCAAACTTCTTATTTCTTTTCTGTAGTGCAATGTGATGCCTACCTGGTCTGAGATGTCCGACCGTGTCTGCTAAACTTCCTTTCCTCACTTTAGTGATGAACGCACAAAGTCTACCGGACTCAGTCATTTTTCCCCCGACCACCTGTCCAGAACAGACACACACACACACACACACACACACACACACACACACACACACACACACACACACACACACACACACACACACCATTTTCTAGGCAATAAAAATGAACAATGTAAAAGAAAAATCCTCAGCATGGACTTTTGTTTCTTAATGTTAAGGAATTTGTTTTATTAATTAAAATGTATACATTTATAGTTTATGAATACTTTTGTGAAACAAGTCCTTTTATTAAAGAAGTATACAAACATTAATACATAATTACAGAAAGGACAAAAATAGGAATATAAAAAAAAAAAAACCTAAATGTAATCAATGTAATTAAAGCACACGTATATATAGAAATGAACACTGATTTTTAAAAGGTTTTGAAAAAAATCACTGAGCTGTCATGTAGACAGACCATATAGACAAATGTTTGTGAACATCTGACCAAAGATAATTAGGTAATGAGGAAGAAACCTTGAGAGGAACCAGACTCAAAAGAGGACCCCATCCTCATTTGGGTGACATCAAGAGTGTGATTATAAATCTTTAAACAATACAGAACATTGGAGTAATGTAAACCTTTTTTTTATTGAGCTGGCTTTGTGCACAGGGGCATTGCCATGCTGGAGCAGGTTTGGGTCTCTTAGTTCAAGTGAAGGAAAAAAATAATGCTACTGCATCTCCTGTTTACTAATGAACAACACGAGTCCCAATACTCTTTGTATCTTATATAACGTTTTTATAAAGAAATTACAGAGTCTGCTGAATGGAAATTGCTTTACGTAACGTCTAGCTTTGAGCCGTCTGGGACTGTAATCATGTTTAAGCATAAATAAGATTCTCGTATATGCTTTTACAGAAAGGATGTCCATCCAAAAAGTTCGATCTCTGGTGTCAGGTCATGTGACTCCATACAACGGTTATTAAAATGAATTCCTCCATACATTTTAAAGCTGATTGAGTGGCTATAGAACTGTATAGTTGTCATACAAATGATTCGTTTGAATGAAAAATCTTATGTTGAAAAAACAAAAAACGAAACAACCGGGTTTAATGAATTCACTCACTTTAAGCCCGAGAAGAGCTCCGGAGTCACGAGGAACGCTCCCATCCTTGAGTCGCTTGTTGAGCAAAATGCGGCCGATGAGACGGTCTCCGTCTTTGGATGGCTGCCACGTGACAGGGTGCTACGAGGTCAAGGCCAGAGTTTAAAAAAATAAATATACTGTTTAAAGGCATGACCTTTAGATCAAGTTTAATATGACAGCTAAAGAGGAAGGTAAGGGTGGAGAAGGAGCGTTCGCTTTTGGCACACTGAGTGATCACATAAGCTCTGTTTAAAAAAAAAAATTATAAAAAAAAAAAAAAGATTAAAACCTTCAATGATCAATGTCAAATGAAATATCGCATTAAAGCTAACTGTATAATCATCAATCACTTTTTCATTATTACTATCATTACAGAAACTGAGCGTGTCCAGAGTTTGTGTGATCATATGATTAAACATGCAAAAAAAAAAAAAGAGCACAAAGCACAAATACCACAAGTGATACAGCAAACGAACAAAAAAGACAAAATTTTAGTCCAAAGACAAGGACACAAAACGTCACAGCGAGTGAGACGGAGAGCACAAGCCCCACCCCTGAAACAAAATCATAAAAATATACCAAATGATAAAATAATAGTAAGAATAATTCATTATAATAATTACACGAAGTTGCACCAATGGGAATTGTACGCAAATAAAAAATCGTATGTGACAGTGAAAGGGAAAAATGAAAAACACGATCTCCCACCCCGTTCCTTTCAGGCCCATCAGGTTGTTCACAGATTTGTTTGAGTGTCTTTTCTGGCACTTCGGTGGCCGGGTTTTTAGAGGGAGTGTATACAGAGAGATATATCATGGTTGTAGGTGCGGGTGTAGGCAGTGAGGAAGGCACGCTACTGCAGAGGAACAGGAACAGGAAAGGTTACCATGTGGCACCAACACAACAGGAAATGACAGAAGGTTTGGGAGGACATGCACCTAGAGATACAAGGTGTTAGCGATGCTCCTGTAACATTCGAGCTCGGGACGTGGTAGACTACGGCACGATTAGCAAACCAGCTGCAGCTACAAAGCCACAAATCACAAAGCAAGCAAAAGAGTCAACCCCCTACCCACCCGCCCCCAAAAAAATGGTATGACAAAAAAATTATAATAATAATTAAATACTATAAGAACATAATCAATAAAAAAATTTCATTAAATTGGAAAAATAAGGAATAGTCTACAAAGTAAAGCAAATCCAACACCATTACACACTGACACACACATGAAAACTCGAAGCATTCATGAAATCAATCAAATTAACTAAAAGCCGGATGAGAAAGCAAAGAAAAAGACAAGCAAAAAAAAAAAAAAAAAAGAAAAAAAGAAAGAAAGAACTAAAAACAAAAAGAACGAACTCAAGATTTCCAGAGAGAAAGAGTGTGCAGGCTGGAACAGGTGCCGGTACCTTCTCGCTATGGCTATGCTCCTCATTTAGCGTTGTGCTACTGCATGTGTCAACGCCCGAGTCTTTAACCTGCGGCTCGCCCCACTCGGCATCCTCTTCCAACGAGTGGCCCCAAAAGCGCACCATTTTCTTTTGGCCCTCTGATAAGATGTGTGCCTGCTCAATAGTTTCTCTTTTTCCCCTTTGACTGTCCCCTACAGGCGAGGGATAAAGAAATGCGGAAAGGACAAAAAAAAAAAAAAGACATGCAGAGGTGAACATAAACCAAACGAAATCATGATATGACGAGAGAGAGAGAGAGAGATAGAGAAAGAGAGAGAGAGAGAAAGAGGGAAGGAGAGGGTCTGGGCTCCACTTGGCTCACCAGTGACATAGAGGAGGTATCGCTGCTATGCCACGTCGCCTGATCCCACCAGTGGCCATCTATATCTCCTGTGAGTGCCCACACACACACACAAACACACACACACACACACACACAAACACACACACCAGCGGACAGCAGCAGAGAGCACAGTGCATGAAGTGAGGAAAAAGAAAAACAGCAACAAAAGGCACACATGATTCACACTTTCAGCACACACACACACGGACACATAAACACACACACAGGTACCTTTAACTCTACATTCATAAGCTTCACACATAATTAACGAAACGCACCAGCGTTTTTCAACTCAAAACATTAAATGCCTCCTAAGATTTTATCACATTTCCCCACAAATCATATAAATTCATTAGCTATCCAGGCAACCACATGCTCAATTGTGATGCCCAGTCCTGCGATTTGGTTCCTGGTAAACTACCACTGTAGCTAAGGTGACGAATAACGTCTGGGGACCTAGTTAGCTAGCTCAATGTATATGTATCGATACAATCTTGAGCCTGAAATGGAAATCAGCCAACACAACGTTATTTAAACTCTGTGAAGAGCAACTGAAAGTCATTTTATTTGCATCAATCTCAGAAATGATTGTCTGATCTTCAGTAGTTTGATATGCAACCTCTTAATTTCCCCTCAAAGTTTTTTTTTCGTCGAGTTTTATATTTTGTTAAACCAGGATCTGTCTGAATTCTCTATTCTGATTGGCTGGAAGGTGCGCCTACAAAACCGTCGAGTGCACAAATAGCTTGTCAGTTTAATCATCGCTTTAAATTAATGCAACAAAACAATTGTAACCAAAGTAACAAACAATTACAGCTGTATACAAAGTGAGACAGTGATTCTAAACATTTCCAAATGACCTTACTGAGCTGAATTATTGATTTTTGTAATGACATGATATGGTAAATATAGTGATTTTGATTACTGGGCTGACGGATAGAATAAATTTGATGAACTAAAGAACATAACGGTAAAATGAGAATAACGGCACAAGGAGTTAACACCAACAGCTTAATTTTTAGTAGAGACATGACACAAATGCATATAATTCAAACACACACACACCCACACACACACACACACACACACACACAAACACACCTTCACTTTTTCTTTTTAATAAGTATTTATTAGAACTATTTAATTAAATAAATGTTTGTAAATATGCGTGTATGATTTTGAGCTGCAGTATTCCAGATTTAAGGCCCTGTATATAAAACAACTAGCAAAATTCAGCGGTTATTTTTATCCATTCAGTCAAATGCTGCACTGCTAAATGTCCACTTTGTGGCATGTGGTTCATCGCCTCCGCAAAACGCATTAAAATCATGTAATGGCGTAGATTTTTCTCTACTTCCTCTTTATCTCCACCCCTGTCTGACAATTGTTTTATTAATGTAGTCTTTTACTTTCAGCTCTTCCTTTAATTAGGGTTTTTTTAACTATAATGTTTCCTTAATTCTTTTATACAAAATTGTATCATTCAGTATATAACGTGAAGCCTTGTTTTGTGAACTGGTTATAATTATGCATTAGAACAGTTTCTGAATTCACGTTTCTGCCACATATCACATTGCGCCTACACTATATGGAGAAAAGTTTGTGGCCACCTTACCACAAGATACTTATTTGCTTCTGGATCATTCTACATTTAGACTAATATTAACCTTCACTTTTCTAAGAAGATGTTCCACTAGATTGTAGAGTGTGCTTCTTGAGATTTGTGCTCATTCAGCCACAAGGGTGTTAGTAAAGTCACATACTGATGTAGTTGAGGTGACGCCTGGGGTGCAGTCAGCATTCCATTTCAAGTCAGAGTTAAAGTCAGAGCTTCCACTCAAGATCTTTCACCCCAATCCATGTAAAGCATATCTTCATAAAGCATGCTTTGTGCACAAGAGCATTGTAATGCTGGAACAGATTTGGGTATCCTAGTTCAAGTAAAGGTCAAATTAGATGCTACCACATCCAAACACAATCTATACAATTGTGTGCCTCCAATTTTGTGATAGCAGTTTGCGAAAAAAAAAAAGAAAGGTGAAGAAGTCAGGTGTACCAATATTTTTGTCCATACAGTGCAAGTGCATACACTTACACACCGAAAGTTTGTTTTTGTTTTTATAATGTAAAATACTTTAACAAAAACCTCACATATTCCTATGTAATCATGACTACCAGCTGAGCCAGCGAATAAAGGCCTTCATTGTTACAGTATAATGTTTCCACATTTAAATTTGCATAAAAATAAAACAATTTGTACAAACTAAATAACCTGCTTTTATACTTCTATGATGAATGAACAAGTTTCCTTTTTAGTTTTCATTATGAGGAAAGATCGTTTCGGTTCGATTCGATTGAACAAGGCCAAATAATTTCTTTAATTCACCTTAGAGAGGAAATCAGCTATGTTTATGTGTCACTTATTCAGTCATTCATTCATTCATTTATTCATTCATTCATTCATTAACCTTTGGTATTTGCTTTGCTCTCGAGACTATTTCAGGAATAAAATCAGCCGTCCCAAAGCGAACGACCTGAACTCAAACTAGACCTTTTCAACTTCATGCTTAATAACTTAATAACTAAGTCTGGATTTGCAGATCTGGTCATTTGGGATGAAACCTCACTGTGAACTCTAGACAAGAAACTCTGTCAAAAAGGCAACATTAAAAAGACGCTTTGGGAAAAAACTCTTGGAATAACTGAGCTTCTTGAGTTTTATTAGACATGCATCCTTTTATACATACACATGACAATCACAAGAACTAATATTTCATTGGAGGTTATATGTTCATGGTTGTTTACAGCTTGTCTTGTGTGATTATCTTTTATTTTATTTCATCTCTGTCCTCTGCCCTTACCCTGGGTCCACACAAGATTGTGCTGCTCATAGTTTGTTTCTGAAGCAACTGATAAATGCAACTGATAAACACTGGGAAAACACGTGTTGCGCTTAGCTTCAAGCTAGCTTTTCTGGTAGATGAGCAAAACTAGAAATTTCCCCACTGTGGGACGAATAAAGGTTTATCTTTATCTTATCTTAAACCAGATATCTGTAATAGCTACATACACTCACAGGAATCTCCACCGTTTCCTTTCAAGCTTCTCCCTAATGTCTCTATTCTTGTTTGATGTGAGATTGCATGTCACAAAATAAGATGCAACCATAGTTAGTTAGTGTGTCAAACAGTAGAGGGAAACTGAATGCTAACTGGAATTAATGGGGAAATAAACAAACATCGGACCACACATGCCACATGAATCTTCCAATTGTTTTTATTTGTCATGTTACCTCATTTGCATATATTTGAGAAAATATATATTTTTTTGCTTTATTGCTTATCTGTAGCTTTGTTGTCTGGTTTTTTTTTTCTTATTCCTTCCCTCTCTTTCTCGCCCCCTCTCAGTGGGAGGCTAAAGTGCTGAATCAGTTTGGAGGTTTTTCCGTCTCCAGGCTCTCCATCACCCTGACAACTCAATAAAAAAGCCTGTGTAAACTATTAATTGGATCATTAATTATTGACGCTGGTTTTTTTACTATGTGTGGCGGGGCGTCAAACGTGAGGCGACAGCACGCAAAACATGTTTATTATCTAAATACAGATAACAAGTACAGATAACAGGACTTCCTCTTGGCTGGACTACTTTCCTTCAATGCCGAACACAGTCGATGTCGGGTCTTGCGGCAGGGACTGAAATATTACAGGGCGAGTCAACATGTCACCTTAAAATAAAACAGGCTGGAAATATTTAATGGCAATATTTCAAACACAAAATTGGAGGCATGCTTGGTGAAAATAAAAAAATAAAAATAAATGTAGACACATTAGATTCCAAGGTGAAGGAATAGCTGGCATGGATTGAGTTGCTTTTAATTTAGAGAGAACCTAGATCAACCTAGAAATATGATTAAATGCGTCCAAATCTGACTGAAATATGGTAATTTTTTCAAATTTAGGACTAGGGCTGTCATGATGTTAACTGCAGAGAAATGTACAGCAGTGACTGTATTTTTTGGCTTTGATCAATAGATCTTACTCAAAAAGTCTACCGGTTAGAGATAAAAAGAAAAAAAAAATGTAAGAATAAATTTAGCTTTTCAACCTCCTTTGTTGTCTCTTGACCAATCAGGTTGCCAGTTGCAAGGAAAAATACTAAAATGTTCTAGTGTTTGAATTTTAGAAATATTGTTACGTATAACACGTTTTTATTTTTACTATGACAAACGATGTCAAAGCTCCGTTCAGTGCATTGTCTTAGTTTCTTCAGGTGAATAAGTGCACTACTCACACCATGCTACACTATGGTCTAGAATAAGGAATAAGCTTGCAATTAGTGAAGCATCTTAATATTTGATATTGACAGCAGTGATAAATATTAAGTTGCTTCCAAATCGCATCCGTCTGACCCATTCTACTCTATTTTGTACTAAAAACAGTGTGCATAAAAAACATTTGAGATGATGCTACCCTTCTAAAATGTATAAAACACGTAATGAATAATGTAAGACTATAGTGTATTGTAGGTCATTTGTGACACAACTTTAGTCTTGTTAGTAAAACAGTATGTTATAGCTAAAATTATACCCCAATTTGGTTTAAAGCTTGAATCTGAGTGGTCAGAAAGTTTGTTTCTGTATATCAGTATGGCCCAGGCATTATTCTGGACAATAACGTAAACCGCAAGTAAATAATAATGCTGTCTAGAGGTTCTAAAGGAATCCCAACGAGATCTACACCTAATAATACAAGGATTTGTTTAAAAGAAAGAAAAAAAATGATGTGGTAAAGTCGAGGTTGTTATGAAAGGAATCGTGAGTGTCAGCACTTTGTACGATCTTGTTTTTTAGTAAAGTTTCCAAGAGAGTGCCAAGCAGTTCGAGCTTTTAGAGTGATTGGTAAAATTACAAGCTGAGAGAGAGAGAGAGAGAGAGAGAGAGAGAGAGAGAGAGAGAGAGAGAGAGAGAGAGAGAGAGAAGCTATGTAGCAAAAAATGCAAACGATAACAGGAACTAGCATGAGAACTAGCTTGTCTAGCAGATGTCCTGCAATTCTAACTATTAATGGTTAAAAACTGCACTGAAAATAATGGGATAGTTCATTTTGTACTTTGCTGTTACATATATGCAAATAATACACAACAGGGTTGTGTGACATCACCCCGAAGCACTTCGTTATTTTAGTACAACACCGCAGTCCTCTGAGTTACTCCTTGCATAACAACTTGTCTATTTTGAGTATCTTCTCCAGTAAAGAATGTGACGTCCCACTTTCTCACTTTAACTGTGACTGCATACAATAAAGTTTTCCTGAGAAACACAAAAGACAAACAACCTTCGCATCACCAGGGTTAATTACAAATTTTATTTCACCTAAATTTGTCTATTAATCAAGTCAGATCTAGACAGCAAACTAGGTTAGTTAGATGATAGTTGTCTGCAAGGACTTGTAATAGTATTTTAGTTAATGTAGCCATTTATGTACAGTATGAATGTATGTATGTCTGTATGTAGTTTTTCTTTATGTATTTATTTATTATTATTTCAAGTTAATTCGAGTCAATCTTAACAGATTCTTTACTTTATTTATTCTTGCCACAGCTTGTGATGTTGCTAAATGAGTATTAAAATCATTAGTATAATGTTTATAACATTTAAAAAAGAATTAAATGAATTACAATAGTTATTTATATAAAAATAGTAGTTTTAAATATTTTAATACCAATGAATATATTTATGCAACAATGGAATGTTGAAAAATCACATACAAATCTTATGGTCAGGTGTCCATAAATGTTTGTCCATATAGTGTGTATATATAACTAAAGGATATATCTGTTTTCTACTGTATCTTATGTAGTATTTATAAACACAAAATCACTTAAAAAGCATACTGTGAGTTGTGTTGCATGTCCAATGTAAAAAAAATTATTTTCCAAGATAGGAATCTGCATTTTTTTATCTTGATTTGCCTCACAAGTATACACCGCTACAGATGTAGCACTTTGTGTCCTAAATCGTGAATCGGAGCCTGGAAAGTCCTAATGAGCGGTGTCTGCTTTTGCAAGTCCGCTTTTTCTCCTCCTGCAGAGTGTTCTGTTTTTTGCTACTTGAATAATATGGAGGAAAACCAAAAGCTTCTTTAGTCACACACCAAGACTACATCTCATTAAAAGGATTTTTTATTTTTAGTGTGGTCAGCCCACAGTTCCTCGTATTCCTTGAGACACACTTTTTTCATTGCACTTTACAAAGGCCAAATCTTAAAAGTAATGTATAGCTACATTTAGAGATCATGTATAAATTTTATATTTTTCTGTCCATTAAATTATTCGAGATGTTAAATTTGTGATTTTCAGACTCAAAACATTTTCCAATATACCTCATCTCTGTTAAATTCTCAAAGCTGATTGGTCAGAAGTTGTTGGTTTATGAATTTAAAGTTTATGAAAACACTAGGCGAATTTATTATTATATTATGCAAATGTTGTTTCCATAGTAACAATGATATTTAACAAAGAGAAAAAAAAGTCAGTAGGTTTTCTGCTACGAGACAGTCCTCCTGGGAGAGAAATTAAAGAACCCCACAGAAAACTCACATGGACACAGACAAAAACGTCAAAAATGTCAAAACAAAACCTACATTTTATTCACATTTCATATCTTAAAAAAATGCAGCAGTATATTTACATTTTTTCATTCTATTTTTTCATTTATTATAATTTTTGGCCATTTTTTTTACTTGTAAAAATCTGTGACTTAACACGAAGGCCCTGATCTAAATAAAACCCTTTATTGGAAATCATTTTTTCGATGTAAAAAGAAGCAACAGTATTTAATTTGAGCTTTACCATATGCTCATTGTTCTCAAGTTCAAATCTATAAAACAGAATCGTAGAAGAGTTTAAGCTGAAATGGCTTGTAACGAAGATGAGAATGAATCAAGTTTCAGCTTCGAAAGGAAAAAAGTTTTCCTCAAATTTATAATGAAAGTTTTTTTTTTTCAATTTATAGGAATTTTTTTATTCCTCAAACCTGCCAATCGGACAGCATAACACCATGCACATTTACTTATTAAATTACAAATTGTACAAGCCAAATGGCTTCAATGTGCTGTTTTGTTGCTACTTGCTAAGTGTACAGTATGCTGCTAAAAATATGAAAAGATTTTCGTATTTATTATTCAGTAAAGAATGTGCAATCCTCTATTCAAAAAACTCGATGATTTTTCAAATGTCTGCGATCTCTTCCTCTAACATCGCTCCTTTCATCCCTCAAATCTGATAAACGCGACAGGACAGGCAGCCTTATCTAGCCTGAAGTTTCCTCCTCTTCCTTAAAAAACCGTCTGACCTTCAGAGAAAGCTGCAATTCCTCCAAGACCTGGAAATCTCGGGCATCAATAATGTAGGCTTGCCTTGTCTTCTTTGTGCTCAGAACAGTTATATAAGGAAAGATGACTAGACCTCTTTCTCTTTTTCTCTCTGTCTGTCTCACTGCTCAGTCCTGCACAATTTCATCTAGTCTGCTTCATGAACTCATTTGACTTTTGTGGAGCCCAATGCCATTTACAAGTTCAGCTGCAAAACTTTAGGTTTACATTAACACGGTGCTCCTCATCTCGTGGCTTGCTAACTAGCTCAGCCCAAGCAGTACATTATAGACCAGTCTATTAATCTGACACACCTACAGTCCCGAGAACTGCCTTGAGATGTTAATAGAGTAGAAATCACACCAAAGCATGTGACAATCCATTCAAGGAATGTTTGCATTTAAATATGAAAGCTGGTCAGATAAAATGGCAGAAGGGATGCTAATTTAACCAGAAGCACCTTTAATAGAAATGGACAAATCAGCAGGACCTGGCTAACAAGCCAGTGTGTCTCCTGTGAGATCTATTTTGGCTAACGGAGAAAAAATGAACTGAACATATGGCCAATTTTGGGCCTCAAATGTCACTCTGTATTACTCTGTATAACTGTTTATATATAAAAAAAAAAAATAATAATAATAATAAAAAATAAATAAATAAATAAATACAACACTTACAATCATGCAATATGGCGAATCACAACTGCGCTGATATTCAGTATAGCTGCACTCGTGGTAGTGCAATAAAAGCATTTTTCAGTCTTCATATTTCGCAAAGTTATCCCAACTCAGAACTATTAGAACATTTTCATTAAAACCCATACAGAATTTACAAATAAATAAAAATGATAAACATTAACGATTTAAACTGTCAGGCCTTAAAAAGTATGAGTTATGTAGAAAACCTGATCATCATAAACATAACACTAATTGCTCAGAGGTCTGCGGGTGAATCCTGGCGAGGACTGAAGTAATTAACCTCTGAAGTTTAATTACCACTTATATACCTACTTTAATTAATGTACAGATGTGATGACGCTGCTAAGAGCTGTAAAGACCCCCAGGCTGCCTTTCTCACTGCCTGACTGGAAATAGTATGGTCACTGGGGTGCTTCTTCACAGGAACAATCAATTTTTATTAGCAGAATACAGTGATCTCTCCTATGTTCTTTTTCTCTATCTCTACTTTCCTCTGTCTGGGTTTTTTTTTCTTCCTTTCTCAGTTATGTAACACAGTCCATTAAAATCAGATTGAACTATGAGATCAGAAGCAACCGGGGTGCTGTAATCCATGTCATAGGAGAAGGAGCAATCACGCACTCTCAGACACACACACACCCACACACACACACACACGCACACACACACACACACACACAAAGTATAGGCAAATGTTTGTGGACACCTGACCATAAGATTCATATCCTCCCAATTCACATATGGTTCCCTTTTTCTGTTATAATAACCTCCACTCTTCTGGGAAGATGTTTCAGTAGATTTTGGAGTGTGTTTGTGGAGATTTGTGCTCTTTTTTCCCCCAAGGGTGTTAGTAAAGTCAGGTACAGATGTAGGGTGAGGAGGCCTGGGGTGCAGTCAGTGTTCCAATTCATCCTCGAGATCTTCCATGCCATCACATGTAAAGCACATCTTTATGCAGCTGGCTTTGTGTACAAGAGCAATGTCATGCTGGAACAGGTTTGGGTCTTTTTCGATCTAATGCTTCAGCATCCAAAGACATCCTATATAATTGTGTGCCTCTAACTTTGTGGTTACAGTTTGGAGAAGAACCACATATAGCTGGAAAAGTCAGGTGTCCCAATACTTTTGCCCATATATACTTAACATATGTACAGAAACAGTAAAAGACACATGAGGGTAATAGAATAGTAATGGAAATACATGCGTGCTTCTTCTTAAGAACACACATACACGTGGGCACACACACATATACAGACACTCACACACACACATACACACACACACACACACACACACACACACACACACACACACACACACACACTCCAGTGTACCCTCTCACACCCTCTCGAACACCCAAAGTGCTTTCACACTCACACTCTCAAAGTGTCTTGAAGGGGAAAAAAACCAATCATAGCTTTCCACTGCAAAAAAAAAGTTAAGTATAATATGTGGATTTTTTTTTATATTCTGGCAATTGTAGCATTTATTATAAACACAAAAGCAAGAAGTAACAATATCTAGTATCTGTAGCCAGAGAATCATTTCACTTGGTAAAGAAAACAAGGCTAATAATAGGTGACACCTAACAAAGAGCATTTAGCATCTTCTCTTCGCATGCTACCCTTTACTTGCTAGCATAGATTTGTTGTGAATTACAAAACCTCACTAGCTCAAATTTGAAAGCAAAAACTCTTTGCAAGCTTTTACTAATCAACTGTTATTAGCGAATATGTAGCTAGTTTTATAAGTTGCTAGTGTTGTGGATATGGCAGGTTAATAATCAATATTTTTTTTACAAATTCTTTTTTAAATATTAAATACGAAACAGAAATTAAAAGAAACAGAAGTTTATTATGCTACATGTCATTAAAGTATTCATAATTCATGTAAAAACCTTTATTTAAAAAATTACATTTAAAAAGGTTAAAATTATATTAGAATCTATGCTTTTCCGCATACTATTATTTATGCTAATATGCAACGAGATTTGAATAAATGGTGTAATATTGTTAGTGGTCTTAAGACTTCTAAAACTGACTTCAAAAGAAAAAGAAGAAGCTAAGTGTCTATCGGTGGGTTGTAAATAGCACCTTACCCTTCTCACTGACCGACTCGCTCTCAATCTCCACATCCTCGCAACTGGTGTACTCAGGCGTGGTGGGAAGCTCTTCGTCTGAGCTGCTCAGCGAGGCCCGCCTTGCTTTACCTCCTCGCTTGCTTTTATGAGGTCTGGGTGGTGGTGGACGCACAGACTCGGACTGGTCCGAACTAAGCGAGTCATTGCGCAGCAGGTTTTCCGTCTTGTCCCGTGGGCCTGGATTAGAGACCCGGTGTCCATAGGAAGGGCCGTGGGAGTGGACAGGGCCATAACGCCAGGCACCGGGCCGTTCTTCGGCTTCGGTGCAGGCCAGTGAGACGTCGCTGTGGCGCCGCTCGTGGCGGAAACGGGACATCTCGGCATGCATTCGCATCTGTTCCTCGTATGGCTGTGGCTTCACTGGGTACCGTGCCAGGTTTGGGTCACTCCGGTAGCGTGTGTGGCACTCGTCCGGGTGATGGAGATCGCGCTCGGGTACCAAGCCTGGCTCAGGAGGGTGCGGCTCCTCCTGGGAGTGCCATGCACCACGTCGAGCACGATAGGAGGCCCGAGCTGACTGGGCGTCCTCATACGGGCGACCGTAGTCGGATGGTGATCGTGGCATGCCACCTTGTCCTGGAGCATAGTGCGATGGACGTTCCTCCCTTTGGTAGTTTGGATTTGGCTCCCTAGTTGCTGAAGGGCTTCTTTTCCTGCAAAAATAAAAAAAGCAAAAGTCAGAAATCACAAAGTGCCTATTGTAAATATCTATTAAGTAATATCAGCTCTCATGTGCATACCAAATTTCATAAATTCATTATTAAAACTCATGTGATCTGATAAATATGATGGTTTATGTACCTTTGCTTTGACTTAACCAAAACGTTTGAATGTGTTACACTCAATAAATTAAATGGCAACTACTGTTATTTTATTTCTATAGCCCACACTCCAGTCTGTAGTTTGATAGAATTATACAAATGAGGCTCCAGTGAACTGTATTTGATCAGAGTGGTGTGTTGGAGGCACTGAAGCATTTCTGATACATTTTCTGATAGGGTTGAATTTTTTTTGCATGCTTGCCTTTTACTGTGACTGAAATGCTCTGAAATCAGATCTGACAGATTGCTGTGTGTGTGTGTGTGTGTGTGTGTGTGTGTGTGTGTGTGTGTGTGTGTGTGTGTGTGTGTGTGTGTGTGTGTGTGTGTGTCTCAGTGTGTTTCAGAGGCCTGCCTCATACATTATGCAGTCGATGCAGGACACTAAGCCTTGCTCCATTCACAAATCCAAACCGCTGCCACAGCAGAATGATGTCTGAATATTGTGTGTATGTGTGTGTGTGTGTGTGTGTGTGCGCGTGTGTTTGTGTGTGTGTTTGTATGTGTGTGTGTGTATAACGTGTTTGTGTGCACTCTTGGCTTCTGTCAGCCTGCATGATGAGCAGGTTCTCGAGTTGACTAGAAAGAACGTGTCAGCAAGAGAGCAACACAACGCGTGTATGTGTGTGTGTGTGTGTGTGTGTGTGTGTGTGTGTGTGTGCGTGTGTGTGTATGTGTGTGGGGCACAAAGGTGAGTGTGTGAGTGTGAATTGCTTCAGTAAGTGCTCTCAGCCTGCCTGCAGGTCTAGCACACCCTGAGGATATTCACTTATGAATTTCTCTAGTTGACTCTATTTGGAAAACACAAACATTTTCACCCCTTACTCTTTCCCCTTCCATCATTCACTCTAAATAAGCATCAGTAATGGACCTCCCTCCTGGTGTATGGTATACACATCATATCACATATTATACTCAAATTAGAATCTACAAACAGACCATTCAAATTATTTCTAGTAGAATCGCTAATGTCATTCTATATACTGTATGATCAGATACTGCACAAGCACCAGTTCGGGAACTTCACATTAATCAGTTATGAAACAAGCGATAAGCATCATCAGGACTGAAGGGTCCAGTGTGCTGACTGTCAAGCGTCTGTCAATTCGGTCAGGATGTACACTTCCAAATCCACCCAACATTCAGAGCTCCCCAATACAAACACAGCTACTGACTGGGATGCAGAGGCTAACCCATGCTTTTATATGACACATGTAGCTAGCAAATGAAATCTTTTAGAATAAATGTTTACGCTGCAGCCCTCGGCTGCATAGCAACACTCAGATGAGTGCATATATAAGAAGTTACATTACGATTACATTTTTATTTGTATAACGCTTTTAACAATAAACATTGTCTCAAATCAGCTTCATAAAGAGGTTATGAATTTTATAAAAGAATGTACAAGTTTAGTGCCTATAAGTTTGCTTCTTATGGGGACAAGGAAAACCTCCCTCAGATGGTATGAGGAAGAAACCTTGAAAGGAACCAGACTCAAAAGGGAACCCATCCTCATCTGAGTGGCAGTGAATGTCCATTTATTAAAGCTTCATCATTGTTCAGACGTGCTGTTGAGTGATAGGAAGTAGTAGCACAAATATTACATTTCTGATTGGAAAGTCATGAGTTCAAATCCCATCAATCCAGAGGTCTTGAGCAAGGCCATTAAACCTCAACTGCTCATTGTTAAATATATATATATATATATATATATATATATATATATATATATATATTTTTTTTTTTTTTTTTTGTAAGACACTCTGGATAAATGCATAATGCCATCCTTGAGCTCACAGATGTCACTCGGGAGTGTAAAATGTATGTAAGAAATACGTATAACTGAGGTGTGGTATGTGTGTGATATATATTTTAATTTATTGGACAAAATATGATTTAAAATGATTTTATAGGATAAATATACAAAATAGATAAAAGTGCATATAGAAGTACAGTTCTATTAGGTGAAGAAAGAAAAGAAAATGAAGAATTCCTTTTTTCATGTAAAAAAGTTAATTCTTTGGAACATATCAAGGAAATTCAAACGAATTGTTACATATACAATGCTGTATATTTGCATCTAACTAGCTACCATCTTAGTCAGTTTCACATTACAGCTTTTATGCTAGTTAGTATGACTAGAGTAACAGATGTATTATTAGTACACCCCATATCTAAACTACACATATCCTTTCTAAACTTTAAATAAAACAACCTCAGCATTATATCAATAACTTGTATTAAACATAACAAGGCCTTGAGGACTACTAAAGTACCTCTGATTCAGTTTTGTAAAACCTAAAATGTACCATATGCGTCGTTTCTGGAATACACATTATGGGTACAAGAGATGTGCCCTTGAGTCCCTGAATCAAAAAAAAAAAAATGCAGGAGTGGGTGGAGAAACGTTGCTGCATTAGTGCCCACACTTCACAGAGGGAATAAATTGCCCGAACGTGTGCGTGTGCAAAAACAAAAAAACAAAGTGAAAAGCAATCAAGGTGAAATTAAAAGAGAGCCCACTGGGGGGCAACAGGAACACTACAGTGAGGACGAATGACAATTTGAGTAATAATCCGCATTCTCTGTGCACTAACATGGCCGAAATGAACACCTAATCATATTGTAACCCTTTCAGCGTATCAAATGTTTCAGGTTGTATTATTTATAGGTAATAAAATGAGCAGACAGTGTTAGTTTTTCTTTTTTTTTAACCAAACCAACATGTCATTTCTGAAAACATACCCTAAGTAGATGTGAGGAAGAAAACATGATTTGGCATCCTGATATATACCACAGCAATTTTTGAAAACTTCCCATAATTAAACCACTAATGAATGACGTGCGCTTTAACCATTTATAACTACAACTGCAAGGGGAAGACAAGACAAGACACGAGAAGAGAAGAGAAGAGAAGAGAAGAGAAGAGAAGAGAAGAGAAGAGAAGAGAAGAGAAGAGAAGAGAAGAGAAGAGAAGAGAATTAACAATGTATTAGAACAAGAAAGGTGTGTTAATATTAATATTAGCCTGCGATTTGAAATTCAAGAGTACAAATAATAATAATAATAATAATAATAATAATAATAATAATAATAATAACACATTCTTACTGTTGCTATGAACACTATATTTACGACTATAGTATATATATACTATAGCTACACCATGAGTGAAATATAAAACGATGGAACACAGGCGTTTTCAAGAAAGATTGTTTTTTTTTCCTTTTGAGTCAGGTTTGCCCACATGTGACTAATAAACTGTCTCAAATCTGGAAATATGACACTACCAGAAGGGACAAGTCCCATCCAATCAATAATTTGGAAAGCCTGCAGCCTCGAAAGGCAGAAAGCTAATAAAAGATAGTGAACAGGGAATAGGGAACAGGGGTGAGTGACAGGTGTGTGTATGTGTGTGACAACTCGAGGTGCTGCCTTAAGCTCGGCTTCTCCCTGCAGATGCCGCGATATTTCAAATCGTGTCAAAGGCGTTACTGAGAAGCGCATAAATCAGAGGTGGCCGTGAAGGGAGCACAGAAAGATGTTCAGGTGAAAGTTATTGCAGTTTTAAAAAAAAAGACGTCTGCCAAGCAGGAGGAATTTAGGTGCGTTATTGTCCTGAGTATCGCAAGATTACTTTAGTGCACTCCAAATTTGTCAGCTGTGTGATTAAACACAACACACACACACACACACACACACACACACACACACACACACACACACACACATACACATGCACAAGCGTATACATACTAAAACAAGAATAAGGCATCTGGTAAAGGCAGGAACCCAAAAAACCTGCATGCTAAGGAACCTTCCAGAACAGGAGGACATAGGAAGCAGCTCCACAGTTAGATACACGTCATTGTTGCCCCCTGGAGCCGATGTACTGAGATTTTGTGTCCCTGCCACTTTTATCCTCATACTGCAGAGCCTAGGCTACACGTAGAGATCAGTACAGGCTGCTCAATAGGCATGTGAAGGAAATCAAACAAATCTATTCACAAAACATGAAGTCAAGTCAAGTCAAGTCAAGAGGCTTTTATTGTCATTTCTACTATACACAGTGGTATACAGTACACAGTAAAAACGAGACAACGTTCCTCCAGAATCCTGGTGCTACACTAAACAACATAGAGCTACAACACAACACAACACAAAGCTACATAAAGTGGATCGAGTGCAACCTAGTGCAAACAGTGCGGATGAAAAACAGACAGACAGACAGTACAGACAGTCCAAACAGACAGACAGACAACACAAGACAACACATGAACATGCGTAGTGTACTGATGTGATGTGCATTTAACGCAGCTCGGATAGAAACAGAAAGTAATTGAGCTTCCATGTAGAGAGGAATTTTTCCAGCCATATGTGGTTCTTCCCCCAAACTGTTACCACAAAGTTGGAGGCCCACAATTGTATTGGATGTCTTTGGATGTGATCAAATTCAATTTTCTCTTTACTAGGAGACCCAAACCTTTTCCAGAATAACAATGCCTCAGAGCACCAAACCAGCATGAACATACGTTTTAAAAGAGTTGGACCGGAAGATCTTGAGTGGCCAGCGATAGGGCTTCGACCTCCACACTAATGAACACATTTGGTATGAATTGGAAAACTGACTGCACCCTAGGCCTCCTCACCCTACAGCAGTGGCAGACTTTACTAAAACCCTGGTGGCTGAATGAGCACAAATATTCCACAAACAAACTCCAAAATCTAGTGGAAAGTCTTCCCAGAAGAATAAATGTTATTATAACAGCAAATAGGAACTAGATTTGGAATGGTATGTTCATAAAGGACACACAAATCTAACGTTAGTCTATATGGTCTATCACTCATTCATTTATACTCCGATTGCATTATATTGGGTCCTTTTACTTATTTATTATTTTTTTTAAGAGTACACAAATTAACAGTGGATTATCAAAGATGATTGTTTAATCCTAAGTAAAATGAATGATGGTTAATTTGGTATATTATTTGGTCTAGTGGTTAGGATGCGGCGCTCTCACTGCTGCGGCCCAGGTTTGATCCCCAGTCAGGGAACCAACCCCAGCCATTAGGGTTGCACAAGCCAGTGCACTCTTAGGGCCGCTTCCAAGCCCAGATAAATAGGAAGGGTTGCATTAGGAAGGGCATCCAGCGTAAAAACATGCCAAATCAAACATGCGGATCATGAATACAGATGATCCGCTGTGGCGACCCCTAATGGGAAAAGCTGAAAGAAAGTTTTTTAAACCAGCAGTAGATAATATTAATAATAATAGAAAAAGCAATTAAACACAGCCAAGTGGACACTAGACAACTGATTTACTAAATAATTTTACAGAAAATGTAGAGATATGCTTAGTTAGACTTAAATAAAAATCCACCATCCTGCTAAGCTGCTGTCACTGTCACCAAGCAGATCCTGACTGCATAATATTATTACCCGCTCCATCATTCTCCATGAACCTGAAATAATGTTTGAAATGCTTGTTTTTCATCTTCTCTAAATAATTAAATCATGTATGACTTTTTTTAAGTCCAAAGTTTATAGAGTATTTTTCCGGCCAAATTCAAAGGCATATTTGCTCAGTTCTATAATTCTGTTTGTCACATAAGCGTTCATAACGAAATTAAGTGTCAACATACACTGACAGTGACATTGACAATATATGTAAAATATAAGAACATTTGTAAGTCTTTTACAATTATGTCATTCGATAGATATATCCACTTATCCAATGTTGTAGTTCAAATACCCTGCTTAAGGGCGCAGTAGTGGTAGATTGGTGGTGCTAATATTTGAACTCAAAACCTTCTGATCATAAGTCCAGCAGCTTAACCACTAAGCAGAGCAAGATGGCCGAAAACTTGGTAAGGTTAACTTTATTGACACTATCAGAGTACAAGTAAAGAGACAGAAAGAAATGTAGATGGTCACCAACCAGTAGTGCAAATAGCACATAAATCCAAGGAAATTAAAAGTTATGGTGTAATACAGTAGTTGCTCCACATGATGCTGGTAATCAGTATGATGCATACCCATAGTGCAAATGGCAATTTGGTCAAAACAGACAAATAAGTATTATGGTACAGCAGGTTGAATTAGGAGTAATAGATGCAAAACTGCAAATGGCAATATGTGCAAATAATAATTCAATAAAAACAGTTGTAACAATTGAGATTTGTGGTGTTAAATGTACAAACAGTCAACGATGGGATGGGAGGTGTCCTTGATAATATCTCTCATCCCCTGCAAGCAATGCGTTTAATAAATGTAATGTTGGCTGAGTGTGTTCCAGTGATCTGTTGGACAGTTTGAAAGGATGGTACAGCAGCAGAAGTTCTCCATTAGCTGAGGAGTAATGTGAGCTCCCTTTAGTCTTCTCAAGGTTGTTTATTGGGTGACAGTTGCATGGTTGTCAGAAGGTGTTGAGTAATCTCTCATAACAGAAGTTAATATTTTATTACGTTCCTGTTTCAATAGCAACAGTTTGCACGTTTAAGTTTAATATTAGTTTTTTTTTAGGCCAAGTCAAGCCTAACATCTGTTATGTACAAGGTCACTTTGCTGCAGATCAGTACAACAACACACAGGCTGTGTCCTAAATCTCAAGCCTTGATTTATTACCCACAGTTTTATTTTACTGTGCTTTACTGGTTTATCAAATCCCAAATGCTCAAACCGAGGTAATGTTTCAGATTGTGAGGTAAATGGCTTAGTCGCAAGATTAGTCGCACTTCCTGTAGTGTAGAGGGAACCTCAACATGCACACCAAGCCAAGCCAGTCAAACACCACAGAGCCTCCAATTCATATCTTTGGCTTAGTATCAGGAGCAAAGACACACTGCAGCCACAACAGCTTTCCTAATTACAATAAATATATTTCATTAATAATAATAATAATAAGACAGCACTGCACATACAGCATATATATTTAAATATATACACACACACACACACACACACACACACACACACACACACACACACACACACACACACACACACTCATAAAAGTCACTGAACATTACTTTTACTCAGTAAAGTACAATAATAGAACATGCATTTAGTTTTTCTTTATTTTTCTCTCTCTTTCTTTCACAGACACACATATCTACACACACATTTACTTCATTTCCACACTCTGCTAATGCTAACTGTGCATTTTTTTTTTCATTCCGGGGAGCAACTTGCACTTGGACTCAAAGGAGCAGCGGACGCAGCATCAGGCTGTGTGTGTTTGTGTGTGTGTGTGTGTGTGTGTGTGTGTGTGTGTGTGTGTGTGTGTGTGTGTGTGTGTGTGTGTGTGTGTGTGTGTGTGTGTGTGTGTGTGTGTGTGATTTTAGAAACATCACAAAAAAACGTTTATCTTTAAAAACTCAAAGAGACAAAAGATTTCCTTTCAAACTTAGATTTAAGATGATGTGTAGGCATAGCATTAATTAGCTGCAATAATGATCATGTCAATCAAGAGCCCTTACAAGGAGAGTAAGACTGCCATGTAACAAGGCAAGTGCAGATCATTATTTTGGAGTTTATAGAAAAAACTGAGGGACAAAGACAAAGAAGCAATAAATAACATAAAACATATAACAAGAAACCCACATCGCAAACCTGATCAAAACAATACCAACAACAATGGAGGACAAGTGTGAGACGCATGAGTGAGTCTATATACAAGCACTAACAAGCAATGCAGAAACTCGTGAGATAATCCTGACAAAGACAAGTGTGTGTGCTTTCAGGTTTGTTTGTGCGGCCAATACAGTTATAAAAGGTTGCCAGAGTGTGCCTCAATATCCAAAAAACCAACGCAATAGTAAAACAACAGTAGACAAACCCTGAATGCAGGTATTCAACAAATAAAAATGTGCGTTCTTCTTTGTAAATCCTTACAGAAGAAGTCTTTAGTTCCAGGGATTTGTAACAGTCTGCAAATTTTCTAGTTTCTAGTTATTTAAGGTTGTATTGAGCTCCCTTTATTTTTTTATGCTTAGATTTAGTTGAAGTTGTTTTGGAATTAACAATATATCATTAATCTGACCAAGCACACGCTTGCACTAGTGGAACATGTGTTATTATTCAACAGCTTTAGAAAGCAAAAACTAGGGCATATTGTGTGCAAATTAGGAAACCAATTGTGATGCTTAATCATGTTAAAAAAACCTACCTCAGACACTCCACCCACAGCTCACAGAGCATCTGATATTATTTTCTAGCCCTCAGGATCTTGAGCTTTTCTAGAAATAAAGATAGTCTCTGAATTCAAGATCAAGTTCACAACTTTTAAAATGTTTTTAAGTGAGATTTTTGTGTAGTGACAAAATAAACTTCCCAATAAATGCTGCATGACTGGCCCACAAGACTAATGAGGCCCTTTGCCTGGAATCACTATAGCAGTAATTGTGTGCATGTGCTATAGTAGGGAGAGAACAAAAGCATATTATATGTTTAAATCCCCAGGGAACTTTGTAATTAAGGTAATGTTGGTTTTGCCAGTATGGTATAAACAGTGCAAAAAAGAGTGGCTTCTGATTAAAAGAGGTCTGGTTAGGGAGGTCTGGATCATCTGTACCCTCACCAATTACAAGCCTTTGCTTGATTCTTACCAGCATTTTATCAAAACTACGCTTTCCTAAAGGATTTAGGATCTAGCAAATATATCAATATAGCAAACCCAAAAGCACAGCACAGAAAAATGACTGTATAAGTCGATAGTTAATGTTCTATAAAGAGGCCCTTACTGTATACTGTAGTTATTCAACAAACATTACCTCCATACATTAGAAATTCAACTGAAATACTAATGATCTCTTTTCTATGACTAGGAATTTCTAATAAAAATCTTTAAGGCAGATTAATGGTATTATTGTTACACTATGTGGTCAAAATAGGAACTGCAACAAGCGCTACTAGAAGCCCACTGGGACAAAAATCATGCTGCCCCATGCTCATGATATGCAAAACAGTGCAAGTGCAAAATTAAAGATTAAATCCGTTTTCAAAGATCTTGTTTTCTGTAGATATAATTGGAACTGAATCTGAATCTTAAATATTTTGAATCCAATTTTTAAACAAGTGTAAGTGGGATGTCTATGTATCCAAAATGGGAATGAATGACAATGACCTTGTTTTCCATGCAAAGGCCAAAAACTCTTTTACAATGTAATAATTTTTTTTACATAATAATTAAGATTTTTCTGTATTGACAGAAGGATATTAGGATATTAGGCAGCCTCACTACACTATTAATAAGTTATTACATCAAATGCTATTTACAATTTGATTTGATTATTTTTTCTTATCTTACCTGAAATTATTCTTTCAGTCTAGATTTTCCCTATACCCATCAACTGTCAATAACTCATTTTGTTACTATTAATGTACACCCAGCACCAAAAAAATTATTCTTCATTATTTGTCCCAGATCAAAATAAGTCAAAGATCATAGACAGGCAAATGTGTCTTGGGAACAGTCGGGTCAGAATGCTAACCTTCTGCTCCAGTACTCAGGGTGCATACAAGATGAAGATACTCCAGTTTAATCACATCATTTGTATATGACACACACCATCAGGCACCAGAACACTGGGGCTATGTTTATAATTGCTTTTAACTACAAGAACGGCTGCCATGTTTAATTCCAGGTTAATCAGGAGTGTCAATTCTGAGAAATAATACATGTAGAGCAGTGCCAATGTAAATAGTAGGGAAGAACAGTGCGACGTGATGCAATGTCTGCAACAGACTTAACAAACTCAAGGTGTGACTCAAATAGCATATTCTCTATTATTCTAGACAGTTATTATGTATGTGAGGGTTTTTTGATTTGAGATGCAGCTCATGACAACAAATACAATGACAGTGGGAAGTTTAAGACAAATGAACAGAGCTAAGTCTGTAGGTATAACATCTCCATGCAACTTCAAAGAGACAAGTATGGTATGAAATTATTATACACGAAATAACCAGACATACAGGGATGACGTGTCATCCAGTGCCAATTTTAATCCTCCAGATGTACAGGCAAGTATGTGAACCCCGTAGCTCATGTCACTGTACCCAAAAATGTCGTCACACTTTACATTTTAACCAGGTCTAAAAGACATGGGAGCAGAAAAACCAACTCCAAGAGTCAAGGAGAGTAAAACAAGGCAGTGCAGTAAGGTTCAAAGCTGGAGTTCACTACTCAGATTTCATTTTCAGAGCATATCCAGAGAATTCTGGTCTTGGCACGAATATACCTTGGATGTGGGAATAATGTAATCTTGCTTAAGAAACAGAAACACGTTTTTATTCCTCACAGAATAAAATTAGATCTTTGTTGTGAGCATCTGTGCCATACTTTACTTTTGAAGTAATAATCTGTCATCTATATTCCGTCCGTCATACAGAAAAATGCTTGCATCGTGCTAATCTTCTGTGTAACCAGATATCTAAACTTTCTTTCGGCTTCTCCCATTAGGGGTCGCCACAGCGGATCATCCGCATGTTTGATTTGGCACTTGTTTTTACGCTGGATGCCCTTCCTAACGCAACCCTCCCTATTTATCCGGGCTTGGAACCGGCACTAAGGCTTGTGCAACCCTAATGGCTGGGGTTGGATCCCTGACCGGGGATCAAACCCGGGTCGCAGCGGTAAGACCGCCGCATCCTAACCACTAGATCACCAAGGAATGAGTAACCAGATATCTGATATTCATTAATTCACACACAGGTTTAAATTGAGTTTCTGTTAGCCAGTATATACCACTTTTAGACCAATAAAGTTTCCTAATGTTCGATAAGATACAAAATGGTCAGACACAATGTCCTATACACAGTTCTCCTTTAACATGTAATCTGAATGGCTTGCTATTATATCCGGGATACTTTCAATTTCATCCTGGAAACAGGTAGTTTGTATGTGTTTTTATTTTTGTACGTTATGTACTGCTACAATATTACACACAGGCTAATGAGCATCTCAAGCACCAGCAGTGAAACACTGAACACATTCGATGTGATTCAATTCGATTTTGATAAGAAACACACCGCAAAAAATTATACTTTTTTTTGTTATTTTATTATGTTTCTTTGTCATGGCCTGGCAAAGGTTTGAAAACACCTATTTTATTATACTTTTTGAGAAACACATGCATCTTTCCTTGTGTTTATATGCAACAAACTAGGTAATTTAATAAGAACATTTATAAATGTACAGATATTAAACTTCATTTTTATTGAAAAATCCCTCAGCATGAATAACAACTTTACACACTCTTGGCATACATTGCACACTCTTGGCATTCGAACATTTGGCATCTAAACAGTCTCTAAACATTCAGCTGAAATACTTTGCCGTGCTTTTGCAAAACTTTCCAGAGATGTCCGTCACTGATTGGATGTTTCTTTCTGAGCTTGCATTCGAGTGTATACCAAAAAAGTTAAATAGGCTTTAGGTGCGGTGACTGGGCAGGCCATACCCATGATACTGTAGATAACAATCCTGATAACTGATGGCCCTCTAAATAACTTACAGAGATTGGACATATGCTTTTTTCATTGTGTTGTTGTATGGTAAAGTTGTTTCCAATTAGACCCAGTCCACATGAAAGTGCATGGTGTTGAAACAAGGAATGGTAGGCATGGTTTAGGATTCCTTTCACCCAAAGTAAGTCTCCAACCTTTCCTGCTCCAAAACAATCCCAAACCATTAAGCTTTCACCTCCATGTTTGACTGTGGGTGTGATGCAGTCTGCTGAGATGACTTTCTTACACAAGTTTTTATATTAGAGCCCAAACATGTTTGGACTCATCTTTTGACAAAACACTCTTCCAAACATTCACTGTCCAATTCTTGTGTGTTTTTGCCTTTTACTTAGTTTGTTGCATTAAAACAAAAGGAACATGCATTTGTCTCAAAACGCAAAAAAAAAAAATTGGGTGTTTCCAAATGTCCTGTATTACTGACGTAACTCTGAGACATTGTTTAGCATGTGAAAGCAAGGTGCATGGTCGAGCGGTGGTTTGTAAAATAGAGGGAGGAGATGAGGGGAAGTGAGAGAGAGAGCGAGAGAGAGAGAGAGGGGGGGGGGAGGAAAATATAGTGTGTGCATGTGTGTTTACTATTAATGATTGCACTAAATAAAAAAGTGCATAAAATAAAAAAGACCCTTTTTGAATTGTTTGACTCAATTTTCCTTTTTCTTGAACCCTCTACAAGATTCCACAGTGCAATAATATTGAAAACTATTTAACAGGAGCTTTAATATGGCCTTGTTTTACTGAATTGCAGAGGTTCTGCTTTCGAAACATATTACCATATTGCAACAAATGGTTATCTGGAAACTTAAAATGCCCTTAAACTTAGTGTCCTGGCAACAGCAGAACACAGCACAGCTTTGTAAATATATTTGCTGTATTTATGTATACTGTGTATTGCCTCTGCAGAGGGAATTAATATGGTGTAACGCATGTGTTTGCAAGCATTGACAAGTTAAAGCTGCCTTAATGTCTGCAGTGCAAAACTGTCTGAAACGATAAAAGTAACGGTTAATTTTCCACTACTAATGATAAAGCTGTTTGTGTAAATTTCTATTGGTTTCTAATATATTTTTACTTATCCTATATTTTTACAATATCCTTTCCAGTTTGTCAGATTTATCAGGTGCCAACATGATTTTTATCAAAATAGCCATATTCACTATATCATTTGGCAAAATGATCTATTAAGTTTAATAATTATAAAAGGTTTACAATAGCTGTCTCACTCTGTATGCAACAGTGGCTGTGTGCTACTATGGTTACAGATGTTTATAAGGCATTAAAAATTAAGAATTATAATGAACAGAAGTACTTTGCACATCTCAGCCAATAAGAATCGAGATTTTAGACAGACCATGGAATAGGTCAGAACTCTATAGTAGGACATTCAGGATTTTCCACGCCAACCCATGTAAAGCATATCTACATGAAGCTGGCTTTGTACACAAGGGCATTGTCTTGCTGGAAGGGTTTGGGTCTTCTCATTTAAGTGATGGGAAAAATTGTAATGCTTCCACAATTCTGTGCCTCCAACAAAACCACATACACTATGCCTCGAAAATGCAGGTGTCACAATATCTTCTTTAATTTTTACCACAGATCAACAAAAGCGCTATCGCTGACAAGACATTCTGGGAAAGAATATAATAAGCCTTGTTTATTTTCCCACAGGTTTCTCCGGCTAATAAAAACCAAAAAGAAAAAATAAGAACATCAATTTCTTCTAAAGATTTATTAGAAAAGGGTAAGTGCAGAAACTCTGCAGTCATAGAAAGGGGGCTTAAAACAAAACAAAATATAGTCACTGAACATTTATTACTATAGTGATCTTTAAAGCTTGAAAGGTTTAACTTGTTTACTATGTTAGTTCACAGCCAGGAATGAGTCACAAATCTTGACGTAACCATTCTAAACACTGGTAATCACAGTCCGTTATGCTACATTTACATTCATAAAAAAGCTAAAGCTGAAGTAAGGTTGAATCCAATCTAAGCATTTAAAGGTTAAGGGTCTTGCTCAATGACCCATTAATAGTTCTCTGGCATTTAATCTTGCTGTCAAGGAAAAAACTTATAGCATAAAGCATATGAGCACACACACACATACATACGCAGACTATAACACAACACATCCCTGAAAGACTAAAGATAGCAGGACACATGATGCAACACAACAGCAAACTGACTTAAACATAAACAAGCTGAAACAAGCTGATAGATATTTCCAGAAAAGTTTTTTTTTAATGAGTGGAATAAAAAACATGCAATGCTTCACAAGTTATTTGAAAATAACTATTTTACAATGGCTGTGATAGTGATGTGAACAACTGTCCAATACGTGGATTAACTAATAAGAACTAATATGTTACATGATTTATTTCAATAGAAGGAGAATAAATCCTCATTACACTTGTAATGTAATTTAGTGTTTTATACTTTTGCTGTATTTTGACTACCAGCTCAACTCTTCTTACTACCAACATATTGTAATATAATAAAAGTCAGGATGTATATATATTTTTTTATATTTACTATAGGAAACGTCTATATCATGATGGCCATAGACACTCATAAACCCTTTCCCAAAATTTTTTTTACATTTTATGACGTTTCCTACTTTGGAGGCAAACTATCCCAATATTTTATTTTAGATTTTTAAAAGACTTCAGCCCCTTTTCGACGCTGTATTCACACATCACAGGGCGGAAAGAACACTGATATGGAGCGATGCCGGTGGTTGAAGAGATCTCTCTCCCGTGATCGCCCCCTCCCTCATGGCTGCGTAATACGTCGGCGCTCGTGGGTAAGGCTTACGCCTTGGCAGGTCAAGCTGCTGTGTCTCTGCTCACCATAGCGGTCCTGCAGGCGTATCAGGCTGACCTGCTGCATGAGCTGGATGTGGGAGGTGCCCCAGGTGGCCAGTTCACGAGCTCCGCCGGACGCGGGACCTGGCTCTCAGACCTGGCTCACCCTCCCAGAAATGTCGGTGAGGGATAGGGCCGTGCTGCCAGATGCCCTACTCACTCCTTTGAAGCATTTTCTCCTGGATCTCAGAGATCACCACGTGCTGATCCGTACGGACAACACCTATGTGGTTTCTTACATCAACCATCAAGGAGGTCTGCGCTCGCGCCCCCTGTACAGGCTGGCGCACCAGATCCTCCTGTAGCCCAGGGGAAGATCCACTCAGTGAGAGCAGCAGACTGAAGAGTCTGCTGCTCTCAATGAGAGCAGCAGACTCTTCAGTCTCCTCCTGGTGGCTCCAAGGTGGCTGTGGCCCCTTTAGAGAGCACAGCTCTGAGGTTCTGGCCTCTCCACCTAAGTGGTAGATGTTCTAAGTGTAGACATTCTCTGGTAGACAGCTCTCTGGCTCCCTCCATGAGGAGGTCATATGCCGCCAGATGGCACCTGTTCTGCTAGTGGTGTTAGTTGGTTTAGTGCTGGAATATTTCAAAGGACAGTTCGCCAAAGGGTTCCGTCCACAAAGTCTAGGTATCTGCCATTTCGGCATATCACACACCCTTAGCAGGAAAGTCACTGGGCAGAAACCTACTCATGACGCGTTTTCTTCGTGGCACCTGGAGGCTGAGGCCCCTGGTGCAACCCAGAGTGCTCGGAGTGCTTGGAGTGCCCTTTCTGTGGCCCCCCTCCTTCTGGAGTCTCTCCAGGTATAGCCAGTGCCTTTTTTGCCTGAACTCCTGACCCCTGTGTCCTTCAACCTAGCTGTGATCATACACACTAGTCAGGGACTGATCAGTCTGGCGTGATTGGACACTTGTTCCCAAAGCGTTTTCAACGGAGCTCGAGTTCCTGAAAGGGAACTTCTCTAGGTTAGGTATGTAACCCTAGTTCCCTGAAGAAACGAGACGCTGCATCTCTAGGCCACACTGCTGGCGTACGTTTAATACTTCCTGGTCGTGACGTGGATGGTCGTGACGCCGGTGACAGCCCGTGTCCAATTTTGACTGATTACACACATTATTGAAGAGCGTGAACAAAGTGGTCATGTTCCCAAAGTGTTCCGAAGCAGCGTCTCGTTCCCTTTAGGGAACTAGGTTTAAATACGTAACCTAAAGACATTCTCCATGTCAGATTAAGCAATGATGCTTCTCTAATAATAAACTTGCGGAAGTAGTTTACCTCATTCTGCTACATCAGCAAACACAAAAGCAGAAACATTCTTCAAAATGTAATATAAATAGTTTATCAACCATTATCATACGTTTGCTTATATCCTGTCATACTGTCTCATGGGGTTCACGCAATTCCAATAGTGTGCTCATGGGACAGGGTGTTTGCACGTTAAACATGTTTGCACATGTAAACCCTTACACGCTCTAATTAAAACTAATAAGTCACTTTATTACACACTCACAGACATACTTAATGAAACATGCACTACATAAGACTTAGCTGATCATGTGAACAATAGCATAGCTGGTTTTAATATTGATCTTTCTTTTTTTTCAGTTACTTCATGGGCAGATGGAGGTTTTACTGAATAATAATATGCATTTTTCACATTAATTGACAAGAAAAATGTTGTTATCCTGAGTGCCGTGAAAGAGTTAGACACAAATATTTCTAGATTAAAGCTACCAGCAACCTAGACAGAAAAATCTAAAGCTAGCTCATGTTAGCTAGTTGGCTTAAGGTAGACATGAATAGAATTAACATTAATTAACAAATATTTCTGTCAGAATAGCTGGTGTTTGGTGGGGCTCATCTGGGATTAATACACATAATTCACATATATAAAAAGTTTGTTCTATAACTATGTTCTTTGTTCTTATGTTCTGCTCTGTAAAGCTGCTTTAAAACCATGTATACTGTGAAAAGTATTTATTATATTCAGAAAAGGTGTGTTTTCCAGACATTATTTGGTTCCAGTTCCATCTAAATTGAATAAAAGTAGAATTACTTTGAATTCATGTTGGTGTGATATTGAAATTATTATATTAAAATAATATCTAATCTTGGGGAAATGGTGCAACAGTCCAAATCAACCCAACATCTGGAATTTACCAAAGAGCCCTAATAGCAGTATCAGTCAGCTATTAAATTCATATACTACATAAAACTAGACACTAAAATACACTTGCGCTCTGAATAAATGAGTGTTATTTCCACTTTAAAATTACTAATAAAAATGCTAAAAGATGTAAAACAGCAGATTGCTAATTGTCGTTGAAAATAGCTGCCATAATTTCACAGCAGTTCAGTTATTGAAAAATAATAAACCCATATACCAATCAGATTTGAAAACAAATTTGTAGTATAAAAAGAAATTTAAAAAACAACTCATTTCTTTTTTATATCAATAGTAAAGACATTAAACGCTATGCAGTTTATTCATGTCATAACACACAGGCATTTGGGCCAATCTACTCATAAATCCCTCTCTCACACTCACACACTCACACACACACACACACACACACACACACACACACACACACACACACACACACACACACACACACACACACTCACTGGCAGTTACAGTGTATACATATTCAAACATTTTTTTTTTCACACCTGAGCAAAACTGATAAATACAGGGTACACAAAGTGTCTCTTCCCAAATGATATATCGTCAAGATGTGCACCAAATTAGCTATACAAAAAAAGCCACTCTGGCATGTGGGAAATACAGAATAAGAACCTTCACCAGGACAGAACATTCCTATTCCTGTCATTAGTGCACTTCGCCAGCCCTCTTCTCACTCTCAATCTTTTTAGGGAATCACTCATGCTGACTGAACATGAAAGAATGCAGATGTCCTATCTGAGAAGAAGCAGAACTTCTCCTTTTCACTCTTTTACTGTGCATTGCTCTGTATGCCAGGTTATAGGGCTCTCTTTTAATATACATGGCCATATTTGGTATTTGGGGCAGATTGCCATTCTCTGGGTTGGCCATTGTGATATTTTCTCCCCAGACCTTGACCAAAAAAAATATAAAAGTCACTTGCAATGGTATTGTGCTTACATGCAAGTTATATGTGCCTTTAAGGTGATTATATGGCATTTATAAATAAAACATATATGCTTTTGCTCTGAAATGTTTGTAAAAACTGCACATTTGGTCATTGAATGAGCCATTCAGACTGGTTTTAGTCTGATTTATGATTCTTTTGCCATCGAGTGTCACATGAACAATGATGGATGGAGCTCACAAGCCTCCAAAGCGCCATCGCTACGACAGTGATTATCCGCCATCTTGACCAAGTGCCTTCTCACACCAACGAGTATCCGTCAAGCATAAATTAGTTAGCACATTCAGTGTGGCTGTGGGATTCTCAAAAAAGACAAGAAACTACAAATTGGGATTGATTTTAGTATGATCTTTATACCATGATCTTTAGTAAAATCTTAAGATATTTAGATCAAGTTTTGACTGCGGTATGGTGGTCAATATTTATGAATATCCAAATAAAAAGACACATTCCTATTAGTATTTAATATTTAAATCTGAAACAAATTTAATTTCGTTAGTAATTTGCTGCAAAAAAAAAAAAAGATAGCACATGATAAATCATAGCTACTTTGATTTCTACAATAATGCAAAGGTGTCTAATACCATTCTTGGTAACAGAAGCTCAGAAAAACAATGTTTCTAGTGAACGGCTATTAAACGTCGCTTTTCAAATGTAAACACCTGTAAATAGGAAACTAAATTTTATGATTACATTTTCCCCATACAAAATAGTTACCTATTTACTCCAAAACTCAATTATAAAAGCCTCATGTTCTGGAAAAATATATAAATAAAAGTCACCCAGAATATCCTTTTAATGAAATGAGTTGTCAATTTACTGTTAAATCCTGTAATATGCATGAGCTTTAATTTAATAAATTCTAACAGTCAATAAACTTGGCAATAACAAATCTCTTAGATGTTTTCCCCATTTTGTACTTCTTCAACACAGATATGTTGCATTGGGAGAAAAATGTCTAATTGGTCATAAAGTTGTGCTTGAAACTGGATTTGTTGTTTATACAGTATATTATATAGTTAGTGTGTATACCATGTGCAGAGTACAGTAAATCATTAAGTAGATTCCCAATCATGATTTCTCCCATTATTTCCTATTTTTGTCTCTACAACCAAATACAAAGGAATTCCTAATGCCAAATCATTTCTGATATCTTTTGCCATTTGCAACTTATATGATAGATTATATTTGATTATTACAGTGCTTACTTCCTTTATGCCCTCAACAACATACTGTACTTATTATTTATTAAAATGTGGTATTGGAACTCATATTTAAGTTGATATCCAAAATCGTTTAAATATCTTGATATAAATCTTGGCAAAATCACTCAAACTTACATTAGTCACTTCGTGAACCATTTCAGAAAAGCTCAGATGGAAAACTGCCATTTGTTCTGGAACTCCTTCAGCACAGTTGATGCTCAGAAAGCCCTGAGTGTGTCACTCATTTTCCCTCTGAAGGAAAAGAAAGCAGCTCCAATTGCCTAGGAGTACTGAATGAAATTACGCTAAAACAATCTGGAGAATTCGTCTTATCAACACTGAAAGTGGTAAGAAGCTCGAAAAAAAAAATCCCTCAAGGGCTTGAGCCTGATTAGTTACTTCTCACATTTCTGTCAGAACATTACACCTCTTTTCTCCTTGCATCCACATTTGTCTTCATTTTCTTGCTGATCTTTGCTCCAATTCTTTCCATCTCAGGTTCCTGCCCCAGATATACAACTGGCTTGGAAAAGAAAAGAAAAGCTAAAACAAACGCTGTACTCATCCCCTGGCTTTGTGAAGATGAACGCTATGTTCTGGCTTTGGCACCAGCCTGTTCCTCAGAGACCAAAGCTGAGCTCTTAATTCTGCCTGCCTGCCCTCACAGCTCCTTCCACACACACTCCACAGACACACTGCTCGCACTCTAAGCTCTCCTAGATACATAGGCCACCAATGCAGGCCAGTGTTAGACACATTGTAGAAATAATAGCAGAAATATCTGTCTTACTATATACGATAAATTGAGAACGTTCCTAATTAAGGTTTTATTATCCAATTGCACGAAAGGTGTTGCTTGATTTTCTACAACAGCAATATCTAGAAAAAAGCAGGACATTTTCTTTATGGAGATTTTTAAGAAAGTATCTCAAGCCTCAATTGCTTCGTTACAGTTTTCTACCACGGGAAAGTCTAAACAACTGATAAGTTTGTACTGGTTTCTTGGTCATATGATTCAAATTGGAAAACTGCTGTGATGTAAGTGGAATAAAACACTTTGTAGGCCTGGATAATTATATAACAGTAAACACTGTCATGTTTTATTTCTTACATACTTTAACTGTAGAGATTATTTTATATTTTACATGCAATGCATTTAATTCTGTTTCATTCCTTAATGATGTACCAACAATCTTAAGTTCTCACAGTCATCTCATATTTCTTTTAAATCACAACTCAACACCCTTGTGTCTTCCTTTGCTATCTGTCCTCCTTAGATGGACGGGATTACCTGTCCTCCTCACTATTGATTAAACAGCGTTGCCATGGTGGCACAGCGACGAGAGTAAGTCCAGTGTGGAAGGGGATATTCCAGAACTAAGAGACTACAATTCTGATTTATTTGTTCTGCTCCCATCTTCCATTTTCTCTGTCCCTATTTTCTACTCTCTGGAGTAAAGGAAATATATATAAAGGGTTGAATGTCTTTATTTAAAATAAAGAGTCTGAACCCTATTTTCTCCTCTTTATATACATATAAAGGGCTGTGGAAATGATTGGCGATTCATTTTAATGGCACTAATTTACTATAAAATATAAAAAATATATATAATAATAAATCCAACAAAAAAATTTTTTTTTATCACTATACATTTGTTTTATTGAGGCGCCAAGTCTTAAATCAAGCACCAAAATCCTCGGTGGTGCACACATCTGGTGTCCTGATAATTTACGCAATTTAAAAACACCATAATTACTTCTAAAAATTTACAATAATATTTTGTCTTCATGCTCTAAGTTGAGTTTGGGTTCACTAATAATAAGCATACATTTTTATAAAGCATCTTTATTTGTCCATGCGCATGTTGGTTAGAGTGAAAAAACTTGAAAAGTATTCATTTAAGGTACATTTAGAACAGATCAATTTTAATTTGCAGTTAACTCATGACAATCATGCAATTAATTGTGTAGATATATATATAATTTTTTTTTTTTTTTTTTTTTTAGCCCTAATATTAATTCCAGTACTGTCCAAATCACCTAAAACTTGTTTTTTTAATTTGTTTCTAAATATAATCTCTACTCTGATTAAACGTTATTTCACTTTTCAGTTCTCAATACTGGTTACAGGAATTTAACGCCCTTTATAATCACCCGTATGAGTCTACAGCCTCGGCTAGTAAGAAATCAGCCCTAACCTTGCTTTTTATACCACTCTGTGTGAATCCAAAATAATCCATTTAAAGCATGTTTTTACAACAGTAGCAATAATATTCTAATATGGATGTCACCTTTTTTTGTGTCATTTAGACCAAATGCCCCTGCATAAAATACCTTTCTGTTACTATTGAGTTTTAATCCCAACGTCACCCTTGACTCTCTGTAATCTGTTAAAGTGAAGGTGTCTGGAATTTAAAAAGCTCTTTAAGAAGCTCCTAAATTACTACTAATGAATGATTCTTATTATGTCACTTGACATAACTGATACTCTCCAAAATCCTGGCATTTGAACTCACAACAACCACTTAAAACCAGAACTTCTCTGATGCATTCTTTGAGTTTCATCCCCTTTCCTTTGCTGGTTCCTTGATTAGGAGCAACTGGATAGTAAGCAATGCATAATGCATGGTTCAGGAGAGAGGTAGTTGACTGCATAAGACTGAGGGGAAGAGCAACACTTGACAGAGATCAGAGATCTGGCTTTAGTAAAGAGGCACAATCCCGGCTTGAAACAAGCTCACAGAGGCTGAGCATTAATCCTCACATTCTGTTCACTGCTTGACTAGACCAGCACTTCTCATTTTATAGCAGTACAATTTATATGAAATTATTTATAACAATTTTTAAGCAATGACTGTGTAGAAATTCTTGTACTATTAAATTGGTTTAATTTAATAGTAACAAAAAGGTCAATTTCATAATATATGCTTTTCGGAGACTGAAAACAAAGAAGGTTATTATTATAGTAAATATGGACTGTGTGGAATTGGAACATTTCATTCACACACGGAAAACGATTCAGCCTACGCAAACCCAACAATTAGAATTCATTTGAAATTTAGTTAAAAAGAAAATGAGTTTGGGAGTTTAATTTCAAATATTTAACATATTAATCTCATGCTGTTACATGTTGTTTTTTAAGTGTCATTATCTTCCTTTAATTACAGACATTTTATTTAACTAAGCATATCAAGATTTCTGTAATTCTGTATTCAGTTGATGGAAAGGCTGGAAAGAGTTTTCTCACATATGGGTTTTTTCAAGATATTATTAAAAAAATGCTTTTTCGTTTCAGCCCCTAAACAAAAGCTTTAAATAATAATCCTGAACTAAAAGTCTACGAGGATGTAAAAGAAAGTAATTATTATGGAAAGGTTTTTCATTAGAGCAGTAAAGCAATCTGATAATAAGATCATTAAACATGGTTCGCATACTGACCGAGATATTGTGCATTCAAGTGATCTATTGAACCTGGTTGTAAGTGAAACAGGCACGTTTTGTGAAAAGGAGCTAAAATAATCAAAGATTGTGTATGGTTTAGAAAGAAAGAAAGGAAGAAAGAAAGAAAGAAAGAAAGAAAGGAAGAAAGAAAGAAAGAAAGAAAGAAAGAAAGAAAGAAAGAAAGAAAGAAGAAGAGAAGAAAGAAAGAAAGAAAGAAAGAAAGGAAGGAAGGAAGGAAAGAAAGAAAGAAAGAAAGGAAAGAAAGAAAGAAAGAAAGAAAGAAAGAAAGAAAGAAAGAAAGAACAAAAGAAAGAAAGAAAGAAAGAAAGAAAGAAAGAAAGAAAGAAAGAAAGAAAGAAAGAAAGAAAGAAAGAAAGAAAGAAAGAAAGAAAGAAAGAAAGGAAGAAAGAACGGAAGGAAGGAAGGAAGGAAGGAAGGAAGGAAGGAAGGAAGGAAGGAAAGAACAAAAGAACAAAAGAAAAAAGAAAGAAAGAAAGAAAGAAAGAAAGAAAGAAAGAAAGAAAGAAAGAAAGAAAGAAAGAAAGAAGAGAAGAAAGAAAGAAAGGAAAGAAGGAAGGAAGGAAAGAAGGGAAAGAAAGAAAGGAAGGAAGGAAGGAAGGAAAGAAGGAAGGAAGGAAGGAAAGAAAGAAAGGAAGGAAAGAAGAAGAAAGAAAGAAAGAAAGAAAGAAAGAAAGAAAGAAAGAAAGAAAGAAAGAAAGAAAGAAAGAAAGAAAGAAAGAAAGAAGGAAAGAAGGAAGGAAGGAAGGAAAGAAGGAAGGAAGGAAGGAAGGAAGGAAGGAAGGAAGGAAGGAAGGAAAGAAAGAAAGAAAGAAAGAAAGAAAGAAAGAAAGAAAGAAAGAAAGAAAGAAAGAAAGAAAGAAAGAGAACTTAACAACATTTTCTAGACAAAATGAATGCTAATGCAGTATTGTTTATACTTAATAGTATGCAGAGTGTTTCAGTGAGTGTTAAAGAACACTGCATTAATCAGTTAGGTGTTAACTTTGCTTTATCTGTTGTGGAAGCTCCATGGTGACGTAGTTGCACAAGTGCCACATCCTATATTTTTATGTTTAGTTAAAAAGAATCGCAGGGTTGCAGAGCAGTTTGCAAAAACGCAAGTATTGCTAATCAGTTAAATATTAACACCAATGTAAATGCTGCAGAATGAACATTATTCACACCTGACCCGATTACCTTAACTGGCTCATGTGTAATTAAATCTGTATAATGTTTCGGTAACTCCACGGGTGATATTTTCAGAAATGATTTCTACCACAACATAATAGAAATGTGAAATAACAGTCTCTGCGTTTGCTTTATTACTGGGTTTTCTACTCAACACTAAGGACACAGACTTTCTTGTGGAAAACACAAGAACAATGGAATAAATGAGGATTAGGGTGAACAACGTTCTCCAGTCTCTAGAACACCTACAATCTTTATAAATCTGTCTGTATACTGTGTAAAAATCTTGTCAAAGTAGCTTGGATGTTTATAAGCTCTAGTTCAGACCTGACTGCATGTATGCAGAGTCCTGGGCTGACTTCACTTTTACAGGTGCCGTGATTTAAATTCCATCCAGATCGACCAAATCACTAGTTCTCCATCCTCCTGTTAGATGATTACAAGCCAAATTACTCCTTTCCTTAACTTCATAATCTGATATCCACGATCATTACTATTCCAGATTTCTATTCATGTCTGTGATTTTCTATTAGATATCTCTTTGCATTAAAAATAAATTGTTTTTGACTGCTTCTACCTACTGTATTTAGTATTCTGAAGTGCATATTAGTGTCACACCAACACATAAAACTTTATCTAATTCGCAAATCCCAAAAATAGATTGTTTAAAATAGACAAAAAAAATAGGTGTTCTAGGCATTTAAACCTTAATCATATCACCTCAACTACTGTAGTAATTTCTACTGTACTGTAGTAACACTATATTTATTAGGGAAGACAGGGTTTATGAACTAATAGGTTGATGAAAAAGGAACCGTTTCAATGCCAGTTACAGGTACAAAGCATTTTTATATAAACACATACAGTATGCATGTCAGGCGAAAGAACATGCCGGAAACCGAAGTGAAATCCACAAGGCTTTTTAATGAGAGATAACAGGGAAAAGCACGAACGGGAAACCGTAATGAAACCCCAGGTTAGCTAAACCAGGTGAGAGCTGAGATCAGACAGATGCAAAACAATAACACATAGCGTCACGTAGCCAACAGTAAACTATGCTGTGTAGCTTGGGTAGTCCGACAGTGTTCTGTTGCCTAAGCTGTAGAACGGACAATGAGATGGTGGAGGAACGGGGGTTATATAGCATGGGAACTGATGAGGGCCAGGTGTAGCTGATTAGTAAGTGGGAGAGTGGCTTGGAGTGATAGGTGAAGGTGTAGCTGGTGGATCCCTGACAGTGCACAACATCACCACCTTTAAGTTTTCTAAGATGAATGACTAGATGTAATATTGCCAGTGACCATATATAGTAACTACATGCAAAGGGACCATATAAGATGCAAATATCTATAATTTCCTATAAATTTAAATATATATATACACTGTCTGGATGTGAGATTCCTTTTTTAAAAAGAAAAGGAGAAAACAATAATTACTGGAAAAAGAAATGAAATTAATCATATTATATTAATTCTCTTTTAATTAATTAATTTGTAATTAATTCTCTTTTAATTTCTCTTTTGCATGTACCTCAACCACAAGTTTACCTCAGAGACATGAAGGTCCCCAGCCTTATCTCCTGACAGACCTGACGGAGCTCATAGCAATTTCACTATGACATGTAACCAAAAACTTATTCAAATGTGTAAAAAAAAGCCCACTTTGCTAGCAAGTTAGCAAACAAACTAGCTTCTTCTGAAAGAGTGACCATTTTTGCAGTCATGCTTGAGAAAGTCAGGTTTAAAGGCTTAATAAAACATTTATTTGCAGTTTTGGTGAAATATACTGTATAAACCATCACCCTACTGAACTCTACGCTACACCACTAGAAAAATGATGTCTCATTTACACCTTACTGATTTTACTGCCAGCAACCATCATGCAGTTCTCTCGCACTCTGTACATTCTTTATTATCTCTAAATAATTATAACTGTAAATTTGCAGCATATCCTGATTTATCTTATAGATCTTTATACGATCTGTATATTTCATATTGTACATATATATATATATATATATATTTATTAATTTTTTTTTATTTTTTTTATTTATATAATATATATTTTCTTACTGTACTGGATTAGCAGTGTCTGCACATTTTCGCTGCTGATATCCTTAATATTTATTTGCTGTACATATATATATATGTATATATATATATATATATATATATATATATATATATATATATATATATAAAGCTCAAAAACCACTGACTGACTCACTCACTCATCACGAAATCTCAAAACCACCCCACAAATTGCAATGAAATTTGGAACATACCTTCCTCTTGGGTCTTAGGTGCTCACTAAGAAAGGGTTTTGAAAAATTCGCCCTGGATCACGGCTAACTCGCGAAAAACGCGATTTCTCACGCATTGTAAACTCTTCGAAATAACATTACGGATCCTAATGAAACTTACTACATTGTTTCTTATTACATGTTAGATGCACGATAAAAATTATTTTTAAAGTAGTTTGCCCTGTATCCGTACTACAAAGGGGTAGTACGTTATTTGTTGATGTTACGTTCTGATCTCTGATCATCCAGTCCTGCTCAGTGCTTACTGCTTATTGCCATATTGCTTAGCGTTCTGCCTTCCGTAGCGAAGCACGGGTACTTTCAGCTAGTATTTACATATTTATCTGCACTTGTCAATTTGCAAAATGCTGCTATATGCACTCCTGTACTGTACATGACAAACTGCATTTTGTTGCTGTGTACCTTTTCTGTGCAATGACAATAAAGCTCGATCTATCGATTTAAAATCAAAACTATTTATTTAGCTAAAATTAGTTTAAACACCACCATATGATGCTTTTTCATATACTTTTTTTTTTTCTCCGCTAGCCAAAAATGCTTCTGTGTCGTACCAGGCAAACAAAATGACATCCCATTCTGTCTGCTTTATTCAGAACAGCCAACACTTGATGGATCATTGAACTCGTTCTCGACGTCTCTTAACAAAAATGAGTTTTTTACAGAAGTTCGAGGAGGCGCTCACAAGCACGGTTGCAAAGACAAAAGCGAAACATCAGCGAAGAGCAATCTGTCTTTTGCTCACAAAACAGGGGACACATTATAAATCTGAGTCCCTGGAGGGAACACGCATCTCCCGCTTCAGACAAAGCATAGCACTCAGCGCACATGACTCATACCCTGTGGTTATTCCAGTGTGGTTTTGCATTGAAAGCCTTCGAACTGTATTCAGGGCCGAAGATCTGGGAAGAAATGGAAACGGTGGGCACGGCAAGGTTTGTGGCTTTTAAATGCATGCGCAAATGGAAGTGGACATCTTTGTGCAACTTCTGCTTGTACCTTCTGGGCGTCTTACTGGCACACACCCAAAATCAAACCACGGCAAACAACAACCTTCTTAACCCTAACCTTCTTATAATACAATGAACTTGATCATGTGGCATTTAAAAAAGGTTATTTTCAATAGAAGGTGCAAAGTGCTATGGTTAAAAAATGGTAAAAAATTGGACATTACAAATGAGTGTTCATTTCTTGCACGCAAAGGTCTCCGTAAGCGCGGAGGAGGTAATCAAGCATGCAGAGAAAATGCCGCAAATGAGTGCAATTCTGTTCGACGGGCATTGAGCACCGAGTCTCCTTTTCATCCATTGGTGCAATCCTTGGCACTTTGAGCTTGTTCTTATTGAGTGTTCTCTCTATAACTTGACATCCTACATATAAACCCAACATGAAGAGGCCCAATCTTACGAGACAGCAACCAGCATTAACAGAACTGAATAAAATGTTCCATGATGTATTATATTGCATACATACTTTTAGTACTGACTTGAAGCTATAAAAAATAGGCTGTACTTCTACTTTGTCTAAGAGAAAAAATTAGATGCATACCAAATAATCTCTGTATTATATCTGGAATATAAGTATCTACTAGATCTCCCAAAGTTTTGTCCCACCCAAAAATACAGTGTATACAGCACTTTTGCCAGCATGCGGTACATCCAGGACTAAATACATAATTTAGGTTACAAATAATGTAAAAAATTTAATATAATTTAAATTACATTAAAACAAGTGGGCCAGCGTGCATCTGCAAGACAAGAATCTGCAAATATTTTAGCTTACATAGACACCTTCACATGATATAAAATCGAAATCAAAAGAGACTGTCGAATCCAACGTGCTGTATATCATGGCAATGGATGGAAATGGCAGGAAATGAGGAGAACTATGTCACAAAATACTTGTGATCTGTCAGGCACAGCAGCACACACAGTCATTCACACATTCATGTTGCAGCAGAGCTATGGAAAGCCAAACAGTCTAAACACGCCCTAAAAAAGTGCAGAAACGGTCGTTTTTTTACATAATTACACGGGTACAAATACATATAATAGAGACCATTTATATTCTGAAAAACAGGTACAGAACCATGCAAACAACATACAATTCATATGCATGAACGACAACAACAAATGAATTTTTTTTTCGCACTATCACATAACGTATATGTAATGAGTTTACAGGTAACATGACAAATAATGATCACGTGTTAGATACATCTTTGATGTTTTTTTTAAACGGAATCTGAGGTACCAGCAGAGGACACAGAGGTCTTTTTTTTCCACTGAACTGATGTATCATTGCTGATAAAATATTGAGACTTTCTTTAAAAAATAGTCAAATTCCTGACGTTAGGAAAATTTGCCTATTTGTGGCAAACATTGTGGAAGATGTTCAAATTTTCCAATAATGTTCAATTTCTCAATGTTCTTCATTTTACATTACAGCTTTAGGGCTAGCATTAAAAATATGTAACGCCAGTTTATTGCCACAAATCTCTGTCAATTTTATCCAGTTTCCTTTTTACAATGGACACACATTTCAAAAATGTCTTGTGAATTATAAGAATAGATTAAATGCTTACATTTTGTTAGAAACCCAGATTCAATGCCACTATAAGTAGCGGGTTTGAATCCCACAAAAATTGTTCAAACCTGATTTGAGGACATTTGTTCAAACCTTTCCAGCAAAATGAAAATCATGGAGCATTTGTACTAGGTGTCAACTGCAAAAAAAAATTGGTTGGGTTTTCTGGGAATATTATTTGATCATGAAAAGTGTGCAAAGTGCAATGATGTGCATAAAGAAGGCCATGATCAATATTAGAGGACTCTATTTATTTTTATTTATTCCCCATCTATGCATACAGATTGTCTTCGTCAAAACAAACCAGAAATGGCTTTAAAAACGGAACATAATAGATAGAAAAGACATTAAAATATAAGCTTTTTCGCCCATTTTATCAGACTTATGAATACTTAATTGCCAAACAATCTCGATGACTATGCCAGTGACAACATTGTCATTTGTGTTTTTCAAATTCTCTTTCTGCTATAGTGTTTTTTATTACCACTCAATAGTTTGAATAAAGTATTTACCTATATTTATTCTAATACTGTATTATAATAATAAAAAAAACCTAATGTACCCATGTTAAAATCAATCATTCATTAATAGTTTTGGGGTCACTAGTATGAATCTGACTAGAAGCGTTTTAAAACCATGATAAAATTTAAATCAGATTTGTCCATCTGCTGTCTAGAAGTCCCACTCCCAACATCCATGCTACATACTGTCAAAGATGGCTTAGCCCAAAATGCTATTGGCTTAAAAAGAAAAATTTAAAAACAAAAAAATAATGCAAAGTATTTTCTTTTTCAAGGAGACTTTAAAAACTTTTCCAGGCTCTCCTGAGTTCTTGCATTACAGAAGTATCTATCAGTCAGAAAGCCTCTACATAAAAAGTATAATAAGTACATAATGTATAAATAATCATAAATGAGCTCTGATCACACTGCTTAACAATATATAGGAAATATGATGTTATGTGCTGGATTGATGCATCGCTCTACATCAGTGGTCCCTAACCTTTTTTGTGCCACAAACAAGTTTCAAGCAAGATAATTTTTCTATTGATCTGGAGGTTGGGGAATGCGGTTGATGTCATCGGAATAACAAAACACAATAACTGCATATTCTATTACTATTATACATATTACATAAATACATTTTTCATTTTTTGATGGGGGCCAGATTGACTACCAGTATTATTGTGTAGATTTTATTATGATTTTAAATGTATTTATTATGCCTTCTAATGCTAAATAAGTTTATTATTTTTTTGTGCACCAGACATACAAATAACTGTTATTTTAAGAGATATATAGCCTATTAAAAGAGCATTATTACTATGATAATGACATTTTTTCATAATCTTTGCTATTGAAATAAAAAATATGGTTGGTGGGTGAATCGAACAGATATTATATATATATATATATATATATATATATATATATATATATATATATATATATATATATATATATATATATATATATATTTCTTAAAATGGATATTGGATAAAAAGCATACCATAAACAAAGTACTGAACTTTATTACAAAAAAATTACTAAATCATACTAAAAAAAGTGCTAAAAATAATATTCATAAATTATCAATAATAAATAGAATATAAAGCTCTACAGTGCACTGACTCAAATGTAAAAACAAACAGTACGTGGTGTCAGTGATTCGCCTCTAGAGGCCGCTCTTGTAATGACAGCAAACCAAACCCGAAAAAACTATCGCCATTGATTTTTGCATATAGCTGACAGTTCCAGCAATCAACTATCGGTGCTTCAATCTCTATTAATAACCATGTGTAATTTTTGTTTGAAAGCCAACTATTATTATCAAAAAGAAATATAATATATGTAAAATATATTTTTAAAATTAAAATATGTTTCTGGCATTGTTCAGAGAGTCTTTCCAAATGTGGGGGCCGTATTGGGCCCACGGGCTGTACTTTGGGCTTTCAATACATTTATAATAAAAAGTAAGTCAATTAGCCATAATGCAGAATCAGCATCCCCTTAATCTATCAATGCATTAAAAAAATCTATGACTAACCCTCGGCACAGGCGGAAGTGATCATACCATGAACAGTCCATGAAAGTCGAAACAATTAACATAAAATAACAAGTTAAAAGTTGTTCATTATTTCTGTGCAGCCAGGTGCCAAATGATCCACACTAGCTCTCCAAGGCCCAATAGTTGAGGATCCCTGCTCTACATTTTTTACCATTGTCATGTGTCAATTATCAATTATACTGTCATTTTCAATTCAACAAACACCCGCTACCATTGGTTGTACACTCCTGTGTAGTTTAGTGCCAATAAGTGCAATTCGAATGCATGTATAATACATAAAAAAAATATTCCAGCAAAACAAGATTTTTTTTTTTTTTTAAGTCGGGTTCAATCAGTATGTGCAGTCGGTGTTCTTTTGGGGGTCTTCTGATTTGAACTACGCAATTAGATTTTGAGTACTTTCTGATCCTGCTGGCCTTCCAGATGGATCAGCGAGCTAAATGTAACATGCGGCTTGCTTATTGTAGGCACCAGAGGGGAAATCGGGTTTTCTGCCGCACCGTTTCGTCAGAAAGCCAAATGCATTTGAACTGCATTAACAAGGTCCGGCATCTCCCGATCGATACACACACACACACACACACACACACACACACACACACACTCGCTCTCTCTCTCTCTCTCTCTCTCTCTCGGTGCACTGGCAAAGCAAAACTGCATAGGAAATGTTTTCTATCCGGATCGCTCACCCGATGTTCCCGAGCGCGTGCTCCAGCAGCTCCGTTTGTAAGATGTTCTGGGGCGGCGTGAAAGCCCCGTTAAAATGGGACAGAACCGAGCTGCAAAACTGACGCAGCGTCTCAAACTGCATCCTCCTATATCCTGTATCTCTCTCTCTCTCTCTCTCTCTCTCTCTCTCTCTCTCTCTCTATCTCTCTTGTGCACACGTTTTTTCGTTCTTTCTTGCTTCCTGTAACACACAATCCTCGCTCCACAAACCCCCGCACTATCTCCAAGGCAGCAGCAGCATCAACGCGGCGTCGCGCCTCGAGTCCCGTAAACCTCCTGAGCTCAGTGTCACGCGCTGAACGACGTCGTGCTCTTCGATCATCGTGCTCCGACCCAAACTAACTAATCAAGAAAAAAAAACCGGGATGTCCGTGAGGCATTTCCGAAGTGCATCAGCAGCTTTTCCCCCTCCAAAAAAACGGTATTTCATCCCACCCACCCCTTTTTTTGCTCCGTAGATCCCTGATACTCCTCCTATTCGAGCGCTCACGGAAACGCGCAGTGGGCGCCGGCTCTCGGCGCGTGCGCTCTCTCCGACTACAGCGCGCGCCCTAGGAGCGAGGGCCAGGAGCGCGGACATGCTGTACTTGTCTCCTCCCTTACCATCATCACCATCACCACAAACCGGCTTCTCATACGAACATGTTCTATAAATATGTCTATTGGTCCATCCATCTGTCCATTCTTAGAACCGTATGCCATCCATCAATTTATCCATCCATTCATCCAGCCAGCCAGCCAGCCATGCATTTTTTCCGTCTATCCATCCATCCAGCTATTCATGAATCTGTCCATCTATCCATGCATCTATCTGTCTGCCCTTCCATCCATCCGCCCATCCATTCATCCATCCATCCATAAATATGTCTATTGGTCCATCCATCTGTCCATTATTCCATCCGTTTGTCCATCCATCAATTTATCCATCCATCCATCCATCCATCCATCCATCCATCCATCCATCCATCCATCCAGCTACCCATTCATGAGTCTGTCCATCTATCCATGCATCTAACCATCTGTCCTTTCATCCATTCATGCATCTATCTATCCATCCATCCGTCCATCCATCCATCCATCCATAAATATGTCTATTGGTCTATCCATCTGTCCATTCTTCCATCTGTTTGTCCATCCATCAATTTATCCATCCATCCATCCATCCATCCATCCATCCATCCATCCATCCATCCATCCATTCAGCTACCCATACATTAATCTGTTTATCTATCCATGCATCTATCCATCTGTCCTTCCATCCATCCATGCATCTATCCATCCGTCTATCCATCCATCCATCTATAAATATGTCTATTGGTCTATCCATCTGTCCATTCGTCCATCTGTTTGTCCATCCATCAATTTATCCATCCATCCATCCATCCATCCAGCTACCCATTCATGAATCTATCCATCTATCCATGCATATATCCATCTGACCTTCCATCCATCCATGCATCTATCCATCCGTCCATCCATCCATCCATCCATCCATCCATCTATAAATATGTCTATTGGTCCATCCATCTGTCCGTTCTTCCATCTGTTTGTCCATTCATTAATTTATCCATCCAGCCAGCCAGCCAGCCATGCATTTTTCTGTCCATCCATCCATCCATCCATCCATCCATCCAGCGACCCATTCATTAAACTGTCCATCCATCCATGCATCTATACATCTGTCTGTACATCCATCAATTCTTCCATCCAGCTGGCCATTCATTGGTCCATCCATGGAAACCTATCCCAGGGAACTCTGGGCACAAGGCAGGGAATCTTTCAGGAGCACCCAAAAGAAACCACGAGAACAAGCAAATACAACTTAAAACTCCACACACGCAAGGTGGAGATACGATTTTAACCCCAAACCTCAGAGGTCTAAAACCAAAAGTCACCGTGTGCCTGCACTCAAAATACAATTATTAGAAAAGAATAACCAGACATGAAATTCATGTGCCTGTCAGACACTTCACAAGTCACGTGTGAAACCTTTAATGCATGAGTTTTCCTTCTATTGAGATATTTCCTGTCTTTTCGCTTCTCTCGCATCTCTGACAGCACTGTTTGCATCCAGCAATTAAGCAAGATAGCAAAGTCGAATGTTTGTGACAGGGTTTTTAGTTGCACAAACCCACAGAGAAGTACTAGGGAGAATAGCATAATGTGTATCATCCTCATTAGAACTGATTTTCACATGTTGTGTGTACTATCATGTGAAATGTTTTTTTAACTTATTGGTCATACATTTTATATTGTAAGATGTGTTAAAATATTAAAATAGAACCAAAACACATTTTAATAAAGCAGCATTCAAAACTAAAACAGCAATCACTACCTATAATTGTGGAAAAAAAAGGCTAATTCACATTTAGTTTAGGGGTATTATGGGTATTTCCATGGCAAGAAGTGTTTGTGAGGATTTTTGGATTTGGCAATGATTCAGTAATTTTTTCTGAAAGGCTCATTGGAAAACTGGAATAAAATTGAAATATGTTAGGAATAAATTATTGAAACATACAAAGAAATGCCATCAAAGCTTCAAATTGATTTTTCACAGGAAAAACTTTCAATGTTTTATTTCATTGAAAGATTTCAGTTCAATTCTTTCTCACAGTGCTCTTCCTCTCCAATCGATCATCAGAATGGGAATCAGCGTATCTGACAACAGGCGGGAAGGTGACCTATAATCTACAAGTGACCCCGTGCCAATCGGCTTCATCCTTCTGAAGGACCATGCCAAAGTTCTTTCAGAAATCCTGCAATCTCCTCCCCTACACCTTGTTACCAAATTTATAGGTGCTGAATTCCGCATAGGTTTTCTGCAAAGTGACTCGTCTTTGTGCACAAAGCGTGGACTAAAGGCGATTACATAGTATGGAATGCCAAAGAAGGACAAACCCATGACCCATATACAGCACTGCGCGAGTTAATGTAGGTCAGCCAAAAAAAAATTAAATATAGGAGCACAGGGGAAAAATGATGTCATGACATATAGAGAATACACTGAAAAAAGCCAGAGAGAAAAAAAACACAGATATTTTGCATGGTCTTTAGTGATATACAGTATTTATATATCAGAATCAGAGCTGTGTCTCACACTTTTCTGAAAGCTCAGATCAAGCTTGACAATGTTGTAATTATTGGCTGTTGTTCGTGGTTAGGACAGACAGGTAGAAATCTAATATTAGCCAAAGCCACTCCAGTGAGACAGGTGCGGTTTTTAGAACCTCTCCTACCATCGTGTACACATTTCTCCAGATGCAAGATCATTCAGCTACAAATAAAAAGCAGCCTGAGCGCTGTTTCAGCATTTCACACATGCCGCTTCCTGTCTTAGTCGATGCCTGTGTCACTCCTTTAGCGCCATTAACTGCATCACATGGGCTATTTCAGTACACAGGCCCAACTGTATATATATATATATATATATATATATATATATATATATATATATATATATATATATATATATATATATATATATATATAAATATATATATGTAGATACTTACATGTTGCATTACAAAAAAATGTCGGGTTTAAAATTTTTATTATCATATCCTCAGATTAAGATTACGAATCTGCAATGCTCAATTATTCTATAATTAATAGATTTTTCAATCTCAGACCTGCCACAGAGCTAGCGCTTTGCTTAAAACAACAAAAAAAGCTCAGTCTCTGTTTTTTTGTTTTTGTTTTGTTATTTGGATAAAAGCATCTGCTAAATGAATAATTGTGAATATTAATACCAGGCCTTGAAGAAAAAGGAGTCAGTATCCATATGCACGGTCGTCACATGAACGGTTGTTCTTGTGAAAAGGTCCGGCTTGTTGGGCGTCATGTTTTGTCTTGCGCTAATAAAAACAACAATGCATTTCACAGATGGTGGTAGGAGGTGCCGACGGGAAAGAAGTGTGAAACCTTGAAAGATTTCACAGCCGTAATTAATTCTGATTCCTAGCACAATTCTTGGTTCATCCAACCGTCCTCTCTTTCTCTCTCTCTCTCTCTCTCTTTTATTCTCTCTCTCTCTCACCCGTGTGGTCACTCGCTATGACACTTCAGAGACCAAGACAAATTAGGGCCCTCTGCACGTTATTTCTGGGCTTAAATTGGCTGTCAAGGCTCTTTCTAGTGGAGGAAATTGGGGGTTAATTTATACATTCTTTAAGATTAATGAATGTGCTTTTTCAGCTTTTAGGCAGGATTCAGAAGGGGGTGCGGTGTGTTAACTGAAATGGAGTCAGTCAAAACTGAGATCTGAGAATGTGTTTTGCTAACAAAGCCAATCTGAACAGTATCATTATTTATAAAGACCTAGAACAGATTCTTTCTCCAGCATTTAGTCTTGATCTTCACAATTATACAAAACAATGATCACTTTCTCAATCATAGTGAGGAACGAATCTGGCCAATACAGTGGTGTGAAAAAGTGTTACCTCTGAATGGCTGAAGAAAAACAAAGAAAAAGTGGCCTAGTCAAGAAGTGACCTAGTCAAAGTCCTGACCTGAAGCCTATTGAGATGCTGTGGCATGACCTTAAAAAGGCGGTTCATGCTCGAAAACCCTCCAATGTGGCTGAACTACAACAGTTCTGCATAGATGAGTGGAAAAACATTCCTCCACAGTGCTGTAACAGACTCAATGCAAGTTATCGCAAACGCTTAATTGCAGTTGTTGCTGCTAAGTGGGGCCCAACCAGTTATTAGGTTTAGAGGGCAAACACTTTTTCACACAGGGCCATGTAGTTTTGGGTTTTGTTTTCCCTCAATAGTAATAACCTTCATTTAAAAACTGCATGTAGTGTTTACTTTTGTTATCTTTTACAATAAAAAAAAAAAAATCAGGAAACACTTTTTCACACCACTGTATGTTAGGGCATATTTCAACAAATACTTTGCAGCACATTCTAAATAAACACACTTCCTCCTTTTTTTTTAAGAACACTCACCGTATACTCGCTCATTCATGCAATTGTCTGACAAGCCAAACGAGTAACAGCAAAGCAATACATCTTTAACTGACAATTTCAGTGAGCCTCAGCTTCAAACTCATGGCTGACGGCAGTAGAACATTTATGTGGTCTGCTGTTGCAACCTGAACTGGCTGACATTTTATGCATTCTGAGATTCTGTTCTGTTCTCCACAATTATAAAGAGTGTTTATTTGAGTTGGTATTTCAACTTCTTCTGAGCTCTCTTAACGATAAGGCATTTACACCCACAGAACTACCACTCGTTTTTTGTTTTTCACACCAATTTGTATAAACTCTTATGTAGGCCATTGTCAAAGTCACTAACACATATTTCACTTTTCCTCTATTCTGTTTGATGTGAACATTTTCTCTATCTGCATAATTTTATGATATGTGTTGCTGCTATATGATTGGCTGATTGGACAATTGTATGAATGAGCAGGTGTACAAGTGTTCCTACTACAGTGGTCGGTGTGTGTATTCTGAACATTGACATTTATTCTATTGGTAATGTTATAGAATTATATTTTGTAATGAGGTACAGTTGAGAGCAAAAGTTTGCGCCCCACATAAAAGACTTTTGGATTTATCCAAACAATTACAAAAATGTAAACTAAAATTGTAACATGGTAAAATTTGTAGAAACATTTTGGTTGGCAACAAACAAAGGATATATACAAAAGACTTAGATACACTATATAGACAAAAATTAATAGAGACTTTACAAAAAGATTTGTATGTGCTTTTTAACATCCCATTCCAAATTAAGTATCCATTTGCTCTTATTATAACTCTTGTGGAAAATGCTTGTGAAGATTATGCTTGTAAAGATTTGTGCTCATTCAGCCATAAGGGTATTAGTAAAGTCAGGTACTGATGTAGGGTGAGGAGGCCTGAGGTGAGGTAAGTGTTCAAATTTATCCCAAAGGTGTTCAATAGAGTTGAGGTCAGAGAGCTATATCAGACCACTCAAGATCTTCTACTCCAATCCATGTAAAGCATATTTCTATGGATCTGGCTTTGTGTACAGGGGCATTATCATGCTGGAACAGGTTCCGGACACCTTGTGAAAGAAAAATGTAATGCATCCAAAGACACATACATCCTATACAATTATGTGCCTCCAAACAGTTTTAGAAAGAACCACATATTGGTGGAAAAATCAGGTGTCCCAATACCTTTAAACATATTGTGTAATCATAAAGAGGCATAATCATAAAGGGGCATAGTGGGTGGGGCATAGAAACTATGAAAGATGGTAGTACACACATTTGTCACTGCTAATACAGTATAATTTTTTTGCAATTTGTGATGAAAGATTTAAGCACACAAACATGCGAAACTGATTCATACTAATTGCATTTCAATAATGCTAACTGGTCTCTATTACGTCAAAGAAATAACCTTTGTTTATTTCTAGCTAGCATAGGGAGATAATATTGTCTTGATTTTTGTCAAAAAATATGGAGCATCTTAAAGACAAACAGCATTTGATAGACTAAGCACAAATATAGCAATGGGAAAAGAGCTGTAAAGTCCACCAAGGGGGTGCACTAATGCATTCTGTTACATAATGCTGAAAACAGACACTGCTTCGGAAACCATACAATGTATGTTAGGCACGATTTAAACCTCTCACCTTCCTGAGAAGACTTTCAACAAGCACAGGCCAAAAGAAAGGAAGCATATGCATAATGGGAAGCGAGAGGTTTTTATGCAATAATCTTTGAAAACCCCTTGTAACCTGAAAGAACAGCAGATACTGTTCCAGGATGGCAGCATGTGAACTTCGTATATTTTTATCTAAACTGCACTCGCTGACTTGCATACTATCGATCCTCCTGAATTGTTCAGATACGTGCAGGTGGTGCCGAGCTACGTGGTGCTATTATCCTAGCTACGTGGTTCTATTCATCCAGGAATAGTGAAAGGGGACTTCATGCCTTTTGTCGTTGTTTTGGCAAACGCATTCTTAAAAAAAACATGTTACCTGGAAAGACCTCACACCCACTCGCTCGCTGACACACACAAACCTACGCCAAGTCCAGGTGAGATCACCTGGCACTTCCCTGTGGTGTGCTGAACCATGATTACCCACAATTCCCTGTGTCCCGCAGACATACGAGCACATGGGATCAGTGTGGCACGCAGCACGTGGTCTGGCTTCAAGGGTGCAGGCATCTGTTTGTATGGAGGAATATAGTCAAGGCCAGTGGAAATGAAACGTAAAAGGTACGTCAGAAATGAATTTTAAAAAAAAAAGAGAGAGAGAGAGAGAGAGAGAGAGAGAGAGAGAGAGAGAGAGAGAGAGATGTAAGAGTCTCTAAGAGGACAAACAGACCCTTATGGTTAATGGTGACAGTGGAGTTATGCAGTGCTCTGGATATTTTGAGTTTAAAGGAATAACTGTACTATAATTGCTCGCTCAATTATGCAATCAATCAATCATGTGGCAGCAGCACAATGCATAATTGGGATCTCAGTGACTTTGACCGTGGTGCAATTGTTGGTTGAAATTTTGTTACTGGCAAAATCTTCAAAATTCAAAACTTCTGTTATTTTGGTTTAAAGATCCCTTTCTGCAAAACATTGTAAGGATTCCTTCTTCTTTTTCTTCTTCTTCCTATTATTGTTATTATTTTATTTCACTAATGCTTACATCACTTCAGAACAGTATCCCTCTGCTCTTTCCATACCTCCATTACATATCGAGTGCGAGGTCTGTATCTGTCATTTCACGGGAAAATCTAATCATTTACTAAATGTTTCTTAGGTAGGCAGTATGTTGCAGCGTTTCCTGTTTATTTAAATATGTTAAGCTCTTAAGCCATTAAGCTGAAATGCTGTTTTGCTTTGGTGCAGGAAATGCATGATGCAAAAATCTTCACTGAATTATACAGAATAGTGCAAAAAAAAAAAACACATCAAAACCAAAGGCACACTGCCTACAACAGCGAAAGACAACACTGAAAAGTGAGCAGCTGGATTGAATAAATTTGTTTTTTGTTTTTTTTGGAACAAGCAATATAGACTCATAAAAGAAAATTAGAGTATAGATTAAAAAGAGGGTCAAAGACATGACACTTTCCAGAGTTTGTGGTGTTATTGAGTTTTTAGCACAGTTAAACACAAACGTGTACCAATTATCAAATCCAAAAACAAGCAATTATATGGCAAAACAATCAGTTTATAATAACATGAAGTATTTACAGTATACCGTATTACAACCATGGACACATAATACCAAAACCCCATTGTGTATATCACAGGCAATCGATTATAATTGCTGGCAGGTTATTTATGCCCAGAAATTTGATCGCTTCCGAATGATGTCCTTCTGCTCATATTAAAAACCTTTTCACCACTGTTCTCATACACTTCAATAAACTGAATGCAGAACACATGCTAGGATCTCTTTAGAGCTTTTGAATATTCAAGCCCACTGGAGGACAAAAAATAAGTTTGTCACAAACATGGCTTTCATGTCCTTTCTCAGCAAAATTGGGAGCTAAATGTCAGATTCTAGTCCTCCTTTAATCCGCTTCCTCGTCCAAAAAAAGCAAGCACCAGTGCATTAACAATCATGTGCACATCACTTTCTAAGCACACAGAAGACACGTGCACGAAAGAAAACGTAACATGGTCATTCTAAATCTTTTGTACTATTTCACATTATATATAAAAAACAGCAACTGGTTTTGCACAGAGCATATTTTCCACCAGACAATAATTATGCAAACCTACTGAATTTCTGTTCACTTTTCTGCTCTTTTCATGACAGCTCATTTGAACCATACACATTTTCACATAGCTCGGTTTAGTAATGCATCCACCTAACTGACAAACTGCATTTCGCTAGTTCCAAATACCTCGAAGCGTTTTCCATCTCAAGCACGAGCTCGTGCATTTCCAGTCTTTAATATAGTTTGCTTCATTGCCGCTGACACAGGATCATATAAGCTACCTCAGTGATGCATGCGTTTCACTTCCAGACCTTCATTAGAAAAAAATCCTAGGTGGCTTTATCTTATCTCAAACAGGACAAAAACGAGCTCTGCATCGTTGGATCAAAATATGTTCAAGTTAAGGACAAATTCTTTGCCTTGCAGTTACATCATTTCAGTGGCTGAGAACAAATTTATCAAGTAGTTGTATGTAGTCACATTATTTTAGTTAACAAAATTATAGAAGGAATCTCTGCAAGCAGTTCTGCAAGCAGTGACATTATATCTACTGGCATAGAGTGGAGCTAGTCAGTAATGTTTAACCGATACTCATGCCTTTTATTTTGGCCTTCAATCGTAAAATCCTAAACAAGCGTCCTTAATAAAAAAATTTATTAACGACCGATCAGTTTTAAATCCTATTATTCGCTCTACCCAGTTGATGCTGTCATGTTTAAACATGCAGTGTCTGCAGCTATTGCGATTACACACATAAATATAATAAACATTTTGAAAAACCAACATAAGCTGGTAAAATATGTTTAACAGGTATCTGTGATTTCACATAGGTTTTTCTCATAGTACCCATCGAAAACCACTCGTAAATGCAAAACCTAGATACTTCGACTAATCCATTTACAGCATTTGGCAGACACCCTTAATCAGAGTGACTTACATTTATCTCATTCATACAACTGAGCAGCTATGGGGTTAAGTAGTGGTGGCCTGGTATGGCAATTCAAATGCAAGCATTCAACCACAGACATAAGATCTTTGATGCACTTTACTATTTAAAGCACCACCAAGGAAAACCAACTGAACTACCGACAACTTGGATTTATTCTTTCTTAGCTTTCAAGAGCCAGTTAATAAGTAGAGATAAGTGAGGGTATTGCAAATGCCCAGTGCCAATATCGCCCTTACCTGCTGGGGTCTAGAGAGTGTTGACGAAGGAGATTGGGGGCTCTGCTGCGCTCCACTGTGGTGCTCTGATACAATAATGGAGCCTCGTGCAGTTTGGCTTTCTTCTCCTGAGGGGCCTCCTCATGGCGCCTGCGCATGACCCCTGGAGGCATTGCGGAGCCTGACCCGCTGTAGAACCAGGCTCCAGATTTTGTGAGGATTTCCTGTTGTTTTCGGCACAAGTTGCAAACCCACATTACCTGATCAAGAGAAAGCAAATAAAAATAAAAAAATAAAAAAAGATTAGCCAAGGATATTACATTAGTCTTCACTACATTAGTGCTATAGAGTGCAGAGCCATGAAATGTAATTAGGTGTTAAATGCTGTGGGACTGCACAACTGCTGATTAGCCAATAAGCTCAGTCCTATTGCACTCTTGAACCTGTGTGTACATTGCAGCTAGCTACTCTGTGCTAATCATGGATTTTGTACAATGGGCCTCTATTTACTGAAAATGAGGATAAGACTGGGAGTGCTGTTGTGGGAGAAACAGTTCATCAGTCTTACAGTGCAAAATTCAAAACTAAGACCAAAGCCAATATGTCAGGATTAACACAGTTTTTTTTTTCAGGAATAAGCATCATTAGCGCTTAAGTACCACAATTAGCTGTCAGGAAAATAAGGAAACAAAAGTGGTGGAGTCGGCATGAGTGTATGAATGCTACGAAATCATGAACTGTGGGTCAAATGTTTGGAAATGAAAAGATAACCCCTAAAGTGTGAGCAAATGACAACAGGAGCAATCGCTGAAGATAATGACTGAGGAAAACATTTAGAGGTTCTATTTCCTCTAATAAAGCCCTCATTACACTGAGTGAAGAAAAAGCAAGTAGGTATTTAAAGGTTTTGTGAAGGTGCAGTTCACCAGGTTCAGCTAGAAAGCTGCATATGTGGATTAATATCTGTCCATGTGGGATGCAAATAAAATAATGGATACATTTCAAAATGAAGCCAATCTACATTTGAAAAGGAAAAAGTTCACATGTAAAAATCACATTAGAACAATGGAACAGTGTAAAAATCACATAGGAAATAAAGAACTGTATAAAATAAAAAATTTAAAAAAGTGTGTGAAATCCCAATCTGAAAAAAGACAAATCACATTGAAAAAATGAATCGTCTCAAATTTAAAAGTGAAGAAATGAATTTTTTGAAAATCGCCGCAGAAATTAAACAAATTCGACGTGAAAAATCACGTGAATGTAAATAAATTGTGTACAAATCCCATTAAAAATAAACGGAGAAAATCCCATTTGAAAATAATCATGTGATTGTAAAATCAATAAAATAAATGAATTATGTTTAAAATTCAGATGAGTGGAAAAATGTGCACTGAATATAAAAAACGTCGCTACAATCTACTACATTTGTAATACAGTATTAACATTATGGGCTAACATCGCCTTTTAGTTCTTCCGTGTAAACTTTCATACGGAGTGACAGAATGTAAACGTCCTTATAATCAATTTAAAAGAAATATAATGAGTACCTAGTTTTCTATTCTATCCCTTAGAGAGAGAGAGAGAGAGAGAGAGAGAGAGAGAGAGAAAGAGAAAAAGAGAAAGAGAGAGAGTACAGTGGCATATGGTACAGCAGTCTGTTCCTATCATTTTGGCAAAAAATAGTCCAGTCGGGCCAACGTGAGAGACACCAGGAGACTTCTTTTGAAGAAGAGCAGATGAGTACTTCACTCTGAAATGCTAACAATGAATGTGTATCAAGTTGCTAACAATGAGTGAAGTCAAATATGGGTCTGGGTGGCCTTTTTAGTTCTTTCAAATATGGCAACATGTGCCAGTAAGAAAAAAGACAGAAAGATTTTATGTAACTGGACCTTCAAACATTAAAATAGAGCATCCCTGTCATCGAGTTTCCCTGCTATCAGAATCACTCAATGTTGAAATGGAAATGTTAGCATATAACTAAACAAATACCAAAAACAAATTAAGTGGTACCAGGCTGGTAGCCTCCTCTGTATTTTAAAAGACCAATGCAAGGTCATTCCTTTAAACTGACAGCAAAACCGTGTACTACGACTGGCACACTAGCGCCTTTAGATTTCATTAGCCCGATCTCTCCACTATGTCCTAGACGTAGCCTTGTTTTTTCAGCTCCTGCCATGAGCTTGGACATCAGCTCTGACCTATTTACCAAGGCTTGATTAGCCTTAGATTGGTGCATCTCTCAGTCATTATCTTCCAGGGGTAATTAAACATGCCCAGGAAGTCCAGACAGGGCTGGGGACGCTCTTTAAGCCCAGTGATGAATATCTAATGCTACATTAGCATTCTTCAGTCATGGCATCGCTTCCAGAGCTAAGCATAGGAATATGCATGACAATATACGGTGAAAAAAACCCCGACCTTAAAGGACCTTTAACCTTTTACCGCAGTGATAAGTATTCTAGTGCATATTTAGTTATAAACAAGATCGTTATTTTATCGCTGCAAGTCTGTGATACGATTAGTCAGGACGTTGTCAGGCTTCTGTGATAAATATAAATTATTAATTATAAAAATGTGCTAAATAAAATGAATATGACTACATTAATGAATAAATATAATTACATAATGAATAAATTATAGATAAAATATAGCGCTCTCTATGCAGCGCACACTTGTGTAAAAACAAACAGCACATGGTGTCAGTAATTCTCCTCTAGAGGCTGCTCTCATAATACAGCAGACCTTCTCAACCAGTCCAGCAAGCCAGAAAAATGATTGGTATGGATATTTGCCAATAGCCGATAGTTCCATTAATCAACTATCGTTGACGATTAATCGGCAAAACCGATGAATCTAATGACCTCTGCTTCTGTATATAATGTATCATGTGTTTATCTGCAGGTGAGAAGGATGATGAGAAAAGGGAGAAGGACATTTAGCCTTAAAAGCCAAAAATGTGTGTTGTGATAAGACAAATATTTTGGCTCACAGTCATCTGCCAAAAAATGCGATTGCTGTTACATTTGCATGCAAACTTTGTACATATATTTGCTGCCTCACTGCTCCAGAGTCTGCTGTACCGTTCCATGATCCTGCTCGGGTTCCATGCTGTTTCGGTTTCCTCCATGTTCTCCAGTTTGCTTCTACCTCTACCAGTGGAAACCATCCCGATAGACACATTTACTATGTTGAAGTGTCCCTAGGGATGAATGTGTGTGTATTAGGGCGTGTGATGAACTGGCATCTCATCCAGGATGTATTCCTACCTCACATCTACATCTAGCATTCCTCTGGACCAACTATGACCCTGAGCTGAATACAGTTACTGCTTACTGAAAAATAAATGAATGAAGGAATGAATGAATGATTAAAGGAATGAATGAGAATAATATTAAATCCAGTTCCATGTAAGATCATGTTGTTCGGCCAGCATGGCTCATTCTAATTCATCTTTTCTCTCCTCTTCAGTTCCCCCGTCTCCTCCCTTCCGCTATTGCACAACTACCTCTTCCTGAGTTTGCACATTTCATAGTCAGTGAACCTGATTCCAAAAATAGACTGCTATAATGGAAAGCTAGACACACACTCACACTCTCTCTCGCTCACTCTCTCTTTACAGGAACCTTTCGGAAGGAAAAAAACCCTTGTGTGCCACATTAATAGTTGATGTCGCCGATGATGCAGAAACAAGCTGCTTGACAGCTGTTGTTGACCACCACATTTTACACCATGCTGACTTCTGTGTACTGAAGGTCACTGAAATTACTCAACCGCTGGTTTTTAGTCACTTATATGAACGGTCCAAGTTTTCATCCTGCTTTGCCTGGGCCATCACTGACCAGAGAAATGACAGGCATTAATCTATAGTTAATGTAAATTGGTACATTTGTTTCATTGAATGTTGGTCAGCAGTTTCTTAAAGTGCTTCATGCCCGGTTTGAACAGACCAACATCCATCTGCATTTTTCATTCATCTAGTGACCTCTTGTGGACAAACATACACATTGCACTTGTGCACTCAAAGAAAAGTGAATCCTTTCTCTCAAATTTCTGTATAAATTTACTTCATTAGATACCAAATGTAAAAAAGAATAGAACAGTATTTATACAATAGACTAATGAAAATATATCATTAATTAAAAATAAGCTATCAAATACACCAAACTCCAGAAGTCCAACAGGGAAGTGGTAGCTCAGTGATTAAGACGTTGTGCATCTGATCAGAAAGTCATGAGTTCAAATTCTAACACCAGCAAACTTGGGGCCTTTAAGCAACCTTCAACTGCTTAGTTGTATAAAATGGGATCATTGTAAGTCGATCTCGAAATGGGCTGAAAATGTAAACATACCTTATTAGATATTTCACAAATATGTTGGTTTGCAACCAAAATTGCTGTAGAGATAATGATGAGATGATGAACGTCATCTAGTATGACCAGACAGCATGCAGCAGAAGAGCGAACGGCAAAGATGTAGTGAAATATTGATGCAGCGCTGAGTGAGATCTCATAGGTATCATATGGCCCACTTCTTACTGACCTGCACCAAACTCAGAACAATAAAATAACTCAAAAGCTGCTTTCATTTTGGTATCTTTCTTTCATGAGGACTGAACAACTGTTTACCGCTTCTTTCAGACAGTATTTAATTAGTTATATACTTACTCACAGACACACACACACACACACACACACACACACACACACACACACACACACACAATAACTGAAATGTTGTTTTTATGAGCAGTGTCTGTACGGTGCATCCCGAACAATTTGTTGCTATGGGAGAGGGTTAAAAGTCCACAGAGGAGCTCCAATAAAACTTACGGATGGAGAGTTATAGCTATAGGTTTTGTCTCTTCGACAGGAAGTCTTATAATTTTTTAAACATTTACGTTCGGATTATTTTTTTAATATTTACAACACTTTTTTATTTCTTACTCGGTATTATATTTATATATTTACAGAGCTATTAGGGAATTACACTTTCAGAAATGTCCTTCTTGTTACATTCTCCTTGGTTTTTATTTATAAAAACTGTATAGTCAAGCCAGTAAAGCATAGTCAAGCCACATTTATATTTAAGGATCATGTTGTTGTTGTTGTTTTTTTTACCATTTAAATCCATTTTATTTAGTATAATATGACAAATATCATCATGAGCAATACTTATTTACAGAACACAGAAATTTTCAGCACACCCATATTATCCCAAGAAAAAATTGTACTCTGCCTAAAACAGAAGAATTTGCAACATTTAAAGTGGATTTTAATGTGGACAGTTAAAAGTCATGTGTAAGAAGAGCATGGGGGCAATCAGGCCTTTGCTGCTCAATGTGCATTATAGTGCAGGAGGACTTAAAAAAGGAAGAAGAAAAAGAAGAAGGAGAAGGGGAAGAAGAAGAAGAAGAAGAAGAAGAAGAAGAAGAAGAAGAACAAGAAGAAGAAGAAGAAGAAGAAGAAGAAGAAGAAGAAGAAGAAGAACAAGAAGAAGAAGAAGAAGAAGAAGAAGAAGAAGAAGAGCACTGACAGATGCAATTGCAAATTTGCTGCTCTAAAAAATAAATAAATCGGTCAGATAAATCTAAATAATGGAACAAGAGCATAGTCATTATACAGACTAGACAGGATGTTGGCAAGAAAAAAGAGAAAGAAATATATTTCTCAAAAAGGCAATGTAAAAAAGCTTTATATTAAGAAACTATAAGTCTATTTTTAAAATGTGTGTGTGTGTGTGTGTGTGTGTGTGTGTGTGTGTGTGTGTGTGTGTGTGTGTGTGTGTGTGTGTGTGTGTGTATCTGTGTGTGAAACGGGTGAAATGGAACACTGGTGTGCTCAATCAGTCGCTGCATGACTGTGAAAGGGAGAGTGTGTGAGTTTTTTTTATGTTTGCACACAGTATTGGCTGCTGGGAGTTGGAGTCACAGTGAAGCTAAGATCTGAAAATGCACATTCAAGTATGTGGCTTTCTGTAAAACAGACAAAAATGACTTTTATGGACACAAAAAAGTCTGGCATTAATTGAGCCATTAATGTGGAAAAATGTATAAAATGTCTCGATGCAAACAATATGATAGGTTGCCAAAGCAAATTAAATTTAATTATTTAGTGGTCAGTTGATATCACCCAAATGAGGATGGGTTCCCCTTTTGAGTCTGGTTCCTCTCAAGGTTTCTTCCTCATAACATCTAAGGGAGTTTTTTCTTGCCACAGTTGCCATGGCTGCTCATCAGGGATAAATACACACTATTCACCTTAACTGTTGATTTCTGTTAAGCTGCTTTGAGACAATGTCTGTTGTGAAAAGCGCTATAGAAATAAACTTGACTTGACTTGACTTGAGTGGTTGTAAGTCCTGCATTGCAACTGTTCAAAAACAGTCATTAATCCAATAGATTAAATACGAAATTGGAAATGAACACAACATTTGAAGATGGTAGACATAAATTCACCACTGCTGTCTGTGCTATGGATGCTAGATGCTTCTAACAACCTCACTCTTCAATGCTAAAAACGATTTACATGATGGTAGTCGTGGTGCTGTAGCTATAGCTTCTGCTTCCAAATGCCATACTACAAACATCAGCCGAAACACAATCTGCTCACAATGATTTTTATTCGGTGGAATTTCAACTCTGCATTTATGTGGAATCCCTGGTGAAAATCAAGCAAAATACAGGGGTTGGGTGTCACCACTGAACACTTGCATTGTTTCCTATGATGCCCCTTAAATGCCCTAATAATGACATGGGTTTATGCCTGTTACTGTTGCACAAATGACAACATTCTACCTCATGTTGCCTTTTTGCACTTTATGGTCACTGGTCATTATATATACACATACAGTCTACACCACATAATTCACGGTTCAGAAAGTTTGCGTGTTCTCATTTGCACCCTAACTAACAGCAAGTTGTGGATTATCTAAAAATTCACTGGAATCCACAGCAGTACCGAATGTTCAGGAACGTTGGGAATACCATTTTAAACTATGTTTTTAAAAAAATGTCATAATAATAAAATAAAAAAAATTATTGTAATAAAGTGACATAAATTCTAGATGAATTCATTAAGGTACCATAGTGGTGTGTTCTGGGGGACCACTGTATTTAATTTTGAATAATGCCCTTCTGGGTTAAACTTCAGATTTGTACCTTGTACTGCATTATTTGTAATAAATATTGCTCCTTTTACCATAATTATAGACAACAGCACTAAGCTAGTCTCTGCACCTGTACCTCATACTTTGCACTCCTATAATATGTTATTCTATATACATATGTATATTTTTATTTTATTTATTCATTTGCACTTCTGGTTTAATGCTAACATAAATATATACATATGTACTGTATATATTTATTTTATTTATTTATTTGCACTTCTGGTTAAATGCTAACTGGCCCTGCACTTGTACTCTACACAATAACAATTAAGTTTAATCTAATATACTTTAATATATCCAGCACAACATCCAGACGCCTTGTAATTGAAGTACAAATTCAAACACAAAAAAAAAACCTGCCTTACATACAAGATACTGTCAGTTTTATTTTCCACATAATGTTTTGTCCCCTGCAACATTAACTTTGTTCTGTCATTCTATAATAAGATTATAAATAACCTGAAATACTATAATCCACTGTTATGCTATAGCAGTGAAGTAACGCATACATAATTAGCATCACCTTACTGTTATGATAAAGTATTATTGGTGGTAAGCCTCTGCTGCTAACTGTAGCAATAAACACACACATTAGAATTATTGATTCATGGTAAAATCATTTATAATTTACTTTTTGCCACAGTTGTGATTTTCACTAAATTCAGCAACTTTAATGTTTAAGGGTCTTAAATGACCACATAAGGCACCTTCAGATCGTATTAACAATTTAAGCTATGACGCTATGACATTACAGGAGACATCTAAGTTACCTTCGACAAGTGAATTTTCAGTCCTTTCTATTGGGCCAATAGAAATCAGATGGGTTAATAACTAGAACTGGATTGTAAAATCTTTTGTTCGACTGTGCAACTTGTTGTCTAACAATAGTTACTGCTGCTTTTGTGGGAAAATTCTTTTTTACTGTCAGTGAAAAGCATAGTGCTGAAACCTGTTCTTTTCCCTCATTATCCCATTAGCTTTTTCTGTCCACCCCCCACCTTCCCCTCACCAGACAGCAACGGCAGTGGTGAAAGAGATCCTGTTGTCCGAGACGGCATCAATATTTACAGGTGTCTAGTGCAGCAAGCTTAGCTGTCGAACATGGCGCCCGGGGAATACGTTAACAAGCTGAAGCTGAGCCCGGGGAAACAACATGAAGCCACGTCTGTGTGTGAGCATCTCTAACTTTGAGACTGAAACTGTACACTTCAAAGTTAAGTAGTACACCAGAAAGATTAGCATGTCTGAAAGTGGCGCATTTATTAAACACTAGACCAAAATACTTGTACAGCAAACAATCCCCCAGTACGAAGGGTACTGACAGGCGAGGCTTCAAAGATGCTCAGGTAATAGTTCACATCATGGACATTCCGAAAATCAGATGCCTTTGTGTGGCGTGTTAAAAGTTTTCAGGTAGTTAGCGACTAAAGGATGTGTCACTAATCCTGTTTTAGAATACTGTTTATTACAATAGATATAGAAAATGCCATGGTAGAAGAAAGATTCATTTTGGAGGTAAAACAAAAAAAAACTGATATAAACATCACATTGTAAGTGTGATATAAAAAATAAATTAAGTAAAAATGTAAATTTAACGAATGAAGCAAAAAAATTTGCCTTTATTTTTTACATACCTCAAGCTATTTATCTCATGCATTCATCTTTGTTCTTTTCTTTCTTTCTATTTAGATGTCTGTTATGACATTGTGTCAAGTGGAAACTGAGCTGAATAGACATAGAATGTCATCCAAGAGGCCGGTTCATGACCTGTATCGCTAAGCATATTCGTCGATTCAACAAACACACACACTTACACTCACACATGCAGCTACTTTGACTCTCGAGATACTTGAGAACAAGAGCAGGAGCAACAACAGCAAACCCATGATTAGCATCTGAACAAATAATGAACAGCTAACAGACACATTAGCAGCCCTTAATCCTGGGTGAGATCAAGGATTTATCAAATTGGTTGTAATTCACTAATCAAAAAATCTTCACTGAATATGCTATAATATGATCATATAAATAAAATAAACCTGCATTGGCGGTAATATGATGGAGTCTCACTACTGTAAATAAATGCAAAATAGTGAAACATAGGGTAATGTAGCAAACATTAAACAAGTTCAATTAGTCTTAATCATATTAACTCTAATAATCTGTATAAAGCACAACACTCCTCAATTATCAACTTATACTAAAGCTAACATGACAGATGCCTCATGCTAGCTCAGTTACCACAAGATAAACAGAAGCCAAACTAGCAACAACACACATTTCTAAATTGAAACTGCAAAACTGATCTTTATCTAATCACAAATACTCTACCAATCATCACAAACATTAGTCATGAATGGAGCTTGAGATAAATACAACCTAATCAGTTTTAACCAGTAACAACAAGTAAAGGCCAACCTGACTTACTAATGCTAATATGAGCGTTATGATTACATCTACACTGAACGCTTTTATTATTCATTGCACAAATTCATAATAACATTCAGTCTTAAACAGAGAGGAAATTATTTATCTCATTTTAAGATCATTACATGGAAGTCAAGATGCTGTTTGTGAGCACAACAACTGAATGAATCTGATATGGAAATAAAGCAATGAGGCGTATGGAACATCGAGAAGGTCTCTGGCTAAAATTCGACATTCCTCATAAAGGTAAGTAAGTAATTAACTATTTGCAATTTAGGGGCTAGTTTTTGTCCATATAATGGAACTATTAATAATCAGTGGTCCAAGTGAGGATCAGATAATGCTATTCAATATTTATTCACCGTCTGTATTATTAGCCATGAAACCTCTCTCTATGGCCCAAACCCTGGGAAATAGAATCTCATATTAATGTGCCACAATCTACTGACAGGAACAAATGTGGTACTGAAAGGGAAAGAAAAAATATGCTAACCACTTTGTCCTCCTGTTGAGTTTCCACAAGGGAGAGAAAAGGAGAGAAAACAAAACGGGAAGGATTATGAGTAACATTAGGACATATGTTTGTGTGTTTTAAGGCATTCAATCCTATGGACTATAGTACACTATTTTAATATTTACTATAGCAAAATTATAGAGACATTTGTTAAGACTTTGCTTCTGTTTACAGTTGTGGCCCCCTGGTGGCCATTAAACCAATTGCACACTCTAATTTGGGCAGCCCTATAAAATCTGTGCCAGATTTTGTTTAAGAAATGGATACAAATCCCACTTAATGAAATGAAATATCCAAACATGGAAGCTTATTTTGACAGGCTGCTAGCGTGACACAATTAAACCTGAGCCTATGAGGAGATTCACCTTACCTTGTTGACATCTTGTAATGTTTACATAAACTTTTTACTAAGCAATAACACCTTACCATCATTATGGTGTTGTATAGTGTGTTACAGGAAGTAAAAAATAATGCACTGTGTATGTTAAAACTTTTAGGACAATTTTTCTGAACATCTGTTACGTTTACAGGTTTGTATCCGATCTCGTACCTTGTTGGAGCGGAGAGAAACTCGTCCCCCACAGCGGGCACAGAACTTGGTTTGGCAATATGAACAGAGGTGACCGCAGCCATCAGCAAACTTGGTCTTGTGGCAAATTCCGCAGATGGGAGCCTCGGCTTTTTGGTCTGGGGCATCCTGAGACTCCTCTGCCATCTTCTTCACCTGGTCCTTATACGACTCAAACTGCTGGTGCAGCTTCCTGCAGAGGAAACACAAGATTACGTGTGAGAATACAGCAACAGAAAACACATAAAGGAGTACATAATGATAATAATAATAATAATAATAATAATAACTCTGTAAACCCTTTCTGAAAATACTGTCTACGATTATTATGTGATGTAAATATACATGAGAATTTGATGCAATCTACGTTTCAGTTTATTACAATACTGTTCAGTATGATAGATAGATAGATAGATAGATAGATAGATAGATAGATAGATAGATAGATAGATAGATAGATAGATAGATAGATAGATAGATAGATAGATAGATAGATAGATAGAACTTTATTGTCATTGCATAGTACAGGTACACAGCAACGAAATGCAGGTTATCATCTAACAGAAGTGCAAATAGTAGCAATTGTGCAAATTGACAAGTGCAGATAAATATGTAAGTATATGTACAGCATGCAAATATATATATATATGTAAACATACAGATATAAAGGCTATAGCAGTGAAGAGACGTGTAGACATTGTTGAAAAGTACATGTAAATAGTAATAGGGCTATGAAGTAAAAAATGTGCAGACACTGTTGTAAAGATCCAATAAGTAGAACGTTGTAAGGCTATGGCATTAAAAAAATGTGCAAAAGCTGATAAACAAGTCCACTAAATATATATATGTAAATGTGAAATATTAGGCACTATGTACAGTACGTTAGATATTGATAAACATAAATAATATAGTGTAAATGTATGTAATGCACAATATGTGTAAAGATTCAGGGGTATAAAAATTACAATATGTACACTGTATGTACAACTGTACAGAAGTTATATACAGTGATTATACAGTGATCTAACAGTGTAGTGTAGAGTTCAGTAGGGTGATGGTGGATTGAAAAAAGCTGTCCCTGAACCTGCTGGTTCTGGGTCGTATGCTCCTGTATCTCCTTCTTGATGGAAGGAGGTTAAATAGTTTGACTGGGATGTGAACAGTCCTTGATGATGTTGTGAGCTTTGCGCAGACATCTGCTGTGGTGAAGGTCTTTAATGGCAGGTAGTTGGGTGCCAGTGATGCTATTTTGACCAGCCTTTGCAGAGCTCTGCTCTTACACAATGGAGCCTCCGTACCATAGAGTGATGGAGCTGGCCAGGATGCTCTCAATGATGCAGTGGTAAATACTCTTTAGAATCCTTGTGGTCAGATGAGATTTCTTAATACTCCTCAAGATGTATAGGCATTGTTGTGCCTTCCTAACCAGAGCTGAAGTAAGAAATGTGTGATTGGGTGTATTGTGTATATATATACATATATATGAGCATACTAATGCTTGTAAATCATACAAAAAAATTAGATTTTTTTAAATGATTTTGTATGATAGTAGTTGTAACCTTTATGCCACAGCTACTATACAAAGACTCGTATGCAAATAGGCCACCACTCTTTTACTAAGACAAACACAAAGGCCACATCTTCACATCTTCTTCCCTACAAGTGACAAATTTACAGAAGGATGTAGAGTGGCATCGAGAGTGAAACACACTTTACAAATTCAGCCAAGCAGTGGCTGAACTTAATTCTACTTTCTCAGGTTCCTCGTCATTGCAGGTGAGCTTCTATTTCAAGGCCAGCAGTAAGTTAACACCGAGCGGGTTCACTATTTAAAAGCATAGCAAGTCGTGTGCGAAAGCTGCATTTGCACGGCAGCGAAACATAACGATGCACTCTACATTACAATGGGCCTCTCATGTTCGAGGTAGGACGTCATAGTGTTTGCTAAACAATATAGGCACGGTGAAAAGCAATACTTTAAATGCGCCTTGAAACAATGCATAATAATAAAGCCGTCATAATTCATCATAACTGGGTCAAAGTGCTTTGGGCTGCAGTCGTTTATAGTAAATCTCACATTTATGACCCAATAGGGAACATTGCACACAATAATAGATTAAAAAAACATTGTTTAATAGTTAAGAAATCTACAAATATGGCTGCTGAGTAATATAAAATAATTAACTTTATGTAGCATAATTAACAAACAAGGTTGTTTGCTAGAGATAAATAGTATGTGTTGGACCAGCTTATGTATGCTTGGTTTACACCGATCAACCAGAACTGTAAAAACCACCTGCCCACAGTGTTATGCAGGTCCAAAACAAAACAGCACAGCCGTTTGAGGCATGCCATAGGTGTGCTATAGTATCTTATGCTAAGGCCTTAGCAGCAGATCCTTTAAGTCCTGTACGTTGTAAAGTGCGGCCTACATGGATTGGACTTGTTTGTCGAGCACATTCAATAAATCCACAATCCAGTTATAATTCCCCCAAATTTGGGGGACTAAATGTGGAATGGGATGTTCAATTAGCAAATACAATCTTATAGAGTCTACCAACTTTGGTCCATATACTGTATGTGTTCTTAAAGCACAGCACAGGGAAAAAAAACTGAATTTATTTACACATTTTTTTTAGTGATCACCGAACCAATCATAAGGCTGAATTAGACCCTGTATGCAATGCCTGTACAAGAAAACATCAGTCACACAAAACAAGGTAATAATTATAAAGTAATTTAGATAAGGAAAAGTTCTTAACAGATAGGGGGATTGATTTATTAAATAAATACAGACTTCCATATTTATTTAATGTAATTAATAGAATAGCCTTTATTTGTCACATACATTACAACACAGTGAAAAATGCTTTTGCATATCCCAGCTTGCACGGAAGCTCGGGTCAGCCATGATGCAGTGCCCCTGGAGCACAAAGGGTTAAGGGCCTTGCTCAAGGGCCCAAGAGTGGCATCTTGGCAATACCTGGGTTTAAACTCCTGACCTTTTATTCAGTAATCCAACACCTTAACCACTGAGCTACTGATGTCATATAAATATTTAAAAAAATGTAATCTCATATAAATATATATATTTTTGGAAACTATATTCAGGTCTGCATATGAATATATGCCATCATTCAACTCAGTTGTTTGAAAGATGGCAGACTTGTCCCCAAATGCTTAATGAATTGAACACGACTAAACCTTGGTGCAATATGCATGTATTGGCCCCTCAAAAAAGGGTATGGAAATAGCAGATAAACTCAAACTGCACTGAGCAAATGAAATAAACTGATGAGTCACTCATCACTCTCAGCAAAAGAGCTTCCTCAAAAACACATTCTCTGCACATTCTCGTGCCAAATCCTTAAGCAAAAGCATCATTCCAGGTCCTTTCTTAATGGGATTTGATGTCGCATTTCATCTGTCAGTTACAAGCAACACGGTCAGCAAATTACTGTCAGTTATTCCTTTACCTACGATTACACTTCTCTACCACTAGGGGTTTCTGCATGCACATGGTCTGGAGTAGTTCTAAATATATACACACATCCACTTGCACAAGAATAACTACATACATCACAGTCTGTGAGTAAAAAAGTGTGTAGGTGTTTCTTCTCAGTGAATATGTTTAATCAGTGGGAGAAATTTTGAATGTAAAAATGAAATATATACAAATCGGATGTGCGGTTTTTGATGTGCTTTAGGATTTATGTTTTTTTTTTCCCTAAATAAAACCGCAACGAAAAAAAAACTTTACCGCTTTTGCAGTAGACAGTTTTGTTTTGCTCACTACTCCAAATCTTAATACTTGTGTGCACTCGACATGACCTGGTAGGGAGCTCTAAGGTCAGGGGTCAAAGTCTGAGGATCAGACACTCTCATAACATCCATGCATTTTGCATGGCACCCCTCAATCAACCACAACCACAGTGGAAACCAAAGCCTGCACCACACTCCATAACAGGGAGATAAGCGCAGTTTTGGCTCCTGTGTTTGGCTTTCAACGTTCATTAGAGGGCTGAATTATTGAGCAATGCTATCCCTTTACATGTGAACACACTTGGGTGTTAACCAGGAGAGAGCACATCCACACTCACCACTATTTTTTTTTTTTGTAAAAGTTCGATCTAGGGATGCAACGGTTTAAAATTTTACAGACCGACTTAGAGTACTATCACAGGTTTTGTCGATGATGAATATCTGCAGTAACAATCGGAGCATTAATTCATTCAGGCTTGTTCTAGGCTAGTGGGTTTGAAATAAAATGGACACATGGCTACATTAGTTATCATTAATTAAGCAGGAATGCTGAGACGAAAAATAGGCTTTTTTTCACTTCAGAAAACTTTTCGATACAGCTGTAAGTGAAGTACATTATAAAGGAATCCCTCACTGTCCATACCTGAAATTGGCTGATAAGCAAAAACAAAATGACTAAATAAAAGCTGTTATTTTCTCCTACCTCAATGTTTATACCTCCTGATATTTTTTTAGAGAGCGCAGTTGCTTTGGACAACTACTATCAAAACAGGAGCAAAGACCTGGACTGATACCCCGTTCCATTATTTGTTTTGATACATTTCTAGATTGATCATGTGATCAGTGTATTAATGTAGTGCTTATCCTTCACAGAAAATCCAGTATAAGGGGAATTTTGAACCTCCTGGTCATGCTTCCTGACAGATTTCACAGAGACATGATTTTAATCTTAATGTTCAATAAAGTATAGAAAAAGCAGATAAAACTAATCTTCAGGATTTTACCATTATCAAAATAGGGAAGGCAAACTTCATATAAAACAAGGCTACTGGTTACCAGTGATGGACTATAACGAAGTAAAAGTAATTAGTTACTGTTCTTAAGTAGCTTTTTTGCATGTCTGTACTTTACTGAAGACCTGAAGTATTTCCATTTAGAGAAAAGCTTTTACTTTAACTTCACTACATTTTAAAGTACTTTTTACTCAACTAAATTTAGCTAAATCAGTCATTCGTTTTTATTTATAAGTGGATAAAAACGTAACTGGTCAAGCACGCAGCAAGCCGCTAATCAGATTAGAGCGCACACACTGGTTTGAACTTGTTTTAATTGCTGCTTGGTGGTATCTAAATTATTTTGCACAGACATACAGTTCAGCGTCAGTTCAACCTCAAGCAGAACATGTGAGAGGAATAAACGATGGAAGAAATGTATTTTAACTTGCCATGATACCCGTGGCCTTATTTGCATTTATTTCAAAGTAGTTGAAAAGAAGGTTCTGGGCTCATAATATTTTTAATCGATATCATTATTCGACTCATTAATATCATTCTATTAATAGATTGGTGTGCTGAGAGTAACAGAGTCTTTTCACATAAACTGAGTTGAATAGGCAACAGTCTTGTGACAAAAATTATAATAGGAACATTATAGCCATAATAAATCACAGTACTTTGGATACTTAAGTGCATTTAAAGGCAAATTCTATTGTACTTTTACTCCAGTAAAAATTTAAAAGGGAGCACTTTTACTGAAGTAATATTTTACCTACTGTATCTCTACTTTAACTCAAGTACATGGTTTGTGTACTCCGTTCACCATTGCTGATTACTTCCATGCATGTATGCATCTTTTATGCAAGCTTCTTCTTCTTCTTCTTCTTCTTCTTCTTCTTTTCCGGCTGCTCCCATCAGGGGTTGTCACAGCGAATCATCCTTACCCATACTCCCCTGTACTCTTCATCTGCCTCTTTTAAATTAACCACCTGCATGTCTTCCCTCACCACATCCGTAAACCTCCTTTTTGGCCTTCTTCTTTCCCTCCTTTCTGCTGGGTCCATCATTAACATTCTCCTACTGATATACCCTATGTCCCTCCTCTGCACATGTCCAAACCATCTCAATCTAGCCTGCCTCTCCTTTCTCCAAAATGTCCTACATGCGCTGTCCCTCTTAAAAACTCATTTTTAATCCTGTCCATCGTCGTCACTCCCAACGAAAACCTCTACAACTTCAGCTCTGCTCCCTCCAGCTCCATCTCCTGTCTTTCACTCAATGCCACTGTCTTTAAACCATACAACATCGCACATCTCACCACAGTCCTATAAACTTTTCATGCAATAAAAGAGAAAAAAAGAGTCCCACATGTCACGTCCTACCTTTTAAACAAGATGTCAAAACGACGAACGATAAAATTTTTTAACAACTTAAGTTAGCAATAATGACCTATTCTTAGACCATAACACTACTGATTTTTTTTTTTATTTAGATTTGAATAATTTTCTGGGGTTCCCTGGTGGTCTAGTGGTTAGGATGCGGCGCTCTCCCCGGTCAGGGAACCAACTCCAGCCATTAGGGTTGCACAAGCCTTAGTGCCGGTCCCAAGCCCGGATAAATGGGGAGGATTGCGTTAGGAAGGGCATCCAGCGTAAAAACATGTGCCAAATCAAAAATGCGGATGATCTGCTGTGGCGACCCCTAACGGGAGAAGCTGAAAGAAAGTTTAGATTGGAATACTTTTCTATAACAAATAGGTAGTCATTCTGTATACGAAAAATCATAGGTTTACCTTATTGTGTCTTTTATTTGTTATTGTTCTATAGTAACAGCATCTACAAAGATTTGTATGTTAGATATGCACATAAATGTTAATATAGTGGCGTTTTCAATGTGGAGACCATTATTTGTAGAAAAATTCTACAGTGTCCATGGAAACACTGGAAAGTCTAATAAACTAATGAAAGCCAATGAAAGACACATGTTGGACACTACTATTTATAGTGAAACTACTAATGCCACACCTATCAGGACAAAACCAATCTGTCTTTTCTCCACCTGACCCCACAATGACTCGGGGCATCCTGGTCACTAAACAGCGGGTATACGAGCATCACAGACCTGGAGGGATTCCAGTGGCAAGTCAGCGGGCAGTACCAGCATGCAGTGCCACCAAGCCGGGTCAGATAGCAGTAAGAGCAGCTGTGACACACGGCCCAAATGTAACCATATGCTGCTTTCTGTCTCAACACACACACAGACACACACACATACATACACCTTAGAGGAGTCTGGAGAAACATAAACCAGGCTTCTGATACTGAGACCATGAGTGACGGGATCATAAGTGTCTGAGTATTTTGAGGTTCGATCTGGGTTACGAATGAATTTCAGAGAAGCTTCTAATCGTAAGGTCACAAGGTTATGGACCTTTGTGTGAAGAGATAATGCAAGAAACCTCCAGTAGATGAAACAGTCATTACACTGATATAGTCATTATTCATGACAAAAGATAAACACAAAGTACAGTGCACCGAAATGTATTTATATGAGAACTATACTGGGGTTTATAATTTTTTCTATTTTTACCTCACAAATGAGTTCGCTAGTCCTGCACAGTGAATTTGGCACTTTTGTTTGGCATACTTTGTTGGAACAACTCCAAAGAGTCCATACAATGGCATTCGGATTCATTTAATTAAATAAAAAACATGTGCCGTGTCTCAAATTGCAATCGCTGATCTAAAACCTACTTAACATAATTAATATATATAACATAGTACATACTGTAGAAGTAACAATTGGGCAAGGATAGCAACAAGGATAGCAACTCTCTCTCTTTCTCTCTCTCTCTCTCTCTTTTATTCACTCTCTCTATCCTTTCAGTCACAGCGACACTAGACAATCGCCAATAGCCCTGTTAATGTTGATCATCTTTCTAAGGTAATTGCTTCATGTACAATACTGATCCTCACAACAAAATTGGTCTTGTGGACAAGCATGTGGACAAAATGATGTCAATGCTCCAAAGGTAGCCCAATTACATATGGGATAAATAAAAAATATGTCCAAACTTCACTAGATCAAGTGGAATGTCATGCACTTTGCCATTGCTTTGCAGTTGTTTGACTTTTTGCATAACCTTCACTTTAATGTATTTTTCACACAAAATTAACATTCAACTCTTATGTTTAGAGTACAATTAAAATAAAAAATCTTCATCTCAGAAACATTGCAAGATTGTGCCCTATTATACCAATAATTGTTTTTTTTTAATGCATCGATTACTGTAATGTTTTGCTTGTTAGGGTTTCAAAATCTACTTTAAACACATTACAGGTTATCCAAAATTCAGCTGCTAGGATTCTGACAAAGACCAAGTCTGGTGATTAATTCTGCAGTTTTGGAGTCATTGCATTTTCAGTATAGCTTTCAGGTGATTTTTATTTTTTTGTTTTTGCATGAAAAGCACTTTGAGATGTGACTTTTAAAGGCACTAAACTAAATAAAGATTATTCTATTATATTTTTGCATTTTTTCACTGTATATGGCAAATAAATTGCACCTTAAGGCAATTTGTGCCCAAATTGGGCACAATTTCTGCCCAATTTGTGCCCAAACTATTGTTTGTGAAATCTTTTATACACGAAAATCAGTACATAAAGCATTAATGTCTGAGATGTCTTGGGTGCCCATGACTTTATCCCTGGTTCACTGGGTTTTCTTCTTTGCAACAATTTTGTTTTGTAAACTACTGTATACCAGAATCCAGTCATCTAGACATAACAATTTATTTTAACTCAGATCCTTATACTATGCATTTTTCCTGCTTCCAACACTAGTGACTTTGAAAACTGACTGTTCACTTGCTGCCTACTATATTGCACTCGATTACAGGTGCCATTGTAATCCATAATCAGTGTTACTCAATTCACCTGCCATTGGTTTTAATGTTATGGCTAATCTATGCATGTACCATATGAACAGTTTTTCTTTGCATGAGTAGCATGACCGTTCTCCCACATACAATCGATTATCTAGTTGATTCATCTAACTGATTTTTTGGCAAAAAAGTTTTTTGGCAAAATCAGAGGTTCTGCTTTGACCTTATTGACAACCAAAACTTTACAGGGTCAGATTAGGAATCTTAGGAAAATGCAGTAATGATGAAACGTCAGCTGAATAAGTGATTTTTCTTTTCTTGTCCTTTCTTGTCCTTTGCAAACACAGACTTATTCATTCAATGCATTCAATTATTTGAAGATTATAACTGCAAGTATACTGAAAGATAGTAGGCAGCAAATGTAAATATTAAGGCAACCGACATATTCAAACAGTTATGTTTAAATATTTTGTAGGATTTGTAGCTTAGAGGGGGCAACACAAATAGAAAAGTGGATTTCTATCGATTCGGGAGACTTGCTAGAGGACTAGCTGGTTTTGTGTATTTTCAGCCTGCTCAGAGCCAGGGATATCAACTTTGATTTTTATTATTTACATTTTTTACTTACGTTTCTGGCACCTCCGTCGCTGCTTCTTTCTGAGGCTCATTTTCAGACTTAGTCTGTGCTTGGAGGACATTATTTACCAGATCCGTGAGCCCACTAAAGGGACTTTTGAACCACCTGCACAGACAAGCAGGATATTACCAAGACTGAGACACAGCAGACTGGTTTGTGCAGTGCAGGAGGAAATAAAGAAACGAGTGTGATTATCACAGAGCCACTGCATGACACAATTACGTAGAGAAAGGAATACAGGAACGAGCGGCTATGACCGAGAACTGCAAGAATTGGATGCTTACACACCGTCAGAAATAGTGACAGAAAGAGTGAAAGAAAGAGAGAGCATTTGCAGACAGAGGGAAAAAAGAGGGTGTGTGAAATAGAGAAAGAAGCATGTAGCGTTACAGCCAGTGAATTTGAGGTTGCGTCATACAACCAGATATAGTATGAGCACATGATACATTGATACATCGAACTGAGAATCTTTCTAAAACTAACAGCTGGTAAAGCAGGTAAAGCAGAACAGTTGTGTCCAGTGGCTCATATGCAGCCAGGAAAAAAAAGCATTGACAAGTGAAAGCCACACACAAGAAGAAAGCACACGAGAGGGCTCAAAGCTGGGAGCTATAATGTGTCTGTGCTATGCTAAGAGATACTTACTGTGTAGACTCAGGCTTTGGATCTTCTTTGACCCTAAAAATAAAAATAAATGACCAACTCAGTTGGGATGGGGGGGTATAACTTATTTGTTGGTACAGAATACCAACAAATGGTTAAATCAAACAATTACCATGAACTCATTAGTGGAAAATAATTGACATGGAGACATAATAAAAAACAGGCATGAATGGGTCTGAAAATGAAAAAAGAGCTGAGAATTGAGCAATGATTTGTCTAAAAAGGTAATAAATAAAACATAAATTAAACCAACAGGGATATTATACTGTTTACTGTATATCTAAACATAAATCTGCTACAGCTGCATCTCCTCTAGTCTCAAACCCTGCCATACATTTTAACCAGAGCATCATTCAGTTCCGATAGAAAGACGTTGCTGCTTTACAACTACCAAGCCAAGAGTCTAGTGTGTGCCAAGAAAGTCTAAGCCAAGGAGCCCTAAGTTACAGTCCAATAAGCCATTACTCTGCAGAATATATTAATACACTTAAATAAAATGTTAAAGACAGGACAATAAAAGCACTCCTTTGTTTTTTTTCTGATTTTAGATGTCTTGCCAGCACAAAGAGTTCAACCAGGTTTTCTCACATCGTTGGAGAATCCAGCGTGGACAGATCACAGCACCTGGATCAAAAATCCTCAGGAAACATCGCCAAGGCTTCATGCAATACGACAACTAATCCCCAAACCCTGAAAGCATGCACACTCCCTCGTGCGAAATGACACCATCAGTTACACACTGCTTCATTAATATGTATGATTGAGAGCCCATTCTGTGGCCTTTATCCCCTTCACCTGAACACTACTCACTGATCCAAGGATGATGGACATGCGCTGCCCTCTACTGGACCGAGGGAACTCAAACCAAGATTGCCATTGTTGAGGGATTGGATGTGAATCAGCCATACAATTTTATTCAAAAAGGATGCAAGGGTTAAAAAAGAAAGATAATCACAGAGGTCTGAATTCAGAAGGCCTGGTTCTTTTTAATACTTTTTTTAATATAAAAGGAACCCTTAAAAGGCATGCAGTTGTGGGAAAATAATCAGCATCGGGATGGTGAAAAGTGGATTGTTTTCCAAAAATGAGCCAGACACATTGTGAAGCATTGAAGAAGGACGTGATAAACTTTCTACTTTTACAGCATTAACCATACTGATTATCCTAATTATTAAAACTGGAGACTCCTTCCTTACACGAATAGCACTTTAGAGCAGCTTTTACAAAGAAACGTACAGTATTTAAAGCTCAATACACATACAATCATAAATACAGATGAGGTGTATGTTTGAATCTAACCTGCTTTTGCCCAACTTTAAAACCATCACTGCAACAGCAAGCCATTTGTCTTTAGGTATGTTTTATATTTGTTGGATTTTGTTCAAAAGAAAACACGTTTGACTGTGTGTGACAGTCAAATTATCATAAATAGTGCAAGTTGACAAACTGTAACATGAGGATCATTACAACCGACCAGTTTCTGTGAAATCTCACCAACATGCATTACAGAGGAATACCTTCATGTCGTCACACTGCAGGGACACACAGCTGAGAGGTCTCACACAGGTGTATTGCACAATAACAGGCCTTTCTGTTATGTTTCATTTAAGAATCTTGTATTAGAGAGAAGTCTTGTGTTTTGGGGTCAAAAATGTCCCTAGCTGAAGAGGACTCACTACAGGACTGTCCCAGTAAACAACCCCAAACACTAAACACCAAACTTTTAAAAATCACTGCTAGAGGGCGCTACCAGGTATGTTGTGACAATATTAAAATTATCCACACATGCACTTAAAAGTGAACAGAAAACAAAAAAACTTTCTGTACAATAAGCCATCAGGAGATAGCACTTTGTTATGAAGAGGAAAATGGTGTGAAAAGGAAGAAGTTAGATGTAAAAATAAAAAAGCCAAAGAAGCCACCAGTATGGTGTAAATGTCATAATTTACATTCGGCCAGAGCGACTTACATTTATTTCATTCGCACAAATTACAGGCTACTGAGCAGCAAGTTTAGGGCCTTGTTTAGAGACCGAGGATTGGCTGCTTGATGTGGCTGGGATTTGAGCTCAAAACCTTCAGATCCAAAGTCCAATATCCAAAGTCCAAGGCCTTAAACACTAGTTACCACCTCCCTAGGCATTGCATGCTTTCTTGCAAAAATAAATGGACTCATAGATTGTGATGCTTTGTAAGATTCAAGATTTAATTAGCCACAAACTTAATTAGCTGCTCAGAAAATTGTGCATTAAATAAAAGAAAATATAAATATAATAATCAAATATATTAAAAAGTAATAGTTAAAGTGTACCAGATGAGATGCAAAAGTGCTGACTGGTTAAAGATAAGACTACTATAAAAAATATATGGGAAAAAATTTTAAATTATAATGACAGCTATGAATGTTCTAAGACTGGAGAAGAAGAATCAATTAAAAATTCTCCAGTGTCATCCAGAAAGGCCATCTGTAATACCCCCCCCCCCCTGTCCTTCTATTTAGATGAACTGAAAATTGGCAACTCAAAATCTCATAGAAAAAAACTGCAGAGATTCAGTTAATCGATGTTACCATGTTTGTTTGAGAGGTTAATTTTATCTCGACATTAAAATCTATGTTCTCGAGTGAAGACTTACACTGACTCAGCAACTGCAGAGGAAGCACTGAGTCATCACATTCCCCAGTGCTAAAAACACACAATTTTCTCTGTCTTGCTGTCAATTTCTTCTCTCTCTCTCTCTCTCTCTCTCTCTCTCTCTCTCTCTCTCCCTCTCTCTCTCTCTCTCTCTCTCTCTTTCTCTCTTTCTCTCTCTCTCTCTCTTTTTCTGGAGCTGGTCTGTCTCTCTGGCTCCCTCGATGTCTTGCTATGTCACATCATCATCACCATCATTATCATCATAACTGAAGCCAGATAAAATGGCAAATTAAATAGCCTTTAACACACACACACACTCTCTCTCTCTCTCTCTCTCTCTCTCTCTTTCTCTATCCATCTAATTATTCACTCTTAGTCTCACTCATTTAATCACTCTGTTTCTGTGTCTGTCTGTCTGTCTGTCTGTCTGTCTGCCTGTCTGTCTGTCTGTCTGTCTGCCTCTTTCTTTCTTTCTTTCTTTCTTTCTTTCTTTCTTTCTTTCTTTCTTTCTTTCTTTCTTTCTTTCTCTGTCTTTGTCTCTCTATCAAAACTTTTACTTTCAGTATCACTCATTCAGTCAGTCTGTTCTTGTCTGTCTGTCTGTCTGTCTGTCCAGCCATCCCTCCGTCTGTCTCTCTCTCTCTAATATTTCACTCTCAGTATCATTTATTGATTCACTCTGTTTCTGTTTGTCTGTGTGTCTGTCTGTCTGTCTGTCTCTCTCTCTCTCTCTCTCTCTCTCTCTCTCTAATCTTTCACTCTCAGCATCACTCATCACTCTGTTTCTGTTTGTCTGTGTGTCTGTCTCTCTCTGTGTCACTCTTGGTTTTTCTCCTCCGTCTCTCTCTAATCTATCACTCTCAGTATCATTCATTCAGTCACTTTGTTTTGGTCTGTATCTCTCTCTTTTTCTTTCTCTTAAGCTAATCTTTCACTCTTATTATCATTCATTCCGTCTCACTACTTCCCTCTGTCTCTCTCTATGTCTATCTTTCTCTTTTTTTTCTCTCTGTTGTGATGGTAATTTTGATCTTTTCTTTATGTACAGTGAGGAAAATAAGTATTTGAACACCCTGCTATTTTGCAAGTTCTCCCACTTAGAAATCATTGAGGGGTCTGAAATTGTCCTCGTAGGTGCATGTCCACTGTGAGAGACATAATCTAAAAAAAAAAATCCAGAAATCACAATGTATGATTTTGTAACTATTTATTTGTATGATACAGCTGCAAATAAGTATTTGAACACCTGAGAAAGTCAATGTTCATATTTGGTACAGTAGCCTTTGTTTACAATTACAGAGGTCAAACGTTTCCTGTAGTTTTTCACCAGGTTTGCACACAATGCAGGAGGGATTTTGGCCCACTCCTCCACACAGATCTTCTCTAGATCATTCAGGTTTCTGGCCTGTCACTGAGAAATACGGAGTTTGAGCTCCCTCCAAAGATTCTCTATTGGGTTTAGATCTGGAGACTGGCTAGGCCACACCAGAACCTTGATATGCTTCTTACAGAACCACTCCTTGGTTATCCTGGCTGTGTGCTTCAGGTCATTGTCATGTTGGAAGACCCAGCCTCGACCCATCTTCAATGCTCTAACTGAGGGAAGGAGGTCGTTCCCCAAAATCTCGCAATACATGGCCCCGGTCATCCTCTCCTTAATACAGTGCAGTCGCCCTGTCCCATTGCAGAAAAACACCCCCAAAGCATGATGCTACCACCCCCATGCTTCACAGTAGGGATGGTGTTCTTGGGATGGTACTCATCATTCTTCTTCCTCCAAACACGTTTAGTGGAATTATAAACCATAAGTTCTATTTTGGTCTCATCTGACCACATGACTTTCTCCCATGACTCCTCTGGATCATCCAAATGGTCATTGGCAAACTTAAGACGTGCCTGGACATGTGCTGGTTTAAGCAGGGGAACCTTCCGTGCCATGCATGATTTCAAACCATGACGTCTTAGTGTATTACCAACAGTAACCTTGGAAACGGTGGTCCCAGCTCTTTTCAGGTCATTGACCAGCTCCTTCCGTGTAGTTCTGGGCTGATTTCTCACCTTCCTTAGGATCATTGAGACCCCATGAGGTGAGATCTTGCATGGAGCCCCAGTCCGAGGGAGATTGACAGTCATGTTTAGCTTCTTCCATTTTCTAATGATTGCTCCAACAGTGGACCTTTTTTCACCAAGCTGATTGGCAATTTCCCCGTAGCCCTTTCCAGCCTTGTGGAGGTGTACAATTTTGTCTCCAGTGTCTTTGGACAGCTCTATGGTCTTGGCCATGTTAGTAGTTGGATTCTTACTGATTGTATGGGGTGGACAGGTGTCTTTATGCAGCTAACGACCTCAAACAGGTGCATCTAATTTAGGATAATAAATGTAGTGGAGGTGGACATTTTTAAGGCAGACTAACAGGTCTTTGAGGGTCAGAATTCTAGCTGATAGACAGGTGTTCAAATACTTATTTGCAACTGTATAATACAAATAAATAGTTTAAAAATCATATATTGTGATTTCTGGATTATTTTTTTTAGATTATGTCTCTCACAGTGGACATGCACCTACGATGACAATTTCAGACCCCTTGATGATTTTTAAGTGTGAGAACTTGCAAAATAGCAGGGTGTTCAAATACTTATTTTCCTCACTGTATATAGTACATGATATATTCTATGCTTCTTTGTGCTCATGTATGTGTGTGACAGGCAGACCGTTACTCATATCTTCCAGAACAGAATCTTCCTTCTCTATAAGTATTTCATGAACATTCCAGAACTTGTAAGGTGTTTACTTTCAATAGGTGTGAGTGTCTTTCAATTGGGGTGTGATGAAACTGTTCCTGTTACTTCCTTACTTCCTTATCTTTATTGTCAGTTGAAAACAGTGGTGCAAGACGCATTTGGGAAACTCATCATGCAGGTTTATAAGATGGAAGGAAAAGAGGAAAAAGATCAGTCTGGTCACAGCAAGAGTAAAAGGTTTCTTTTACTCTTGCTGTGACCAGACTGATCTTTTTTACTCAGTAATACTGTCATATCGCATTTTTTTCCACGACACTGTCTTTGTCTTTGACTCTCCGCCTGTCACATCATCATCATCCTCTCTCTCTTTTTCTGTCCCCTCACTGTTTCTCTCTTTCTCTTGCAATACTTTTTTACTATTTACATTTACATTCCATGTTGTGCATTGTCTATGAAACAAGTTGTTTCATGTTACCACTTAAATTATTACACCTATTTACAGTAACCAAGAAATCATCACCTGTCCTGAAGACCTACAACAGGGCTGATTTTAGAGACTAGACTGCTTTTAAAAATGTTAAATAAACATCTCCCTACAGAAAACTTCTAATTTAAACACAGAGCTCTGGAAAAAGTGACTAACGACAAGAAGGATGACCAGAGAGACACAATCTAAGGTATACACACTAGTCAAATAATTAATGACTGAATTAATTCTAATTATTTAATTTCATCCTGACTCACTCTCTCTCTCTCTCTCTCTCTCTCTCTCTATATATATATATATATATATATATATATATATATATATATATATATATATATATATCTCTCACTCTCACTCTCTCTCACTCTTTTTTTATCTCTCTCTCTCTCTCTCTCTCTCTCTCTCTCTCTCTGCTCATACTGAGCTCCTCTACCAGCAGGATACAGAATGTAAAAAAAGCCCCATGTTGTGTAAATGCCAGGCTGAATTCCAACACCCGGCATAATTATCCTGCAATTACAGCTGCCACTGTGCCATCCCTGATAGTCATGCTACCGTGCTCATCTACAGGATAGAGTACACCATTGGCTGGGGTTAATGCAGAACAAAGAGTTGCCATGGAGCTTCATTTGTATAAAGTGTGTTTGTGTACAGACATGTTGGGCAGGTGGTACTCAAACCACATGACAGGAAGTGTTTTATGAATCGACATGAGCAGCTTTTTGAATGCGCTTGCACAGTATTTGTGTAGGTTTGTGTAAGTTTGTGTAGGTGTACATGAGTATGGCTGGCAGGTGGCAGTGACACTGGAGCACATGATCATCAGTAAGACAGTTTGTAAAAAACCTGAAATCATCTTTTTGTATTTGGATGCACCTGTTTATCATGGAAAATGGGATATGGGCTAAATGTAAATTAGCTACCATTCAGCAAAAAATACCAGTCCCCCAACACACATATGAACATTATAAAATATGAACTTTATTATGGCCTCTCAATGTTCTACAAATGCAAATAAAAATCTAGAAGTACTGAGATGATTTTCTGCTCACTGGTCATAAAGAGTGTTTATGTGAGTTTACGGAGCCTTCCTGTTAGCTTGAGTCAGCCTGGCTGCTATTCTCTAGAGCAGTGGCCAGGAACCTATGGGTTATGAGCCACATGTGGCTCTTTGACAAAAATTACGTGGCTCTACAGCTGTTTCTCATTACTACAATTTTATAGTTAAAAAATATATATAACCGTCACTAAAAATCATTTCCCTAAAGAAAATACAATTACAATTCCTTTGTTTATGAGCAGTGGAAATATTTTTTCTGCAGGCCCCAGTTTAATTGTTGTTCTCTGATTGTCACACACACTTATCTTGTGTTGTTAGATATTTAATTTATTTATTTTGAGTTGTTTTGTTTTGTTGTGTCGTAGAAAGGTTTTTTCTTTCTAACCATGCAGTGTAAAATTGGAGTGGCTTACCATGCTTAAGTCAAAGTAATGCAAACATTGTATCCCAATGCCTAATCGTTTTGCCAGTAAGCGAATATGTGAAGATTTATGACATGCTTAATGAAAAACAAAATGCATCACCAAAATATTAGTTTAATACAATGACTACTTGGTCAATTTTGGGCCATTCAGCTATATAATAAATATAAAGATACTTTGTCATTTTAGACAAATGTATCATTAATGCTAAAAAAAATCTAATTATATACACAATATGGACAAAAGTTTATGGATATATGAACATCCTGTTCCACATTTAGTTCCATTTGCTGTTATAATACCCTCCACTTTTCTGGTAAGATGTTTAATAGATTTTGGAGTGTGCTTGTGGAGATTTATGCTCGTTAAGCTACAAGGGCGTTAGTAAAGTCAGGTACTGATGTAGGTGAGGTGAGGAGGCCTGGAGTGCAGTCAGTGTCTTAAATCAACCCCCAAGTTGGGTTGAGGTCAGAGCTCTATAGCAGGCCATTCAAGATCTTCCAATCTTACCCATGTAAACAATTTTTTCATGGAGCTGGCTTTGTGCACAGGGGCATTGTCATGCTGGAACAGGTTTGGGTCTCCTAATTCAAGTTAAGGCAAAATCTAAAGCTACAACATCCAAAGACATCCTATCAATTGTGTGCCTCTAACATTGTGGGAACAATTTGGGGAAGAACCATATATGGCTTGAAAAGTCAGGTGTCCCAATACTTATCCATATAGAGTACTAGTTCATACTATGTCATAAATAAAACTAATCTATAACTTAACTGTTGTTATGGTTAGAATGTGCATATTTAGCACATTTGGTGTTCACTGTGTGTAGTTTCTCGTACTAATGCTGTTTATCTGCTTTTAGTGTATAATTGCTTGGTGTACACACAGTATGCTGTATGAGCAATGACCTGTTCCTAAGCTTAAAAAAAAGAGCAAAAAACCGCACTTTGTTATAGTTCACAGCTGTGCATAAATATATCCGAGATATAATTGTATATTTGACAATATAATGAAAAAATCTAATTGTATTGAACTGAAAAGAGAGCTATTAGAAGTGGCAAAGATATCAGCTTCAATGGAAAAAGAATATAATCCTTCAAAACTAAAAGATGTTGACCAGTAGATTGAAATACTGATTATTCATTTAACCAGACAGCTGTATAGCCTATTACTTTTCAATCTTACTATGCAATAATGTCACAGGTAAGATCAGGCATTGCTTAAATACCTTCGTTCTACAACATAAAAAAAATGGATTTGCACTATAAAAGTCATTGGTCATCACATAAAGCGAAATCTGGCGGAAGTCCTCAGGTCTAAATAGTGCAGGCCAGAGCGTAACTAACCTCACATCATGCATGCCAATCAGCAGCCATTCTATTCCACATCGCCGACATCAATCAAACAGATGTGCTTCTTTCCCTCCCCTTCTCCCTTCCTCCCTCTCTCAGAACTATGCATGCAAGCCAGAGGGAATTAGAGAACTGTAGAGTAGAAATCATGCTTAATCGTCAAATAAATACACATGACAGACACATGGAGAGCATGAGTATGCATTGTGTACTGTGAATAAATCAGCTTCAAGGATGTATTTTATATGATAGTGCTTTAATCTCTTTTATATAAGAGAAATAATAAACTTCTCAGCATACGCTCCAAACTCAATGTTAATTTGCCAAACGTATGTTAATAAGCTTTTATCATATCTATCATTTATATTTATGATGACAACTCATTTTTATCATTTATACAACTGAGCACTTGAAGGTTAAGGACTTTTCTTAAGGGCCCAGCAGTGACCATTGCAAGGATTTAAACTCACAACCTTCCTATCAGAAATCCAGATTTTCTAACTGAGATTCCAATCACATTATATTAAAATTAGATATAAAATTTATTGACACTCGGATTTAATTTAAAATGAAATGCTGGGATCAGCTATCTCAGCTAAGGATACACAGACTACAGTACAGACTAAAGTATGTCTATTCAAACGAGCACACCGTGCACACACTCTACACTTGACCACTTTTTAAAAATGTGTCATTCCCACTGTGTCTGACTTCGAAAGCCTTATCACCTCATGCTGTTGTTTAGTAGCAAGCTGATAATCCATGTAGACCAGCAGCATTACATCATAAGCACAAAGGGCTTTTGTGCTTAAAAATAAACATTAACTTAATGCTGTCATATCTGGAGGGCGACTGTATGAAAACAATTCAACAAATTTCCGATGTGTTTGCAGTGAATCCTGGGCATAAGTGGCCTAAGCACGGTTCATATTTTTTACTGAGATAAAGATTATACAAGTTGGGTAAAAGTGGGAAGGGGTGGCACAGGGGTTAAGACAAATGATTCCTGGCTGGAAGGGTCTAAGTTGATCCCTTAACTGCTCTGTTGAGAATTGCTCAGGGAAGAGGATATCTGTCAAATATAGTAAGTGTAGATAAATATATACTTTATTTTTGGTAACTGATTTATCCTGTACAGGGATCCGCATATCACACTAGGTATGCCTAAAAGGCAAATTAGCATAATTTCCTTACTGGAATGTTTATTTGGAAAACCCAAAAGAAACCAACATGGATGCCCAGAAAAAGTACAAAGTGAGTGACCCCAAACTCTAGATTAAACCTGTTACACTGGACCCTGAATTGTTTTAAATATGAAAAGGCAAAATGACTAGTTAAAATGACAATGAAATTTAAATTAAATAATGTTAAATGAAATAAAAGCTACATATAATCATATTAATATAAACAAAAAAATTAATAAGAACGGCCCAACCCATACTATGACTTTTAGTAATTATATATAAAAAAAAAAAAAAAAGCAGCAAATACAAAGTAAAAAAAATAAAGAAACAAATAAAAAAATTTATTAAAATAATATTTGCACCACAAATGTGACTAGAATATAAAAACATCCTTGTGGTGGAAAGTGATTATTTAATTTACTGAGGCAACAACAAACGAGTGTCCTTTTTTTTCTTTACTGGAATTTATTGTCTTATTGTCATGCTTATGATGTCTCCTTAGGGACAGTACAAGCTTTGACTTTACCTTTGTACTTAAAGCCACTGGTGGCAAGCAAAATATCACAAATTTTCCAGGAACCATTTTCTTTTTAAATATATACAGTTGATACTGGAACCAAGGCCCTTCTAATGATTTCTAGCTCACCCCTGAACTATTAATGACCCCTGACCAATCACAGCAAGGTTTGTCCCGTTCAAAAGGACACTGCAGCCACAATCCACAATGCTTCAAACCCCCACCATCTCGCATCTCCACTTCTTTCCAGTGGCCAGTCAAATTTTCCCAATCACCGGATATCAACAGCAGTAGTGGTGTTACAACACAAAAGAACCATGTAGATGACCTTTCTGTGGCCGTCGAACTACCCCCATGGGACAGCCTTCCAAAAACAAATGGCCCTAGGATGACAGATTTTAACACTCCCCAATCCCCACAGTTTTTCAAAGACGCTCCATATCATAGTACTTGTTCAGAACCATCAAGCTAGTTATCACAGCGATAAATGAAGAATTAAAAAGCATAAGCCTTAAAACTTTGTGTATGATCTGCTTCCTGGAGGATTTCTCACCATTATTTAATTATTTCACAACAAAAAAACAAAGTGCATTGTGAATTACACAAAAAGCTAACAATGCTACCAGCCTTGGAAACGCCCTCATAAAACTCTGTGAAGCAAAGCAAGACAGAAAACGGACTCAATTCACAAATCAATATGAAAGCAACACAATTAGAAAAAGAAAATAAGCTTAGCTAATGTTTTCTCTCTGGAACTAGAGCTAGCCTTGGTCACTAACATGCTAGTTAACGCAAATTAGCATAATGTGTCCTAAAATTATTTATGTTTTCTACAAGGCTAGCTAACACTGTGTAAAAAATTAAGCCACTACACCTTGTGTTAACATTATACATTGGGTGAATAATGGTATGTATATATAAAGGGTACTTTCTATCAAAACATCATAGACATATTTAGAAACTGTTTTTTTTTTACTTTTTTTAATTAATCTGTAAAGCTCTATAAAATCATCTGCTAGCTAACATTAGGCATTTTTTTTTCTTTACTAAGACAAGTTTGCTAATGAAATTTTGTTAACCTACAGCAATATTGTAATTTATTGTTAGCAAGCAACATCAATTTAATGTATCCATCGTAGGCATAGCTACGTACTATCAGGGTCATCACATTATCTTTCTTCACTAAATTTAATGACTAAAATTTGGTAACAGCGCTTTTTTATTTGAGTGGGAAATATAAAAAAAAAAATGATATCTCTCACTAAAATATAGAACTAGACATTAATGGCATTTGGCAGACACCCTTACACATTTTATCTCATTTATACAGTTTTTGATGGTTGCTGAAGGGCCCAGGTGTGGAAGGTTGGTGGTGCTGGGATTTGAACTCATGCCTTTCCAATCCAATTATATATATATATATTTTTTTTTTATTATTATTATTATATAATATTTTTATTATCAACATAAAAATAACATACAAAATCTAATAATACTTTATACTTAATAATATATTCTATGATTATATACACCAACTGTGTGGACTTTTCTTTTCGAACCTGCTCAGAAGAGACGTCATGATCGATCAGACAGAGATCAGTCTCAGGAAGCCGCAGACTGGTATTATATTTTCACATAGATACTAAATGCTCATGTTCTTTGGATCTCTCTGTCTATGCTTAAACTCTTTTATGTAACAGGAGCACTGTCCTGAACACGGGACACTCTGTGCTGCACTGCTCTGCTCTAACCGTAGTTGCTAAATGAACCTAATGCCTTATAGCCTGTCTATCAAAAGTCTGTTTATGGATTTGATTGGATGATGATTGTTGGATAAGTAATTTAATTCTCATTACTTAGTCACTTTAATTTAAGTAATACACACATGCATTTATTTTTTCTTTTAGAGTGTTAAACCTAACACAAATAATAGAGGGTCCAATACAATAGTGAAAAACAGAAGGGTCCAAAAATTTGAGAACAAAAGTGTGTTAAACCAAAGAAAGTCAATGTTCAATATGCTGAAAAGTTAATATTCGCTGAATAAAAAAAAATGGCTGCTGCTATTGCTGTTCAGCTTAAATGTTTTCTCCCTCTAATACTGCAATACTTGCTTACGAATACAGGTTTTATTAATTACAGAGTAATACATATTCTTTATCTGTTTACAGCTACGTTTATCGTTCTGTAACGTCTTTAAAATAAGTTACGTCCTGTTATCTCTTAAATTATATATGGGCTATAAATATTAATTCCCTCAACAGCTTCTTTTTTCATCTCTCCTAGAGTTAAGATAACAAAACACAACGCAGTTTGTCATGTGACCAAGGAACCCCAAAGCATTCCATTAGGAAAACAATGGCTTACAAAGTGCTGACACTAAAATCTTCTTCACAAAATGCTTAATAAACATCTTTTATTTAATGCTTACACACGTGGTGAGTCCATATATGCATTATTTGAATAGAAAAATATAATGTATGAGATGATTAGAGTAGTGATATGAACCTTGTAGCATCACAATCAAGCACTTTGGTGTAAATTGCACTAGAGCAAAATGCTACCTTGTCATCCATGTTACACAAGATACAGATGAATGACAAATGGAGAGACGAAGAACTGAACTGGGGTGATGAACACTAATGATGTTTGGTTTATGGACAAATTTGTGTTCTTACAAATATTCTTATTCATTTGCACGTACTTGCCCTGTAAAACACTGGTGACTTTGAAGGATCATATCATTAGAGCAATGGAAGGAGCACATCTCTCACTGACTGAGACTTGGTGGTGTGGCTGAATGAGAGCGGTCGTGATTCAGTGCAAACTGATAATTGTCGGCTGTGAACCAAACAAGCGACCGAGTCATTCATTCAGTTTGGATGAGGGTCTCACGAGTTCAAACGAAAGGAAAAGGGTTGGAGCAATGCAATAAAGAGAATGTAGCATTTTGGATATGTCTGTCTGTCTGTCTGTCTGTCTGTCTGTCTGTCTGTCTGTCTGTCTGTCTGTCTGTCTATCTGCATGTCTGTCTGTCTGTCTTTATGTCTATCTGTCTGTCTGTTTGTTTGTCTGTCTGTCTGTCTGTCTGTCTGTCTGTCTGTCTGTCTGTCTGTCTGTCTGTCTGTCCGTCTATCTAAGACCAATTCTCTCAATATGATATACACTATATGGGCCTATATGTAAAAAGGTTTATCAACACCTGACCATAATATTTGTATGTGCTTTTTAAACATCTCATTCCACATTTACTTCCAATTTGCTCTTATAATAATCTTCACTTTTCTGGGAAGATGTTTACTAGATGTAAGTTCAGGAGGCCTGGGGAGTAGTCAGCAGTTCCAGAATGTAAATTGTCATGCTGGAACTGGTTTGGGTCTCCTAGTTCAAGAAAAGAGACAATTTAATGCTTGTGCATGCAAAAATCAATTTATACAACTTTGTGGTAGCAGTTTGGAATGAAACTATATATAGCTGGATAGGTCAGATGTCCAAAGGTCTATATAGTGTAACTTCCATAGGTGCTCAAGGTGCTTCCGAAGCCAGAGCATGAAGCAGAATAATTTTGGAAGAAGTCCAGATCCATTAGGATGAACATCTTTCATTATCCACGTCAGTTTAAGAGGACATGTACTGTAGAGGCAAAACATGGCAGAAAACAAATGCCTTTTAAATCTTTCACCACTTGTATGTGGTTATTAATAGTTCCAAGAACAAAGTCTTTGAACAAAACAGAATGATAAAAACAGAAGCATGAATTTCATCCGGACATCCTACCTTTCCATGCATCAGTACCCGAGAGATCATGACAAAACGTGGACAGGCACGAATGCAACACATTATCCAGCACTGTTTGCTCAACCACTACATCTGATTTAACACCAGTGCTTCGAGGCAAGCGGAAGGCTTACTTACAAAGCCTACTTTTAAGCACTATGGTTTACATTCACTGATACTCACATTAGCCATGTTTGGTTAAATGATCTCTGTAACACAATACCTCCGCCTCCCCTGCTTCTGAACCCATGCAGCTGCCCAACAGGCTTACAAAAGACACTGCAAGTGGAGAAACCGCAGCAGATAAGCTAATTCGGTCAGCAAATAAGCACCTGATGTCTCCTGATCTTTCACCAGTGTACGCTTAGATCCGAGTCAAGATTAGACTTTAGTAGCACACTGTGGCAAGCTGCTCTTGAGATGGAGAGCTTGGCTGATGGAGTGTAGAACCTGATAATCACTGATAATCGATGTCAGTGGAGGCTTCAAGTCAATCATCATTCACAAAGAATTAACTGAACCAAATACTCATCACCATCATATTATTATTATTATTATTATTATTATTATTATTACTATTGCTGTTGTTATTCACTGTAAAACAAACATCCTATGTTTATTATATCTCATTTTGTTTCCAAGTATTCTTATTATATATTATATATTTTTCTTACACAATTCTTCCTATTATTATTATTATTATTATTATTATTATTATTATTATTGTTGTTGTTGTTGTCGCTATTATTATTATTTCTATAGCTTCTGTTGACTTTTACCATGCTACCTCTTCTTCTCGTTCTTCTTCTATTATTATTATTATTATTATTATTATTATTATTATTATTATTATTATTATTAATAATAAAATATAGCATTTATTGTTGTTTTCACATGTAAAACACTGTAATTCAAGTATGCCATTTTTTTTATCATAATTCTCCTACTCATATTTCTTTTTTATCTTCTTCTCATTGTCTTTTTGGTGATTTTTTTATCCTCACAATTATTGTCATTGGCTTATCATCATTGCGGTTGCTGATGTTCTGATATTTTTGTTTTCTGTAACGAATAACTGTGAAACAAGCACTATTACATTTATATATTTCTTATTATTCTTGTTTCTACCTTTTCTTATAATTATTGTTGTTATTATTATTATTATTATTATTATTATTATTATTATTACTACCTTTCTTTCAGGCATTTAAGCTAATTTATTTATTTTATTGTATTTATTTATTTATTGCTCACAATTATGAATGCATGTACAGCCACTTTATTTTTCAAATATTAATATTTAAATATTGAAAACTTCTCACTGGCATACACCTAACTGTCACACAGTGGCCTTCTAGAGCAGTCTAATCAGCAACACACACACACACACACGCACACACACACACACACACACACACACACACACATGTGCATGCAATGAACAATGCATTACTTCCTTAAAAACAATGCGACTCTCGTGACCCTATTCATTGTAACGCTGCAACATTGAGGGAATTATAGTTTCGCTATGATCAGAAATAGCTTTATTACCAAGTATGTTTACACACAAAAGGAATTTGACTTGGCGACAGTCGCTTCCAGTGCATGATAAATAAATGCATGATGGTGCCGCGAATGGCATCCGTGATGATTATCATCACACTCATCATCCTCTCACACAGCCCTAGTGTCTTCCTCTGTGTCTGGTTTCCCCTGAGTTATTATCTTTCTCTTTGTGGCTTTTCCAGCAAGATGACAGTATGCTGGCAAACACTGAGGGTTTTTCCTGCCTCCTTTCTCTCTCAGGATTCCTTAGGTTGGACTACTGCCTGTTCGTGTATGTGTGTATGTGTGGGTTCTCAGTGTGGAGTATTATTCTGGTTACAAATAAGAGAAAGAGCCCGTAGTCTTGAAAAAGCTTTGATGATGCTCTCGGGGCTTACAAAAAAATGAATGGCTTACTTTTTTTTCTGTTACAGAAAATCGACTAAATATAGAACAAGCAATGAAGTTCATGACAGTGATACATCTAGTGGCTAAGGCATGGCTATTTGGCGCAATCTTAATGTTTTACCCCTGGTGATGGATCAGAAGTCAACGCTTTATTTGTCTAATCATCTGTTAAATGCTATATATATATATATATATATATAAAAGTCTTTTGGAGTGACTTTTTATTTTACTACAATATTTTAAATCGGTGCTACAGAAGCTTCACCTAGAGCTTAAATCACAATAAAAAATAAATAAAACACTTTTTATTGGTTCAAGAATGACATGCTGTACAAATTACATTCATGGCTTTTTGCAGACACCCTTATCCTGAGAGAATTATCTATATTCTATTATATATATACCACTGAGCATTTGAGAGTTAAGGGCATTGGTCAAGGGCCCAACAAAGACAGCTTGGCAGTGCTGTGATTTGCATTTATGAACTTCTGATTTAAAGTCCAATGCCTTAATTACTGGCTGCCAATTTCTATTAGTTACATTTAGTGCTGCGAAACATCAGCGAGACAATTTAGTGCTTGCTATCACAGGTTATAGCAGATGTTAAGAAAAAAAAACAACACTTCTTTAATCAGTCTAGATCTCACTCTAGATTTCACTCATATACATATATATATATATATATATATATATATATATATATATATATGTGTGTGTGTGTGTGTGTGTGTGTGTGTGTGTGTGTGTGTGTGTGTGTGTGTGTGTGTGTGTGTGTGTGTGTGTGTGTATGTGTGTGTATATATATGTGTGTGTGTATATGTGTGTGTGTGTATATGTGTGTCTGTATATGTGTGTCTGTATATGTGTGTACATATTTTATTGTGGGTAATGACTACAGTAAAATGAATACAAAGAATGTAGATGCACTACTCAGTTAGAATTTTTCAGAAGCAAAGCTGCCTTCAATATCCATATTTATAATGATAATAATAATAATAATAATAATAATAATAATAATAATAATAATAATAATGATGATGATGATGATTATTATTATTATTAATATTATTATTATTATTAAATAATAACATGGCAGAATATATCTCATTGCTTCTGCAGTATTGTTTAATATTATGTGAATAGCTTTCTTTGCGTTAAAGCTCAGGTCTAAGCCCAACCTTCACCAGTTACAAAGACAACAAATGAGTCGGCATAGTAGTTGGGAGTTACCAAGCCACTGAGTTGTCCTGTAACTCTACACCAATGTGTACACACAATATGCTTGAGCTGGAGATCATAGTGGTGCTAAGCAGCGATGAATGACATCTGTGCTATCCGAATGCTAAACGCTCTTTCTTCTTCCCATCTCTCTCTTGCTCATTCTCAATGAATAGATCAATGGCATTGAAGTGTGTATATGTGCGTATGGATGATTCACACAGCGACACTGCGGTGGCTGAGGCTTTATGTTGATGAGTTACTTCAAGCATAGGTCTGATCTGTTGAAGTCCCCCCACCACCACCACCACCTCCACACACACATACAGCATTAACATTTAACTCGGTATGGGAAACTGTGATTACACAGGCACCCAGATCGGCTCTGCTGTAAAGTTATCACCATTATCCCGAATGCTAATTCAGTGTGTTTTGCATCAGGGTTTTTTTTGTAAACCGTATAACTGAGCATAATCCATAAATTGACCAGAGGAATACTATGTCTATACTTTTGACCGTCTGTGCCTTTTGTAACCAATAGGCCTAAGTTTTGAGAAGACTCGTCAGCCACACATAAGCATACAATCTCCCTAATCAGAGCAATCATTTCATCAGGTGTGTAGACAGTTCACAAATCCAAATGTTCCTGGAGCATGCTGAAACCAGAGCAAAGCCAAAAAAAAGTTGCACTGTATTTAAAGTCAGTGTACTAATCAGCCTATTTGTCGTAATCAAAAAATGCTCAGCAAAACGAATAGGTCTAACCCTGATGCCTTCTTTTTATACTAACATATTGCACAGCAGATTTCTCTAAAGCAATGACTACAGTACTGCTTGCGCCACCGCTCCAGTGTTACTCAATCGGGGCTGTGCTGTAACCTTACACCGTATAATTCAGCAACTCGCCTGTTCTAATACATCAATTATAACATCGCCATGAGCTTGTTAATGAGTATGAAATAAATGTGATGTAGTAGAGCAGGAGAAAGTAAATCTACAGCGTACATGTATCCTCTGAGGAATATCAATAAGAACGAATCATGGTCTTTTCTAAATTGTTTTGGGCAAAACCCCTTAAACCATGTGCTCACCTGGGCCATTCATGTGTCTTAAGTATCACCATAAATGCATTATAAATTTACACATGCTCCAACACATTCCGTTATAAATGCAGGAAGTTCTAGGAAATCAGGACATCTGATATATTTTTGTCAGCTGTTCTACAAGAGTACTAATGTATTAAGTCAATGTTTGAGAACCGAGAAAAAAAAATGCTTCCAATACAATACAAAAGACAAGACATAGACTATGACCTCCAAAAGGAAATTAAAAAATGGCATAGGCTGGCATGATAACGCTAGTTTGTAGGCGCATCACTGCATCACTGCATCGCCGCCTTCGCAGATTCATGTTCTACGATTCGACCCGAATCCGAGATGGGGTCGCTGTCTGTCTTATCTTCTCGGATTGAAACCAGGACCATGGAGTTTTGAGGCAGGAAGGCTACACATACTGTGTCATTATGCCCCCTTGACCCTTGTCTGCTCTGCTCAATTGCATAGTCACATCTACTGAATGACTAAAAGATGATTAGAGATGCAGGACCCAACCAGGTGTTGAATACGACTTATTCCTTTAACCTTAACGCACACACATGCACACACACCATAGGACTTGTTAACGGTCTGACAATATATAGACAGGGTGTGTAAGAAGAGACAGAGAGATTTTGTGCAATTCTCCTACAGCATCAGGATTGGGAAGCCTAGCTCATAGACCGTAGTCAGCGGACAGCTCCGTGGTGCTGAAAACACACACACACACACACACACACACACACACACACACACACGGCTGCTGCTCAGGTCCAACAGCTTGATCTGTAGCAATAAATATGACATCACAAACTCATTTCCGACGTACAAAAGGCATCAAAAATGGCGTCTGATTCAACCCGGCAGTGAGGATGGAGGTTGATCAATCCAGGAAGTGCGTTAAAAAAGCCTATTCAGCACACTCTTTGGATAAACCCCCCCCCACACACACACACACACACACACTGCTTTGGCACAGATCGAGCGTCCCGGGTTTGTCTTACTTCAGCATGGACTGTTCCTTCTCCTCTTCCCTTTTCTGGCGCTCCATGACGTCGAGGATGATCCTCCTCTCCTCGTCGGTGAGGTGGCTCAGGTCCGGCATGTCGGCCAGGCCCCGGTGCGCGAGCGGAGCGGCCATGTTCACACACACACGCACGCACGCACACACACACACGCTACAATCAACCAACCAACAGACACACACACACACACACACACACACAAGTCAGGTTTAATCAGTGCCCGGAATAGTATTTCAGATCTTTTTACTAGATGCTAGAATAGAGGACTATCATCATAATAATGAGCGTCTTTTTTTTTCTTTAAAAATGTTAAAAAAGCGTACAAAATATTTAAGGTGATGCCTGAGAAACTGTGTATCAGAAGGCAAAGTACCAAAAATAGAGTCAAAGGACTCATCCCTAGCAAATGATAATATTAATATTAATAATAATAAGAAGAAGAAAGATGGGTATAAGTGAGGGATGAGTTCTGAAGGCAAAACTGGAATGAATATGTATACAATTCACGCTGATATATTTACATCCACGCTTTATTTCTACACATGCCCAAATCCAAAAGACTTAATACGCATAATAATTTATAACAGAAAAGCCTTGGTGATCGTTCAGAAGCTTCTCCTCACCCTCTCTGGACGTACAGATGTGCCAAAGGAGCTCGTTTATTCTGCCATCATGATCCAATCCGTCCTAACCCATCACTCTGGGAAGCTTTGTAAAGTAAAACCATCAGCAAAAAAAAAGCATCCAGTGTGCTTGCAATCCCTGCGTTTCCTTCTTCTTCTCCTTCTTTCTTCTCTCTTCCAGTTTTGCGTGTTGCTTTGAGGTTTTCTTAAATGCTCTGTAAGAAGAAAGGGAAAGAGAGAGAGAGAGGAGGAAAAAAATGGACGCACAGCTCAGCACCAAACGATCGTAGCGCATCGGTCATTGACGGCCGGTGAAGAGAGCAGCTGGAAAACGCGGACTGGAGAAGGATCACCGCGGGATCGGAAAAACCCCTGAGCTAAAAATAACAACTGAGTTGGTCCAAAGCCACGCCCCTTCTGATCTGCCATGCTCTGATTGGTCGGCGACGACAGCGTGTAGAACACACACACCTGCATTCAAAACCAGGATTGTGAATGGATGACACCAGTTACATAATTCCAAACATCATTTGGTTAGAACTATTACTATCGCTAGTTTTATTGTCATGAAGGGCTTCCAAATTCTTCTATTCAAGCTGATTTTTTTTTATTCGCCTCAAAACACAGGACCATTTTTGAATAAGTTTACTTTCAGTACATTTCAATTAGTCCTTTTATTTTTGCACTTTCTATTCAATTACTTTCAAGAACCTGAAGATCACGAGGATAACCATACAGTTCTACCGTTCGTCTTTCTTGCATTGGTTTCCTCTGGGTTCTCCGGTTTCCTTGCATCTCCCAAAACATGTCGCTGGTGAACTGGAACTCTAAATTGCTCTGTGTGTGTGTGTGTGCCATGCTTAGAACACTGCAATATCCCCAAATATCATATCCAGTTTGTATTCCAACTTCACAACCAGTGTTTTTGAGATAGACCCTGGCCAGAGTATTCACCAAAGATAAAGATTTTAGTCTAGTTGACCAAAATAAGTCATCTTTATAAGAGGCAAAGAGGTCGAGACATTTCTTGGACTCATAAACCAGTGTATTATTAGACATCATATAATAATACATGGAGAAAATATTAATTTTCTTTTAGATTTTCACTAAAGCAGCCTGCACAATTGTCAAATCTAATGGTTAACAAGAGGTTGTAAATTGTGTGTAATTTAAAGAATGAAAATGTAGTAACACAGTGATCAAAACCAGACAATTAATTAGAGAAAAAGGTGAGATAATGATTGTCTTTAAATCAGTCTAATCTTTAGGAAATTACAATAGTCCTTTCAGTATACAGTGAGAAAAAGAACTGTTTAACACAAGTAGAATTTTATATACAATTTTGATTAGATATTGGTATCCATTCAAAAATTCTACACAGATAAAGAAATATTACAATCCATAAAGTTTATATTTAATCAAGTGGAATAACATAAAAAAAAACCTTTATACCACACCATACTGCACACGGTCACTTTAAGGACAATCACGTCAATCACCCTAAATTTTACTGTTTTAATGTCATACGCATCCTTGTATATACACATATTTCACATATATCTTTATATATTTTATATAGTTTATATTTTTTTATTTATTTACCTTCTTTTTTTCTTGGTTTATTTTCCCTCATTCTATTCCCTCATGCTGGTCGTATAAAGCATTTCACTGCATGTCGTACTCTGTATGTACAGTATGTGTATGTGACAAATAAAATTTTATTTGTTTTGATTTGAAAAAGAACTGAACGTAAGAAAAAGTAGTACACCGAGGCGAAGCAGCAGCTGATTTCAGTATGTAGTTCTACTGTACTTCCTATTGCAGATAATGATATTATCCATTACAATCTGAATGAAAAGGGTTTGTTAATCCACCCACAGGAGACATATAGGGATGTGCTTTCGGGTCTGACATCCTGCTAAAGCTAAGATGTACATTCTGTGTCACTTTACTATTCTAACAGCCCACTTAAAAACTAGTTCTCCTTCCTAAGAAGCCAGGAACATAAACAATGTGTGATCTTTGTTGTGTGATAGAATAGAATAGAATAGAATAGACTTTATTTGTCACATATACATTGGAGCACAGTGAAATTGGTTCTTCACATATCCCAGCTTGCTCGGAAACTGGGGTCAAAACGCAGGGTCGGCCATGATATGGAGCACAGAGGTTTAAGGGTCTTGCTCAAGGGCCCAAGCTTGGCGATACTGGGGCTTGAACCCCCGACCTTCCAATCAGTAACCCAACACCTTAACCACTGAGCTACCACTCCCCCACTGATAGGCACAGATTAAACCTTGCTGCATTGGTTTCCAGTCAACCCTGTTCAGAATTACACAACATGTCAGCACAAGGAATAGGCACAGTAAACCTAGGAAAAATAGTAAAATAAACAAAATTTAAAAAGATTCATATCCTAATACCTTTGTATTAAACTGTTACCAAAAATCTACAGGGAACATTGGTTACTCTTTTATGTTGAGAGAAAAAAAAAGAAATATAATTGAAGTAATACAATGAAATTATATTCAAATCTGATCTTTGTCACGTTTACTAGTTTGCAATTTGAGAAGCAGTTGAATTTCGAAACAGCAGCATATGAAATACTGAATTCAGCAAAATGATAATATTGTGCAGATGGAAATATATATCAATATTTTTCCAGTACCGGTTACATTACATCCCTACATTACAACACCTGTGGCCTTATTTGAGTGAGTCAGTGTTTGACTAATTTATATCATTCTATTATTGGTGTGCTAAGAGTAACAGAGTTTTTGAGTTGATTAAGCAACAGTCTTGTGAGAAAAATGATCATTGGTACATTATAGACATAATAAATTATAGTACTTTGGATACTTAAGTAAAAGTTTAGAGGGAGCATTTTGACTTTATCTTTTGCCTACTGTATCTATACTCTAACTCAACTACATGGTTTGTGTTTTTTGTCCACCACTGCTTTTAGTGCACTGTAACTATCTTAAATGTTTCTCAACCAATTGGAATTGAGTACAAATCCACAGCCACAGCATTCAACAGAGAACAAAATAGAAATAATGAATTTTACCACAAAAACATTGAATATAAAATTGTATTTGTTTGCCAGACAATTATACATCAAGGCAGCAAACTGATGTCTGCTGGATAATAATTAGCATTTTTTTTTTTGCTGATTAAATTGACAATTCCATCCACTTGATTTCTATTGGTTCACAACTCAGAGGCTAATGAGCTTGTGGCATACTTTATCTACATTAAGTAGGGAAATGGCCATTTATATACACCGTCGTTTCCCCTTCAGCAAACTTTTTCGGAGAGGATATCTGGTCTAAATGAACTTAAAGAAAAGCATAGTATTTCAAATGCGTAGTCCAAAAAAAATAGAAATAATTTAAAAAGAATAATTCATACTACAATTATAGGCTAGGTGGCACTTTAAATTCACAATACGTAAAGTAAAACATACGCTATATTGCCAAAAGTTTCCAGACACCTAGTCATAAGTATGGTATGTGCTTTTTGAGCATCACATTCACATTTAATCCCAATTCCCTCCACTCTTCTGGCAAGATATTTCACTAGATTTTGGAGTGTGCTCATGGAGATTTGTGCTTGTGCTCATTCAGACACAAGGCTGTGTGCGAAGTCAGGTACCGATATAAGTGAAGGAAGGAAACCTGGGGTGTGGTCCCAAAGGTGTTCAATAGGGTTGAGGTCAGAGCTTTATAGCTGGAGAGCCATGTAAGGCATCTCTTCAAAGAGTTTGCGTTGTGCACAGGGGAACAGGTTTGGGTCTCCTAGTTCCAGTGAAAGGAAAATTCCATGCCACCACATCCTAAGACCCCCCAATATGGCTGGGAAATTCAGGTGTCCCAATACTTTTGTCCATATAATGTATCTTCAGATTGTTGTAATGCAGAAGAAATTATAAGTCATTATACCGTAACAAAGGCTCTCATTTGGGATTAAAGCTGAAGAGATTGAAATGATTGGATTAATGGACTAAGGATTAAACACGGCTCTTATTAAAGGTATAATCTCATTTCAGTTCTAAGACAATTATTAAGTCTCAACAAAAAGAAAGAAATCTCAAACAAAGAAAAACAAGAGGCAAATTATGATATAAAGTCAACATTTTATTTCTTCTAAATATGCATCCTGCTTATTGGAAAACTTGTTCCATGTACAATATTAATGAAATCAGTCAGTTCTCAAAAATCACGTGGTCACAATGGTGTTCTGATGAAGAACTGGACGAATGTGTGTGGACAGCTGATCCTGAGATGGTCTACAACAATGTAGACAAGCTGTAATTGCTGGAAATCTCTCGGAACGGAAACATCGCAGAGCTGCATGGGATAAAAGTCTTTTTATATGACTGTGTGTTTGTGTGTGATTGAAGCTCTTAGGAAGAGACATGTTATTCCACCACAGTCACCACATGTTTCTCCTTCTCGGTCGCCACGGGAACGGAGCCCGGCGTGCTGTGTTTGCGTACGTTATGTTCCCTGAAAAGAGAGAGAGAGTGAGTGAGTAAGAGAGCGAGATGGACAATGAGAATGATGCATGACTCAAACAGATGCTCATTTTCTTCTTAGCACAGGTGAGTCAACCATGACAAACACACATATATTGCTGCTACAACACTGACTATTGTTATGGCATGTAATAAAGAAGCTTCTGCAAACATTTGTGGCAAACCGTTTAAAATCCTGGCTTCTATGAAGATTTGCGGAAGCATAGCAATGTACTCAAAACTGGGCCACTGGGATACGCTGTATAAAAAAAAAAAGTTTGTGGACACCAATCCATATGTGCTTGTGGAGATTTGTGCTCATTCCACCACAAGGGCATTAGTCAAGTCAGTAACTGATGTAGGAAGAGAAGGTCTGGGGTGCAGACACTGTTCCATGTTAAAGCTCTGTAACAGGACAATCCAACCCGTGGAGCTCACTTTGTGCACAGAGGCATTGTGGAACAGGTTTGGGTCTTCCAGATTAATTGTAAGGAACATTTAATGCTACTGCATTAAAAATACATCCTATTGTGGCCAAGTCTGGACTGTCACTTTATCTCGGGACAGGCACAGCAGTGTCACTTTATGACACCTAATACCAGCACCCGGTCACTTTAAGGACAAATCACACTGGATTACTTTAATCTGTACTTCTGTCAATATCTGTCATACACACACACACACACATCTGTCCCTTTCTGTGCAATTCGTGTGTGTGTGTGTGTGTGTGTGTGTGTGTGTGTGTGTGTGTGTGGGTATACACACACACACACACACACACAAATTGCATTGTGTGTGTGTGTGTATTGACAAAAAAATATATATTTTTTTTGTATATTACTTTTTATTTATACTATACTTTTAATACACATACTTTTTTAAAAATCTTTATTTCAATTTTTCATGTTTACATGTTGGACAGTCATCGTACTCTGTATAAATGTGTTTGTGACAAATATAATTTTAATTTATACAATTGTATGCCAAACTTGCTAATAGTTTTGAAAAGAACCACATATTGGTTAAAACATTGTGTATTTTACTATCTGGATTATTTACTTTATGAGAAACTGAATATAAAGTTGCAGAGCTATCAACACTGACCATTATAAAAAACATGATCATTTTATATGGTACAGGTTAATTACACTATTCTCAAACTGGCGCTTGCATTTTCAACCTCAGCCCTAGGAGTGCTCGCAATTGCCGTTCAGAAAAACTAGAGTTTGGCAAAGGCCTATTCTGTTCTCCTGCAAGCTCAGAGGGAATCGTAAAATCTGGCACAGTTCGGAGATCCGGGAGGACCTTTCTGCTGCCTGCTAGAGCTCCTGTGCCAAGGCAATGTGTGCCAAAACAGATAAAACACTACCACTTGAATATTAGCCTTCTGTAGTAATAAGGGCTGTAAAATACAGACAATAAAGTAATAGCTGTTTAATATGATTACAGCTGTAATAAATTAACAATACATTAAAACATTTTGCCAATCATTTAGATGAAGCAAAAAATGTCTGAAATCGTGCAAGTGGTGATCAAGAACTTCAGTTCACATCAAGTATCAAAACGAGGGGGGAAAAAATCATAATAAGCTTCATGAACTTTTGCATAGTTGTTGGGAGTCATAAGGGCAGGTTGGACTATTTTTAAGACACTGCTGTTCTCCTGGGATTTTTTTCCTTTTCTTAGAGCAGAGATGCCTAAACTAGGGCCTTCAGGCCAGATTTGGCCAACCATGCCATATTATAAGAGGGAAAAAAAACACCATTTGGAAAAACATTGGGGGGGAAGGAAAAAAAGAAAAAGATTCAGCTTTGATCTCTCATTAGAGGTAGCTGTATTAAGCATTGAGCTATTATACAATAAATTGGATTGATTCTCATTGTACTAGAACTTTAAAATAAAACTGCATTATTATATATATTTTATTATAGATATTAGGGCTGAAACGATTTCTTGAGTAACTCGATTACATAAATTCATCTGGGGCAAAGACTTTTTTTTTTCGTTTAGTCCGTTTAAAAAAAACACGGAGCACTGAGTTTTCTACGGACTATTTTTACTGATGCACCGCCCGTTAAACCCTGGAGCGCTCTGGACAGGTAAACACATGCTGCAGGAATGAAAAAATGGAGGAACGGCGAGAGAAGATTCAGGCCAAAGAAAATGCCAGAAAGTTTTCAAAGTTTGAGATCATTTCAAACTAAAACAAAGAAAACACCATACCAGTGCAGTTACCATTTTTAAAGTAATCTGAAATTGATTTTTATATATACAGTGCGTTTAAAAATGTCCCTGGGCAAAATAAATTTCTTGTTTGGTATAATCCAACATCTACATCCAGCCAATCACCCTTACACAAGTTTGATTTTTGGCCCTTCATAGAAAAATCTGTGCACCTCTGCTCTAAATGATGAAAGAATTGTGAAAAATGGTAAAACAATAGTGAAGGAATGGTGACAGAATGATGAAAGACAAACAAACCAACAAAAAAAAACCTAACAAAAAGAGGCATTGGAAAAAAGGCCTGACAAGGTTACAGGAACTCAATTAATCAGTCTATACAAATGTGGTGAAAAGAAAATAACCTCAAAAAGGAAGAAAAAAAACCGAAAGCAAAAAAGCTGAGCGGAGGCAAAACAAGGTTTAGACTACTTTATATATTTTTTTTTAAATGGCAAGCAGTTTTTCAAGTAATTTCGAGATTTCAAACAGTTGCAAAAATCAATTCTTTTGTGGTAACAACTGATGGAAGTGTAATAGGGTGGAGAAGGTTTTCCTGAAAGTGCAGCTCACAAATCTATAGCAAATATGTGATGAACGTTTCCAACACCTGATGGAGTCAAAGCCGAGAAGAACAAAAACTGCACTGAAAGAAAAGGGGGGTGCTACCGAGTAATTTGACGTGCCAAGTAAAGTGGCTATTTGGTGTATATACAGGAACCATGATCTATTTTGTAATGAAATGTGGCCTTATGGAATAAAATGAAAAAGTCTGCCAAACTCATGTGTATGTAGTTAACGTAAGGAAGCTGTTGAGTTGAAAAGGCAACTTACTTCCGGCGTCTGGCCTCCCTCATCTCCTGCAGCTGCCGTCTCTGTTTAAAGATATCTCTGGGAAGGTGACGGTGACGGGCGATGCGTTTTACCTGTGGGTAGTGCTGAAACTTCTCCTTCAGCTTCTGGTTGTAGTGCATGGCAGCCTTTTCTCTAGATGTGAGCTGTGGGAGGAGAAACCATTGTGAGTCAAGATTTTGATAATTTGATAATTTAAAAAGGCAATGTTGTTGCACTGGGGCTAACAATAAAGAATGTTTCTGATACAAAATGTTCTGGCACGTCAAACACTAGCCAGAAACCTCTATAAAGCTTTAAAACATACACCGTGTGGCATGCTTGTAAAAAATAATAATAATTAAATAAATAAATAAATAAATAAATAAATAAATAAATAAATAAATGCAAGAAATGCACTAAAAGACAAGCTAGTCTTTCTAAAGACACCAGGAACACCATTTCAGTCTCCGTTCTTTCCCATAAATAAAATCCGCCTCTCTCACTTCACGTCTAAGTGCCCCTGAGCTGAAAGCTTTCATTCTAATTAAAAGCAATGATTTCTTTACCCCCACCGAATGCAATTTATTTAAGGCTAATAACTGCTGATGCCGTGGAAGCGAGTGGAAGGAGTGAGCTCTGGCTCACTCGACAAAACCAAGAGGCCTGTTAAACCTTAATTACACCGTTCTTAACAACGAGCATGTGAAGCCTGTACACACTGGAGCACCGACATTAACCTCTGCAACATTTACTACTCAGCACAATAGCGAATTTAGAAATCGAAACACAGACTTTTTGCTCATTGCTGGAATAAATGCAAATAATCTACTACTTAAAGAAGGAAGAGGCAAAAAGGCTTTAAGAAAAGTCTAAAAACTAAATGTGAAATCAATAATCAAAGGGTGGAGGGTTACAACTTGATCCCTGTTACAGCTACACTAAATGGTCAAAAGTATTGGAACACCCGGCTTTCCAGCCATATGTGGTTCTTCCCCAAACGTGAATGCAAGCAGAAGAGTAGAAATTATTATAACAGAAAATCGGGACTAAGTGTGGAATGGGATGTTTAGAAAGCATACACGAATCCTATAGTCACGTGTCCACAAATGTTTGTTTGTATTATGTATGTCTTGAAGCTCTGAACCCTCTATTAATTAAAGAAATAAAGTTGCTTTATCACTCTGCTGTAAAGTTCGTTTGACACTCTTTCTTCTCATATCCCAGGGTTGTTAATCAGCTGGGGTCCGAGCGCAGAGCCAGCTATGTTTCGGTGCCCCTGGAGCACAGAGGGTGTAGGAGACACCCCAAAAGTGGCAGCTTGGCGCTACAGGGGCTTGAATGCCCAACCTTGCAATAAGTAACCCAGAGCTTTAACCACTGAGTTACCATCTCACCCAGTGACTTCAAACATCCTTTTTTTTTTTTTCCCTCCATTCATCCATATCAATAAACTCTTACTCTAAAGAACACTAACATTGTAAAGCGAGCCAATTAATATAAACCTGCAACTGAAGAGGTCACACAAATGTTGCCCATCTTTTGTGTTCATTTCTGATGTTTTACATTTTTGCCAACTCACCGGACTTCCCAACACCACATTGTCATCCACAGAAAACTCGGGAGGCCGGAGGCTTGATTCAGCATCTCCTCTGCATTTAATTAAAAACCCTCCTAATTGTTTGATGCTTCGTTACTTTTTCCCGTAGCGGCTCTGCTTTAAAAGATTGGATGATTTAAAGTGCTGATGGGCGCACAGCTTGTCCAGTGCCGTTAAGAGTGAATAAATCTTAGCCTATTTAATGTATACAGCATCGCGTGGAGCCAAAGAGGCTACGGGAGGATGGAGAGGTCCTCAAGATAAATAAAAAAGGACTAAACACTGTTCCTTCATCAATATGAAAAGTCAGGAAACAAAAATGCCAGGATTTTCTAAATTAATGGAAGTATATTAAGACTGCGATGATTACATGGCAACAATACTAAAGCTTTTGTTTGTATCTTTTCTTTAATTTTTTGTAATCTGTGCAGGTCTGGCAGTTTGATGTCCGATTTTTAGTGTTCGTTCTGCATCATAAAATCGCATTACAGCACTTTTAACGAGAGGAACCAGGTCCTTTGTTGGCAAAGGCTAAAGCCATGCTGCCATAAAGCCACTTATTGAAAGTGATGCAGTTTCTTATTGAACATTATTCTAAGTGCTTGGCAGCCAGCACTACTGTTGATCCTGGCAGTGTTTGGCAAACTGCCATCCGAGTTACGGCTGAGAAAATAAAATGCGAACTTCAGGGTTCAAATCCAGTCGGTGTGCTGTAGTACAGACTTAGCAGTGATTTAGCTACTCAAATTAATCTCAAGTCTCGTCAAACCAGAGAGCCAACTCTTCACACGGTTAACAACGTTCTATTTCACTATGTTAACTGCAGGGAGAGGTATTTAAAACTTTTCCTAAAGCAGTTTTAACTGTGTTTAACTGAATTATATGAGCAACTGTGATTAGTTGCTCATATTATTCTCAGTACTAAAGGCTCTCACCACTCCCAGTTTCTCCGAGGCGTTGGCCTTCCAGATGCGGATGTTCATTTCGTCTGAGCCGCTAAGGATGTACTTGCTGTCCGCAGACCATTTTACACAGATGACGTGCTGCATGCGCTTGGTGTGGTACACGTCCCTGGACAAAAGGGCAAAATCATTGTCAAGGAAAACACTGTTAATGCACTGAACAGGGCAATAAAACAGCCATATGCATACAGAAATAGCATCAGTCTTCTATACATATATACATACACTGATCACATTATTAAAGTAAGGGAACTGCTGAAATGTTCAGGAAATACCTCATTAAAACACCTACAGTACATCTATCAGAACAGCAATTCTATTAATAAAACATTAGCTAGATAGCCTACTCTTTTTTCTTCATTCTTTAACCTATTTGTATCCAATGAGCCAATTTTTATTTATTTTTTTCTCCCTCACACAAACACTGGAGAATCCTTCCATAAGTGATCAACTTTTCTCATATGAACAATTACACATTTTTACCCGTTTATGAGGATTTTCACTTGAATCGGCAAGAAAGAGTTAATATCTGAAGTGCTGCTGCAGAAAAGTAATCAACACCTTCGGACCAATCACAAAGGAGAACTGTGTAAGATCCACAGCACAACACTGAGAACACTGTGTAGGCATGTAAGGGCAAATCATCTGATTCCCTTCACTCACCTGCTGTGGCCACTGTTTTTAGGAAAGATGCGAATCGTCTTGTCGAAACTGGCTGACACGAACTCTGTCCCTGTGGGCGAGTAGTCCACATCCAGCACGGCCGAGACGTGGTCCATGTGTACAGTAACCGGTTTGTCCAGGCGCCTCATATCATAGGTATACAGACTGAAAAAATGAGAGGTTATAATTACTCAGTGAATGAGTACGATGCGCAGTGCTCGCTCTCGGTTTCGTGCGTTAATTATTACATCAATGTTGTGCGACTCACTTATAGTCCTCGTTGGAGCAGGTGAAATTATATGCCTCCATGGGGTTCCAGCAAAGTGTGTTACTTCTCAATTGCATTACAACCTGGAATTAAGGACAGTGTCATAGTTGTCGTGATCATCATGAAAGTGAGATTGGCAGCAGTCATGAATCCAATAAAGCTTGTTACCTTTTTAAGTGGAGTTGACTCTCTCATGTCATACAGTATGATGCTTCTGTCTGAGGCGCAGCTGGCAAGAAGTTCAGTCTGCAAAAGCAGTCCCAATGTTAGCACTTTAAATATATAGAAATATAGAAATAATGCTCTACTTTGCCAAAAAGGTGCATGCACAAGACTATCAGAGTTATGCATCACATTCGAGACCTATAGACATGGTATTGAGTGTGGTTTTGGGGGTTTGTGATCATTTGGTCATAAGATCAGGCACTAATATTAGATCCAAAGGACGCAGGTACTCCAATTCATCCTTAAAGGCGGTCAGTGGAGTTAAGGTCAGAACTCTGTGCAGGTCTCTTTGTTTCCAGGGACAGGAAATTGTATTGCTACAACATGGAATGACACCATTCCTGGGTATCTTTGTAATTAATTTGAGTTTACAGGATGACCTGTACACTGTACACCTGTAAACTGAACCTTGATTATAGCCCAGGACTCAATACATTCTTATGAGTCTATAAAGTGTAATTAAATGAACTTAAGTTTTGAACTGTACTGTAAGTGCAACTATTCCTGAAACTGATTTGGTCATAACAACAACATACATTGTAATCAATCAAACCACAGTTTGTCTCAACATTACCTCTATATTAATTTCCCTGCCTTTTACATGGCCTTTACAGGCTTCAATCAGATCTCAGATACTTTATCTCTGCAGTCTGCTTTTTTTGGCCTACGCTACAAAGTGAAGAGTCAAGACTAACAGGGTGTAAAAGAATAAAGTGTGCATGTCTCACCTCTACAGGGTTGTAACGGACACAGCTGAAGCTGTCCACCCCCCAGCTAAAGGAGCGAATGGGGCTGCTCCTCTGCTCGTCCCAGATGTCCACTGTCTGGCCGCATGTTGCAAAAGTGCCTTCTTTCTGGTGATGGTCAATGCCTGTGTGCACAGCCTGCAACAGGACATAAAGCCAGCACAGGTAGTGAGAGAATCATTACATACTGAAAGGGCTTTTATTATTACTCTGTACAAGAGATTTTGCCAATTAATATATAGATAAGACAAACAAAAATCAATCAATCGTTCAATCTACATATAAAAATCAAAGTGTATTTTGTTGACAGGTTTTTCAGCGAGCAAGTAAAATCATTTGGAATGTGGGAGTAAATATGACAAGAATTTAATATAATTAGGCTAACCATGGATTTACTGAAGAAAAGATTTTATTTTATTAGCCATACAGCCACCACATACACATTATGCTCTTTGGTCATCTAACCCCTTTATCATGTTCTGGGAATTTCAAACTAGAGACCTGCACTCCCGCGGGAACCGACGCAAACAAGTGCGACGCAGGACAAGATTCAATTGGTGAATGCGGGCAGTAAAATACCCGAGTGTGTGCGTTGCGGTAGAATAAAATAATTTGCGGGGCAAAATGGTCTTTAAAGTATAAAAAAAAAAAGAATTAATTACTAAAAACAAATAAACTGTTATGTACCTACTGCACAAAAGCAACAATGGCAAGTAGGATAAAATAAAACGATTCACAGGCACAAGGTCGGAAGCAAACTCTCGCGTGGTTCATGAGCAGTAGACTACTAGAGCACACTGAGGCAAAATATCTGAAGTGCATGACAGAGGAGATAAGCTGAATGCTACAGATATAACTTCATTATTAAAGAAAGGAACAGACAGTACAACAATGTTGTGGCATGTTGTTTTCCACGTTTCAGTTGAAGTTCTATGTTCTGAAAAGCTCCTTGTTCATGTCCGTGATGTTCATCATTTGCACAAAAGTCAAACTCAAGTAAAATGAAACGTTTGTTAATTTTCCGGTTCTTTTTCATTCCTATTCAAAAGGGAGGCAAGTGAAAGATCCGTCCTGTGCAGGTCTCTATTTAAAACCCACAAGCCCTAAAATTAGGACAGAATGCTCCAGAGAGCAGCAATTCTGCAGGCTGAAACACCTTGTTGATGAGAGAGGCCTGGGGAGAATAGCCAGACTATCACCTCCCGTTACAAACGCACGGAGTAGAAAAGCATCTCAGGACACATGACATGTTGAGACAAATGGGCTACAACAGGAAGTGGAGTTTGGGACATGCTCATGGAAACTGGTCTCTCAACAGCATATCACTCATTAACTTGAAAATCTCAGGAGCTCTGCAGTTTAAAAAAATACAGTATTAATAAATGTTCTCATGGTCAAAGTCAATGAGAAAACATCTCCCCCTCCATTCGAATGTTTGAGGTGAACAATAATGCATATGATAGTTTCACTGAAAAAGTGCATTAATAAACAGTTGCATGTGTTCCAAATACAGACAGAGTACATCTACATAACATATGACTTGAACTGATTGCTTCTTTCTTAAACAATAAAATCATATACCTTCCCCAGTATAGTGTTCAACGGTTCCTCCTTCACACCATAACCAGGGGCCTCCATGCTCCATTGCTTAATGGTCTTATCATCTCCTACCTGCCACAGAACACACAGAATAAGACTTCTTGCACCACGTACAACAAGGGATGGCAAACTGTTTAAAATACACATGCATAAATCAATGAAAAAAATCCGGCGTACCGTGAAAAACGAAGTGCCGCAAAAGCGCGAGCATATTCCTCTGACGAAGCCTTCGTGAGCTTGGATCGTTCGCATGCATTCCCGCTTGCTCAGGTTCCATATCTTTACCTATTAGGAATACGAAATAAGTAGAATTGATCAAAGTTTATTTAGAACATCTTCAAGTCATAAAGCTAATTAAACTCAGCAGCACCAGACCTGTCCATCACAGGCTCCGGACAGCACTGTGGCGAGATTCTTGGAGTGCTTGGCGATGCAGTTGATGGCATCTCTGTGGCCGTCCAGCGATGCTACGAAGGGCTTTGCGAATACCCGGTCGAGCTTAGTGGCATTTAGGGCTCTCGTGTACTCCCTCGGTACCTCGAACGGGTGTAGAGTAGGATCATAATTCCTGGGAACTTAAGAGAAAAATGACACCGAACCGATCATGACTATTACATGCTTATACAGAATCTAGTACTGATTATATATCATGATTATTAATAACATTTAACATTTATGTATTAGTGCATGATCAGTCCCAGTTTCAGGGTTTGATAAACATTTTTCATAACTGCAACATTTTAGGAACACGACAAGCTATTTTTGGCAGTGCCTATGAACATTTTTTGAAAACATCTCATCTTTTGAATTCAATGTTTCTTCTGTTTAGGCGAAAAGGCAAAATAATTCGACATTTTTGGCTCCAACAGAAGAACTTAAATAAGACAGAGAACAGGAGAGAATATGCGATCAGACTGCCTCACACCAGTCCCACGTGTAGGTGGAAGATTAACGGTTTGGGGTTGTTTTGGAGCACGGGTTGAAGATTTATTTGAAAGCAAATACCTAACCAACATTGCTATTAATGATGGAAAGATCGGATAAATTTAGTGACTTGGTTCTTTGAATCTCATTCACCAAAATGATTGTATCTTTTTTTTAATCATTTAGTTTCTTTGACCATAGTTCCAATAATGAAAATAGGACAATGCAGCTTATAATAAACAGAACGAGTAGCGTCACCTGTCACATCTTCTGGTCTGTATTGTTGGTTCTTTTGTCACGTGACTCCCATAATTATAAAAGAATTTACGACTCAGACTAGAAGATTCGAGAGATTAACTACTCAATTCTGTTTCCTATACATATCCTACAGAGATTTTGCAACGCTTCACTCACGCACGTCCAGTATTCGATCTTCTGATCGACATTAAGCATTAAGTTAGCACGTCTATACTTCAACACCATGTAACTGCATCTGGACTGCAGCTCATTGGAACCAACATCATCTTTCAACAAGACAATGAGCCGAAGCATAGGTACGAGCTCTGTAAGCTTTATTTATGCAGCAAACAATCAATAGTGTTATATATCATAAGACGGCCTGCCCAGTCACTGCACGTAAATCCTATTGAACTGCTCTGGGATGAACTGGATCGCAGGAAAGTAATCGCCAACTAGTGAACACATCTGCCAAGTTTTACAAGAGACATTCAGCAGAATGTTTGAAGAAACAAACTGACCAGTGTGTGTAAAGCTCAAAGCTTCCCTTACAACTTTACAAAGTGTAACGATTTAAAGATTTTTCAATGCAAATAAAGGTCAATATCTGTACATTTATATATTTGTTCAGTCAAAGTAAAACTTCATAACATTATATTACATAGTTTGTGACATAGGAACATGCATGTCTCTCATAAAGGATGTTATTAGACACTAGAAGTTAAAAAAATGTTCATAGGCCCTGTATAACCCCTATGTCAACCCCTATGTCGTGCACCTACAGAGTGTCTACTCGAGCTTTGGGGGTTCAGCTCTCGTGTAACATTAGCTTAGCATTAGCACTTCACTTACCACGCTGGATATCTTTAGAAGTTTCTCGGACAAAATCGTCCGGGTTTCGGCAAAGCACTTTCACCTTCATTACGCTCTTTTGTGCCTCTATTCGCCTAATTATTAAACCGCATACGCTTTATAATCCAATAAAAGAAACAGCACGACCCAAACACGCGTGTTTACGTGCCTCGAATGGTACACGTAGATCACGTGGTTTGATTCACCTCGAGTTATGGTAGACAGCGTGACGGAGCGCCCCCTAGTGTCGGGGTGGCGAAAGTGCTGTACATATTTTCTTCTTTTTTTTTTTTTTTGCTTATAATATACTAAATAAAAGAACCCTAATTCAGGGTGTTTATGTAGAAAAGTGTACTTTAAAAATGCAAAACCCACATATTGAGTTTAACTATGTTTATTTTTTACTTTTTAAAGCTTATAGTGGCTGCTTGGGGAGGAGTACATGGGGGATTACTCCTTGAACAAATTCACTCATGCTGCGTTGTTTCTTTTTAAAATAAAAAAAAAAGAAAGAAAGAAAAACAGCATTTGAGTTTGCAAAGTAAAGCAATTTGTGTACATCAACATTTGTATCTGTTTTTAATGATAATTGCACATGGCAAGTTGAAAAACATGCTTAAAAAAAACAATAAAATACATTGTTTTGACAATTTTTTGTAAAAAAAAATGTACAGACATTAGTTTAATTGTAATTAACTAAGCATCTAGAATATGTAATTCATAAAATCTTTGTAATAATTTAATGATATATGCATACATTAAATATACAAACATTAAAAACAAGCTTTTGAATGTATAGTAAAGCTGCAGAAAATCTAGCTTGAAAGCAGATAAGTTACTGTTGTAGTAGAAAAAACAAATGCATAAGCATTAACTTAAAACCACAACAGTGACTAAAATGTAATGCTGCTGTTATTTGCTGCTTTTTGATTTAGTGTTTGTTTGTACCGTTTTAATTGAATCAATCACTATGTCACGAGCGAACTGATTGCGCAATCTGATGTTCACGTGTCACGACAGAACAGATCCAGTGCGACTGTCCCTGAGTTGGCAAGCAAACAGTTTAAACAACAGCACTACATTAAACTGTACCATTTTCACATGACGAGGATTATACAGTTTTTACTTACCATGCTGATGTTTTGCCTTCATCTGTGACATCAGTGTATTTTCTGTTTATGTGATTTTGCATCACTGTGGTACTTCCATGTCACACAAGCTTAGCTTTGCATAACTTGCAGGTTGCAGTCTTCTTTGTTGCGTTTAATGTAAAATGCTCCCAATTACCTGCTCTGCCTATAGCTTGCGCCGGCCCTGAATACATTCACAAATACACCAACAGATCCTAAATAAACAGCCCAGTGCTCGGCAATATAACAATAATACCATATCAATGCGTTTTATATAGACACAGTATTTACACACTGCCTATCCACTTCATTAGGTATACACCTCTTAATTGTTGCAGTGATCTATGGAAAGATATTCTGGACAATATTGAAAAGAAATTGCAAATTGTACTTGCAATTGCGTTTTCCATATGCGGACGCATAAATTGTGACATTGTCCCAATGAGCTACAAAAGCAGATGACCACACCAGCATCCACTCCTGTCAGACAAAAACAAGAATCTAAAGCCATCCTGGGGGAAGTGGTGGCTCCAGCGGTTAAGGCGCTGGGTTGCCGATCGGAAGGTCTGGGGTTCAATCCCCGATATCGCCAAGCTGCCACTCTTGGGCCCTTGAGCAAGGCCCTCAACTCTCTATGCTCCGGGGGTCCCTTACGAGGGAAATATCAAGGTCCGTGACGTGGGGCCGCCTTCCCGTGGGCTCACCACCTGCAGGAGGGACCGTAAGGGACGGTGCTGTGAGGATTGGGCAGCAGTCGAAGGCGGGGGCCTGCTTAGACTGCTGCCCCAGCGACCCGAATTATAGATAAGCGGGAGAAAATGAATGAATAAAGCCATCCTGGGCACCAATATGCTGACAAATTATGTCACAGCTATATTGTGACACAATTTTCTAAAGTATCAGTATTATAGTGTTATATATCCCATGCCTACAGCAGATTTGTAGACCTGATAAAATAGGGGCAAATAAATAAAAGCCCAAATGTGTATTTATATCATGATTTGTTCATATATTCTATGGCTTTAGTGAGGTCAGGTACTGATGTCATATGAGGAGGTTTAGATTATAGTTTGCGTTCCAGTTTATCTAGGGTTTAGCAGGGATGAGTTAGGGTTTCTGTGCCTGACCGTTGAGTTCTTTCACTTCAACCATGGCATGCTATGTCTTTATTGAGTTAGCTTTGTGTACACGGTTTTATAATGCTGGAACAGGTTTTTCAGTTCCAGTGAAGGTGAATTGTATGCAACATGCATATTGTGTTTGGAAGAAAAAACGCTTAAAACGTAATTAAATGCGTTACGTTTGTATTCTGGACTCAGCTGCGTTTTAGTACATAGTATGCTTTATTATTAATGTGTTTACTGCGTTGGGTCTTTTAAAAAAGCGGTTTTATCGCTACGTTAAGCATTTTAGAATGTCCCAATCAAGAGCTAAAATTGGGCTTTGAAACCAAAAACACAAAAAAGCATGCGTTCTAACACCAACACAGCTGAAATCTGGGAACCTCTGGCAAGAGCAAAGGCATAGGACATGAGATGCGTACATCCTGGCAGTCCCAATGTATTGTACAAAAATTCAAATGCAGTGTAAATATTTGTTCCATTTTTTCGTATCGTTATCGTCATCGTAAGATCGAAAAATACTAAGTCGAAAACTACTAAATTGAAATTTGGGGACTACCGGTATTCTGTATTACTTTTACATACAGCACGGCGTCCATTAGAGGGCGCTCAAACAAACGGACCGCGCACTGAGACACATTTGAATGAGCGCAGAAGAAGCAGCTCCATCTCCCGCACGCAGGCTGCAGAACACAGAGCAGGCATGTCACTTTACTGTGTTTTAAATCATGGAAATTTTCGGGAGCACGTTTGATGAGTCTGTATTTGGGGAGTCGCGAAACAGGGAGCTATCTACAGACCTTCCCTCGTACACACCAAAACGCTGCGAGCCAGAGGTGAGCATCTTTATCACACCACCAGATATCACACAAATTAGTCAACCATGTAAACAGTTTTCTTCTTAAGCACTAACATATTCACTGTTGTGTGGATAATGACTAGTGTCAGAATCTTTTAGAGTTCATTCATTTACAGTTGGAAGCTGTAACTACTATTCCTTTTCATATTTGGGGACAGAAGTGACTGTCCCTTAAAGGATTGGGAACAAATATATGTGCACCTTTATAAATTCTTTAATATCTGTGGGCAGCAACGTCTATCCCTTTAATATAATATTTAGGGACATTATTGCTTAAATATTTAGGAACTGAAATGACTATCACTTGAATATTTGGAAACAGTAATGTCTTCCTTTACTATTTGGGAACACTAATGACTATTTTTTAACAAATTTGAGACAGTTATAAATACACCTAAACTACTTAACTAACTAATTGCTTAAATTCTTGGGGACAGTAATGTCTATTCCTCTAATATCAGGGGACAGCATTAATATACAATTAATCTCTAGGGACAACAAAGACTATTCCTAGGGACTATTATCTGGGGACAATAAGGTCTATTCCTTTAATTTTTGTGGACATTAATGATTATTCCTTTAATATTTAGGGACAGTAATAATTATTATTTTATCATTTGGGAAAAATAATGCCTATTTCTTTAATAGAATATTTGGCGACAGAAATGACTTTCTTCAATATTTTAGGGACAATTCCTTCAATATTTAAAACAGGCCTTGTTTCTATAGTAGTGGCTCATTCAAAAGGTCTTGTATATGTCCTGTACAAAAAAAAAAAAAACCAAGGTTCCTAAGGTTTTTCTTTTTTGGTTAGTTTTTTGTTTTGTGTCTCCATTGCCATTGCTTTTGTTACAGTTAGAAGTAAAGTTGTAATTTTAAGCACATGTTTCAATTGACGAGAAAATGATAATTATTTATGTTTTTAAGATATTTGCCTATTTACTTCCTGTGTTTTGACTCCAGTGGTTTTGTGTCCGTGAAAAATTCGAAGATGAGCTGGAAGAACAGAAGGCGCTGAAGTTCCGGGCGGATCTGAAATACAGTAAAAAACAGTACCAGGCGAGTCACACATGCCTGAATAAACATGTTTTATATAATAATTTTTATGTTCCACATGCATTGTTTACTTAGTGTGGTTAAATATTTTCAGGAAGCTATAGAGGACTACACAGCATGCCTTCTTTTGGTGCCTAATAACAACCTGTCTTTGAAAAGAGACATGTTGGAGGGAATCGCACGGTGCTACAGTCATCTGGGAAAGATCAGACAATCCCTGGAGATTTGCGAGAAACTGGTAGGCAATAAAACGTCCTGCTTTAGTGATTCAGTGACAGTTTATTAGTATTGTGACATTTCGGCGAATATAATTGGAATCACTCGTTACAGACCTCTTACAGAGCTGTCAATTTTTAGCTGCAGTAACACGGAATAAAGAATAAAACTCTAGGAATAAAGAAAATGTTCCAAAAATTATCCAATAAGTGTTTTATTTTTACCCACACCACAGCTTTCTGGTAGCTGCAGTTTTTTTTATATGATTGAAGAATGATTTGATCATTTTATCCAAGTAAGATTGTGGCGTATTCATGAAAGCACTTCCTGCTTTAACATGGGTTCCCTCAGCAGCTTGCAGCTTGTCATGTAACAAGAACCTCAACTTTTGCAAAAAAGATCACATTAAAGTTTGAAATGTCATAATGGTGTGTAGACTTTTTGCATCCATTGTATACACCGATCAGGCATAACATTGTCCTGCCCCATTGAGCAGTAACGGCATGAACTTATTCAGCAGTGTGAGCTACAAAAGCTCGTCTGTTGGATCGGACCACACGGACCAGCCTTCGCTCTCCACGTGCATCAATGAGCCTCGGCAGCCCATGACCCTGTCGCCGGTTCACCACTGTTCCTTCTTTGGAGCACTTGTGATAGATACTGACCTCTGCAGATTGGGAACAGCACACAAGAGCTGCAGTTTTGGAGATGCTCTGACCCAGTCGTCTAGACATCACAATTTGGTCCTCGTCAAACTCGCTCGAATTTTCACGCTTGCCCGTTTTTCCTCTGAAGGCAAAATGTTTACTTGCCCCCTAATAAGTCCCACCCACTAACAGGTGCCATAATAAAGAGATAATCAGTGTTATTCACTTCATCAGTCACAATGTCAGAATGTTATTTGTTTCATAATTATGGTGCATTGTACCTGTTATGACTTGGAAAGTGAGAAATGACCTTTTCAAAAATTCACAATAACCCGGCCTGCTAGTGAGTCTACATTATGTCTTGGCAGAGGAACGAGGTGACCAACACGTGCCACCTGACCTGCGTCTTACAGCTGGAACAGAGCATCCACGAGGGCTGTGGAGACATGACGGGCAGCATCTGTACTCTAAAGCAGCTTTGCTCTGTTCATCCTTTTAACCCTTGGTACTGGCTGAACCTGGCCACCAGCTACCAAAACCTGCTGGAGGCATCCACCTCTCTCGAGGAGTCGAAAGATACATCAGACACACCTCAGGCCTTCATTCAGCAGAAGCCGGAGGAGAAGGAGGCACGGCTGAAGGCCTGCATGTGTTTTATTAGAACAAGGTCAGTTCGGTATTGAACGTTATAATGATGCGTCATTAATAGGTGAATTTACGAAGGAATGAATATACATTTTGGAAAAGCGCTTTGTGTTATGTACTGCAGTTAATAAGAGACACGTATGATGTTATTGAATATCACATAGGAGCAAAATAAACACCACCAATATTTAAATAGATTCTATAACAAACCCAAATTGAATCATAATGCTTATTTGTTATACCAATAATAGCGTTTACATTTCGCCCTTATCAAGAGCGACTTAAATTTTTTTCTAATTCCTACAAGTGAGCAGATATGAAATGAAGGGCCTTGCTCAGGGGCCCAGAAAGTTCCAGCTTGGTGTGCCTGAGATTTCAACTCATGACCTTTGGATCTAACGTCCAATGCCTTAACCACTAAGCTACCACCTCCCCTATGCTAATACAGATACAGTAGATAGACAGTTTGATAGACAGTTTGATACCTTTTGATTGGGTCTTTTAAGACCCAAATGTGTCCGCTCATGCTACTGAACAACTTAATACTGAGTCGATTGCTTTGACCCACCAAAAAGAAAACCTAAACGTATCTGGCGTATATGAATAATCATGCGATTTTGTTACTTCTTACTGTTGTACCTTTTTGCTTTTTTTTTTTTTCTTACATTTTAAGGCTGCTGATTGAAATACTGAAGATTCAGCAGTTCTCGTTTGTCCTGGAAAAGAGCAAGAAAACACTTCAGGCCATTGAGGCGTCCCTGCAGAAGATGCAGCTCAAAAAGGAAACACTCCAAGTCATTACCGAGGTGAGACGAGGGACAGTTGGAATACATGGTTCTGATTGGTGATGTAATGTACAGTGATTTTTGAAGACAGCAAGTCAACAAGAACTGCATAAAAATGTTTAAATAGAAAAAAGTTTAATAGGTGTATGGAATTTGGTAGATACTCTGTCAGTCAGAAGGTTTTTGACTGAATTTGTATTGAAATGGAGCTTCTAAATTATCCTGGAAGTTTAGGAGTGCCCTAATAGATAATATGATGTATATAGACATAAGTGCGTGGACACCCGATCACCTCGTCACCTCATACATGGACCTTCCTCAAACTCTTGCCACATATCTTGAAACACACAATTGTACAGAATTTCTTTATATGCTATCTGTTACAGTTTCCTTTATTAGAAATAGGAGGCCCAAACCAACATGACAATGAAGACATGATGTAAAAAAGGTTTAAGTGGAAAAACTTTTTCCTGCACAATTCCCTGATATTCACCTTTGGAGTAAATCTAAACTCTGACTGCACCCCAAACCTCCTCACCTCGCATCAGTGCCTGATCTCACTATTATTTTTTTGGCTGAATGAAACAAATTCCCACAGCCATGCTCAAAAATCTAGTGGTAAAGCCTTTGCTAGTAGAGAGGAGGATAGTATAAGATAGAAGACAGGACTAAATAATTTATAAAATGTTCAGGGTGAGATGTCCAGGGTTTCACATATAGTCCATATAGTGAAGGTATGGACAAAGATAATTTGTTGGATCATAAACAGTGAATGAAAGCAGTCTAACTTTGATATGTTGCATGTATACAAGGCATCAAAATTGCAACTAATACGTATTTTCTAAAGGTTGCTCTGATGTTGTACATTGCAGGTCATGGCTGAAGATCTGATCCCAGAGAAGATGCGTGAAGAGAACCACGATGGTGAGGGTTTATCGGGTCTTATCATTAAGGACTTTGAGGAAAGGTGGTGGAAAAAACTACATGCCTGCCTGCTGATGAAAGAGAATAGAGTTTTAGAGAACAAGAAGGAAATGGAGACAGGGTGAACATAAAGAGCAACGATTTTACTGTAAAAATGAATTTAAATGTATGTGTAGAACGGTGTAGGTTTTAATGATTTCATTGTTCTGAAGAATGTTTTGGGATTTTTTACAAATAAAGATTTTAAACTGGTTATTATATAATATGTTACATTTTGTGCAATGATGTGTATTGGGTTCTCATGTATTGAGAACCTGAAAGCAGTAATAAATTTCGTGATAAATTTCGTTTAGAAATTAAACGTTTTCTCGATTATAAAAATTGTACAGAATATTCATGGGCGTGGCTGTTATAGGAAATTCACCCAATTGGTTATGGGCTCTAATGGTCCAGAGCTACTCCACAAATGTGTTCGATTTCTTTGATCCAACAGCCAACATTGAGAATTTTTTTATTAAAGAATGACATCACACCTTTTTAAAACCAATCTTTGTTGCATTTAATAATTAAACATCTGTAAAACAAGTCCTTTTTATCCATTAAATTATAGCGGTTAACATTATTGTTATATTAAGTTATAGCATTCGTTCCTACACCAACCTCTTTTCTTCATTCATTTCTTAATTTAATAGAACAAAATATAATGCCTGCCTGCTATAAAGTGCTGGCAGTAGAGACTCCTTCCAAACAAAACTTCAATAATCTCCTGACAGAAAACTTTACACCATCAATAATTACACATATATAGAAATGCTAAAGTATTAGAATAAAAGCGTTAATATAAACCCATGATTAAAAAGTAATCTAACTAAAAGTTACTGACAAGAAAAGCAAAATCTTACATAGCATATATTGATATGACATCTAGATTTATAAATGATTAAATGTGGCTTATTTTGAACTGCAATCTACAGAAACAAGTACAATTTTAAGAACATATCTTTTCAAACTGCTGTTAAAGATGTGTCCAGTGGTGGACGAAGTACACAAACCAGAATTTGAGTTAAAGTACAGATACAGTAGTTAAAATATTACAAAAGTCAAAGTGCTCCCTTTAAAAGTTCACTTGGGTAAAAGTACAAAAGTATTTGTCTTAAATGTATTTAAGTATCCATTGTACTATTTTTTATTATGGCTATAATGTTCCTATTATCATTTTTGCAAAAAAGACTGTTGCTTAACCAACTCAGTTTATGTGAAAAGACACTGTTACTCCAAGCACACCGATCTATTAATAGAATGATATTAATGACTCAAACACTGATTGAAATGCATTAAAATGATCATGAGCCCAAAAACCTACTTTTCAACTAAAAATTAAACTAAAACAATTTTAGTTGTTCAAGGCCACAGGTGTTGTGGCACGTTAGAGTCAGGAGATTCTTCCATCAAAATATTCTGCTTGCTGTTGAACTGATGCTGAACTGTATGTTGGTGATAAGTAGATACCACCAAGCGTCGATCAGAACAAGTTTAAAACAGAGCGCACGCTCGATACTGATTAGTGGTTGACTGCGTTCTTGACCAGTTACATGTTTATCCACCGAATTCACAAAATGCAGCTGAGTAAACAGTACGATATTTGGCTTTAAAATGTAGTGAAGTTAAAGTAAAATTCTCCCCAAATGTAAATACTTCAGTAAAGTACAGATATGTGAAAAAGTTACTTAAGTACAGTAGATAATTACATTTACTTTGTTACTGGCTGTGTCATAGGGCAGCATAACACATCTTAGAAGAAAATATTTCACCCATGCACTTCACCCTATTCTGGATATGTGACCCTGTGATTGACATCCCTTTCATCCAGAAACCCTTGTTGCAGATTCAACCACACAACCTCATGATGATGGTAGCAAATACTTTCTTTGAGTTTAGCTTGAGTTTGAGGTGTCTCTTAAATTGTCATGGCAAGCGGGTAATATCCTAAATGATAGGGTTAAACTCTAGTTGTTACATAGGCATGTCTGTTTTTTTGCAAGCACACACACACATCCAGATAAGCACATTATTTGACTGATTAAAATTTTGTTTGGTTATACAGTCCAGCAGACACTTGCATCCAAAGTATCACATTAATTCTTAAAGTGGTGTAAATGCATCTCTTTGCAGGAAGTCAGTTGACTTTGCAAGGGTCTGGCCTTTTCCAAAACACATCCTCTTCCAATAGTTTTGACACATAATTGGCCAGAGCGACTCTCCTATGGCTTTCTAGAGCATCCTCAAAATCCTTTCTCATTTTGGGTAAATCCATAGTCTCTGGATGGAAGGCAGAAACCAGATAGATATCGTGTTTCAGACCTAGCTTTTCCAACATTTCTGTATTCCATCTCCTCACTTCTTCAGTTGCTTTCTCCCCAATCAAATCAGCTTTGGAGAGTACTAGATAGCAACATTTACCCTGCAACAGAAGGTGCTTTACCAGCTGAATGTACCCCAGATTGAACCTCAAGGGTGAGACCAGGATGTAGACATCACAAGGAGGTATTGGGGGTAAGGGAGGGGCATGGTGCATAGGGCCAGAGGATGCTGCCTTAAAATCTTTTACACTTCCCAAGCCTGGGAGGTCCCACAGAAGAACATTGTGGTAATCTAAGTATGAATATGTCACAGGCGTCTTTGTGGTTTCAAACACCCCAACATCGGACGCACCTTTGTCTCCATTCTTTAGGCCCAGAAGAGAGTTGAACAAACTTGAGCTGCCACAACCAGTCTCCCCTAATACACCCACATCTAGTCGGAAGTGCTCCAGAGCACTGAAGATGGAGAGCAGTTTTGACGGTTGGTCAGTGAGATCCTGGGATTGAAAGACCGCAGAGATTTTGCCCAGGTCTTCTTGGCTTATCTTTCTGTTTTTTAAAGATGAGCTTGCTAGGGATCTGTGGAGAAAATGTGTGAACAATGTATGCATAAATTTAGAGATGTGGGCTACAGACCTTCAGCAATACTTAGCTAAAGTCATTTTAGGTTCACATATTGACTACTCACCCTGAGCGATGTCTCTCTGTTAAAGGTACTTTAAGGTTGTGTGTGAGATCCACCAAAAACTGACTGAAAGCCTTCTTGCGCAATTCAGGTATAGCTTTCATCAAAACTCCAGCAATCATTTCAGCTTCCCAAAGTTTAATACCTTGGTGTAATGGAAAAGGACCTTGGTGGTTTGCATTCTCTGTCAATTCAAATTCCGCCTTGTGTTTCTTCCGAAACTCTGAAATACGCTCTCTCATTCGTTCCCATGCACAGGTCTTACAGGGTCCTTTCAGCTTTTCACGCACAATATCTATTTCTTCATCGGCTTTAACCAGATACAAGGGCTTGTTCTTCTCATATAGCTCCATGATAAACCGCATATGATCCTCTTGGTGCAACTCTGTTGTGAGGACCACCAATACATCATAGCGATCCTGAGGAGATCCAGAACTTCCCTCTATTGTCAAAATGCGGACATTGGGGATTAGAGGGTGGAGGAGCACTGGAGCAGAGTCAGGATCGTTCTCTGCAAAGTCCTCTCTAAATCTCACAAATAGTTTTTTTTTTGTGTCATCATCATCTTCACCATCCTCCTCTTGTTCATCACTGTCTTCGTCTTCATCGCTTCCCTCCTCTTCTTCTTCTTCTTCTTCTTCCTGTTCATCTAATAATCCACAGACAGCAAAAGCAAGCCTTGCATTTGAGGACTTAGTTCCTCCAGTAACAGCTATGTCTAATGGGAAATGTTCATAAAGTTCCAGTGCTGTCAGGAGCCTGTTTTTAAATCCGCTTGACTGCCAAGAAAATCTCCAAGGAGCCAAAAGCGATTTCATCTGATCTTCTGGAAGTTTCCCTTCCATTCTCTTGGAAAAAACTCAAAACACAATATGCCACAAGTGGAACGTCTGTAACTACAACAAATATCTATACAATGTATTGAGTAATATAGAAAATAAAAGGTGTCCAAAGTTCTCAGCAGGGAAATTTAGCCTAGAATTGAAATAGGAGCAGCAAAAACTTGTCTGTATCATAACGCGAGTCAAAGCGCGACACAAAATAACACACTCAGTCAATTTTGGCAACGATTCAATGCAAACTGTTTTGCAGGGCGTATAAAGTTTACATGGCGTTGATGATTGCTCAGCAAACAAAAGTATTACAAGGAACAGTTTGTTACACGAAGAACCCTTTCCTAACTTTAACTTTCCTGGTGGTTCTGTCAGTGAGAAGAGCTGTAGAATACAGAGTAGGTCAACTAGTATGCTTAATTGTAGACATTATATTTCATTTATCTATGCTGCAATGAACTGACATTTAATCAGAATGTGTTTTTGGGCTCTGTACATACTGCAACCCTGATTTGGGTTAAGGAGTGTTTGAAAACTAACAAGGAATGTCACATAAAAATTCGAATGGGTCTATAATTATACTAGTTTATTGTTTGTCATTTCATATTCTTGGCCAAAAGCGTTTTCTTTTCACTATGTGGTTTTATTTCCTGTGATAAAAGTCCAGGAATATATGAATAATTATTTACATTATAACATCTCTACAGTTTCAAAAAGACATTGCTAGTTTATATAGGATTATATAGAGTGCAAATTTGTTTATGCAAAAGCAATTTAAAAAACTACATGTTTAAATTGTTTGTATTTCAAAAGTCAGGTAAAGTTTAATTTGGAAAATGTTAAACGGTGCTAATCCTTGATATGTGTTGTGCAACATTTGGATTAAAATTAATCCATCACATGCATTTTTTGGCCTTTTTCAAAACAAAAATAATGATAACAGACGGACCAGATGTCAGATGTCATGACTAAATGGTGTCAGTCTAAAACCTGATGGTTTTTGTATTGTAAACAGAAAACCCACATAGACAAACAAAAACCAGTTTTTAATTGGAGTTATGCAGAAACCATTCAATGCAAACATATACATGTATGATTAACAGCCATCTGCTAACAAAAAAAAAAAAGAAGTCAAATTATGTAAAGACTGAGATCTCCAGCAGATGTCAGAATTGCTGTATAGTGTAATCTAAATGGTTTGGTGCTTCAATATTTCTTTTCTTATTGGTCAGGTAGTGGAAGTGGTTGGTCTTTGTGTGTTATATCACAGAAATAATGTTGTCAAAAACGAAAAAATGTTCAATACCAAGCTATTTTCAATGTGAATTGTTTGACAGAGAATCAGTTCAGGTTTGTATCAATCCTAAAGGAGTGCTAGTTGTAGTACAGTAGTTATACATACTTACATTAAATGGACAAAAGTAATGAGACATTTGACTTTTCCAGCCATATGTCATTCTTCATCACACATGGCTAGAATCACAGTGGATCACAGTGTTGGAGGTCTTTGAACTAGAAGACCCAAACCTCTTACAGCATCACAATGCCCCTGTGCACAAAGCAAACTCCAGCTGATGATATGTTTTACATGCATTAGAGTGAAAGATCTCGAATGGCCTGCTATAAACCTCAACCCTATTGGGATGAACTGGAATGCTGACTGCACCCCAGGACTCCTCACCTCACCTACATCAGTACCTGGCTTTACTAACACCCTTGTGGCTGAATGAGCACAAATCACCACAACCACAATCTTCCCAGAAGAGTGGAGGTAACAAGTAATAGGGACTAAATGTGGAATTTAAAAAAGCACATTTTTGTCTTTATAATGTACAGTACCTTTGTATTAGATGCACATATCTAGCGCTCAAAAATAAAATTGTTCTTGAGAACTGTACAAATTTAGTTACACAGTTGGTTGTTAAAAGATGACTTGTATGTGTGTTAGTTTTTGTTGTCATTTTCTTGTAAATGGATTCAATAAAAATCGATGATGAATTAACTTCAATGGAGCGCAACTGCAATATAATATATTTTTTAAAACATAGTATAATTAATCCCAAATGCACTCTGTTATATAAGACACTATAAGGTTATACATGATTAATGCCAATTATGGATTTAAACTCTGAAGAGACTTGATCTAAATAAATAAGACCAAGCTTAAAATATGTTTCGCCTTACCCTTTGGACCAGATAATACTGCAAATTAAAACAGTTCAAAAAGTTATCATTGTCTTTCAGACTTAGCTTTTAACTGATATGACTTAAATGAGATGAGTATGAATCTCTACTGAAAACCCCAAAACCAATAATATAGATACACAAAGAAAGGTAGTTTGGTTTAAAACTCATTTGAGACTGGTAGAAGACAATATGGCAGCGCTATCACTCTCACTGTTATTTAATCCCAATAATAAACACAGAAAGTCACTCTGATGTTGTGAGAACATCTGTTCAGGAGTCAGTACAGGTGGAGCAGATTCAGTCTCAGGATGAGAAACATGTTTGTTCTTGTTCGACAGCCTTATGACGTTCGAATAAATTTATGCTTTTGTTGTATTTTATATATATATGCTTTTGTTTCTTAATAACTATGAGTTACCAATATTTAAGACGACTATTGAAATTGGAGAGAAATAAAATACTTTTTTTTTATTATTACAAACAAATCTTCATATATACTGTATATAGATATAATATATATTTGTCCGTATAAATGGGACACCACTGGATCATTGGTATTATTTCTTTAACTTACAGTTCAGCATTTTATTTTTAGATGTTTTTGTCTATGTAGCATAAAGGAACAAACAGATCTGACCCCAACCCTGATTTAGAAAAAGGTTGGGATGATTTTGAGAATAGAGGCAGAACTGGTTTGCTGGCTTTTTATTCTTCTCGTTCCCGCTGAATAACTGATGGCGTAAACAGATCTAGCCTCTCCCCAACCTGTGATCGCAGGTTTCAATTTTTTCTTTAACAGTAAGCTCTGACACACATCAGTTGATTATTTCAGTGCCACTGTGAGAAAACCCACAGAAACACTACAGCCATGGCGAGTGGAGGCATTCTTGCTTTAATGGTCATCGTTGTGATATTGAATATATTTGCAGCGGTAAGTCTATACAATAATAATAACAATTATAAATAATTCATAGTTATGTGTCTAATAATAGAATAGAATAGCCTTTATTTGTCACATATACATTACAGCACAGTGAAATTTTGTTCTTCGCATATCCCAGCTTGCTCAGAAGCTGGGGTCAGAGCGCAGGGTCAGCCATGATACGGCGCCCCTGGAGCACGGAGGGTTAAGGGCCTAGCTCAAGGGCTCAAGAGTGCCAGCTTAGCGATACCGGAGCTTGACCTTCCGATCAATAACCCGGCGCCCTAACCACTGGAGCTACCACTCTCACATGATACAACACAAGAATAGTTATATAATTTCCTTTTGCCTTTTAGAATTTTTTTTATTTAAAAACACTGATTTCTTTTGCTGCGTTTACTTTCTTCCCTGACATGAAAAATAATTTTTTCTGATTGCATCCATTCCTTGAATTTATATGTTTGAACAATGACACTGAAAGTATATGTCAGGCAGACTGGAAATACTCATCAGAAGTTACTACGGCTGGAATTGTGTTCTGTTCAGAAAACATGTACTTTGACATTACACTAAAATTGTTTTAATTGTTACGAAATAAAAATGTGAAAAAGTTCTGCTAAAAACAATGAGGGCAACAATACAGAATCAATGAGTAAAATGATCATTAAATTAAAGTTAAGCGATGATGATGAGGCTTGACATTAAATGCTATGAATGACATTTACCTCAGGCAATTAAATGGAAATTAATTTTGTATAATAAGAGATAATTGTAGTTATTTTGTCATTTTTTGTTTTCTTTGAGTAAATAAAAGTATTACTGTAGAAGTAGGTAAGAAATGTTATATTTAAATATTTAAATGTGATGTTTTTTTAAAAGAGAAGCCTTATATTCAAATTAGGGCTGTCAATTGATTAAAATATTTAACTGCGATTAATCGCATGATTGTCATGAGAATCATGTCATTGTCATGACTGTCACTAAACGCAACTTAATCGCACATTTTTATCTGTTCTAAATGTACCTTAAATGAATACTTTTGAAAAAAAAAATTTTTTTTATACCCTAATCAACATGTGCATGCAACAAATATGGATACTTTATGCAAATGTATGTTTATTAATAGTATGTCCAAACTCAACATAGAGCATGAAGACAAAATATTCTTGTAAATGTTTTAAAGTAATTATAGTGTTTTAAATCACGTAAATCATCAGGACACCAAATGGAACTTTTGCTATGTTTCCACACAGACGGGTTTAATTGCCGGATGTGTGCACCATGGCGGATTTTGGTGCTTGATTTGAGACTTGGTGCATCGATTAAAAAAATATTTAGTGATTATAGATGATAATTTTTATTTGATATCTGATTTAAGAGCGGATGTATAAATGTGTGTTGCATTGAAGGTTTTAATTTAACCTCTTTTATATTTATTTATATTTTTTATAAAAATGGTCAAACAGAAATGCTGCATTAATCGTGCATTATTAAAATTAGTGGCATTAAAATGAATTAGCGCTATCGTGTTAATTTTGACAGCCCTAATTAAAATGCTATAATTTTACTTTGCCAAGTATCATAGGTTGCATGCACAAGGAATTTGTCATGGAGTGCTGGTGCAATAAAAAACATAATAAAAATAAAATAAATAAATAAATATATATATATATATATATATATATATATATATATATATATATATATATATATATATATATATAATATATATTAATAATAAAAATATATATGAATAAGTCCAAAGCTGCCACTCTTGGGCCCTTGAGCAAGGCCCTTAACCCTCTATGCTCCGGGGGTCCCTTACGAGGGAAATATCAAGGTCCGTGACGTCGGAGTGACGTGGGGCCGCCTTCCCGTGGGCTCACCACCTGCAGGAGGGACCGTAAGGGACGGTGCTGTGAGGATTGGGCAGCAGTCGAAGGCGGGGGCCTGCTTAGACTGCTGCCCCCGCGACCCGAATTACGGATAAGCGGAAGAAAATGAATGAATGAATGAATAAGTCCAAGGTGCAGAGTTGTAGTACAATATAGTAGTCCATGTTGATTGTGTTAATGTAACACATATGAAATGAACAGTGTGGGGTTCACATTACTGTAATATTAGTGTGTATAGAAGCAGGTCAGAGATGATGGTGTGTCCTTGGTATTATTATTTAGAGTTTGGTTGTGGATAGGAAGAAAAGAAATAGAGAGACACAGAGAAAACATCAAAATGTGATATATACAGTATATCAATGAGTGGATGAATGAATATCATGGTGATCATCTTTCAGTTGTATCATTGGGTGAAATTATTGATTCTTTTTTTAGGCAACAGGATTGGCGTTATTTGCATTGGCGATTTGGGTGGTCGTAGATCCATATAAACTGTACCCAATAGCGGCCATATCAGGGAAAGATGATCTCTTCGCAGCAGCCTGGATAGCCATCTTCACTGGCTTTGCCTACTTCTGCACTGCCATCTTTGGGATCTACGCTGCTCTGAAAAAGAAACGTGTCCTCGTGCTGGTGGTATGTGTTTTATTTGTATCTAATGAATTTAAAGGAAATAGTTATTTTTAGATGATGCAAGGATTTTATTTAAAAAAACAACTATGACTTACTTTGTTCAACAGTACCTGCTCCTCATGTTCATCATCTTCCTATTTGAATGTGCGTCCTGCATCACAGCAGTCACCAACAGAGATTATGTAAGTGTACAGGAGCAGACACTCACTATAACATCATTTTATATAACATCAGTCTTTACTGTTGCCAAAAAAAGAAAAAAAGAAAAAGAAACCATTACAGAAATTCAAACATAACTGTTAAACGTTAAAGTCATTACCAAATGGGTTGCATTTTGGTAGTGTTTGTGTATACCATTAAATCATTATCATCAAAACAAAGAAACAGCTGTAGAAACTTACTTGAATCTGAATGCTTAATGGTGTCCTAATGGTCCATATTGGTGTCAGTATACAACAAAATGTGATCTACAAGTCACCAAAGCTCCTATATTTGTGGTATTCACTAGATATAACACGCCACCAACATAAGGCAACAAATTATCAATAGAGTACGGACCATTACAGCTAACATTAAAACCAGTACAATTCTCAAACTAACTATTAAAACCATTACAAATTTGATGAGGGTGTCTTTCCTGCAGCAATAATTATATTTAAAACTTTTAGGAACTTTATTTTATTTTATTTTTTGCATTTGTACTCTTCAAGCTAGTTAGCAAGCCAATGAAGTTAGCTATGAAATAGCTATGACATCTTTTCTTAGCTGTACATTTGGGAAATGAAAATGCCTTCACAGATAAACAATTGTTTTGTAGTTTCTAACAACAAGAAGTGTTTTCTGTCTATTATAAATGTAAATGTTTATCTTTAAAAAGGCCCAATGATATTGTAAAGGAAGCTAACTAGCATAAAATTCAAACACAGGGTCACTGTTGCATCCTTTTCTTTTTCATACTTCTTTCAATAACTTCATTAAAAGCACAGTTATTCTAGCTTTAAATTTGTATTCACTTTCGGCCATGTTAGTGTTTAAGCTGAACAATCATTTTATCCTTTTTTGTCGTTTTTTTTTAATTATTATTTTTTTTTTTTTGCAGCTGATTGGAAACAGTAACCTGGTGAAGAATCAAATGCTGAAATACTATGCAGACAGCAGTGACCAAGGAAGACAGATCACCGGTACTTGGAATAAAGTAATGAAAGATGTAAGTGTACCCAGTTCTGGAATATTTCTTGCTTTTACTCTGTTAGGAGCCATATTGTTAATCATGTTCACTAAACTCACACATGAGCCACATTAGCTTGGAGCTAAACACAACTTGAGCTGGTTATGCTGGTAGACCATACATTGACAACTGTTAGGAAAAAAAAAAGATATTTCAGATTTTCTTTACTTACTTCATTAACCTAAACAAAAAATGTCTGTAAATTTTACATTTTTAAATGACCTCGACTACGATTTAATAATGAGTAAGGTGTAATGCAGAAGCTGTTTCCCATTTTCTGGGACTTCTGGGCAAGGATGGTCAACCAGTTCAACCAGCATGGCCTGTGTTTTAGCAGCTGATCAGACAAATTTTTACAGCAGGGTAGTACCTTTTTTGAGGGTATATATTGAAGTAGGTTTTTAAGGTTCAATGTTTAATCCTACGTCTGATGATTTCCTTATAAAGTCTTCCAAAAAGGATCACTATAGAACAACCAAGAGTGTCATTTTGCTAAGAGCAAACCGGAAAATGGAGCGATAGAAGCCAATCTTGTGTGACGATGAGCTCATGCATTTAAAAGGCAGTAAAGTGATGCTGTTACCATCCTGAAATAGATAATTATCCTATAACAGCATGCCCCAAAATGTGTTTTATTCCATGCACAATTTTGACTGATCCCGAATCAATCGGTTATAAACCCAAGAAACGTTTTATAGATGTTAGTTATTGCAAATAAAAGCCTATATTCTGGCACATAGGCTTTGTGTGGAGTTTTTGATTTATTGGCTCTAGATGAATGATGTCGCATTATGAGTTTTTGAAAAATACTTTGCAACCCACTTCGCAAGCCTGCCCCTGGGTGACACTAAAGTGCTTTAATGTGAATGTGTGGATGTGCATGGTGGCCTGTGGTGGACTTGCCAAATATCCTGCCTTAAATATAGTATTTCCAGGATAATCTCTGGAGCCACGATAAATCAGTTACTGGAGATGAAGGGATGGATGTTTCATGTTTTGTTTTCATTATATCTGGAAGTAATTAGGGCTATTTTGAGTAACCGATGGAGAGATTTCAATGTTCTTACTCTCGTGTGTCTAGGCTCAATGCTGTGGGACAGACAGTCCACTGGATTGGATGGATTACAATTCTACATTCAGGCAGACGTATGGCACCAAATACCAGTGGCCCCTCAACTGCTGTCAACGTCAGAACAGCTTTGATGCTGCTGACCCAGTTGGCTGCATGCTTGGCCAGACCAGTGCAATATTCAACCAGGTGAGCAAAACCCAGGCACATTTATTTAGTCTACTGTCAAGAAGTTTCATCATACAGTGAATCTGGAAAGTATTTACAGTGAAATAAAACTTTTTCCAAATTTTGTTATGCTACAGCCTTATTCCAAAATGTATTAAATTCATTATTTTCCTCAAAATTCTACAAACAATACCAGATAATGACAATGTGAAAGTGTGTTCGAAATCTTCACAAAATTTGTTACAAATAAAAAGGAAGAGTCCTGCTGGTTCCAAACTTCTTCCATTTACGGATGCTTGAGGCCACAGTGCTCATTGGGCCCTTCAATGCTAAGAAATTTTTCTGTACCCTTCCAGATATCTGTGCCTTAATACAATCATTTCTTGGAGGTCTACAGACAATCCCATGGCTCTTCTTGGCTTGGTTTGTGCTCTGACATGCACTGTAAGACTGTAAGACCTTATATAGACAGGTGTCTGCATTTCCAAATCATGTCCATTCAACTGAATTTACCACAGGTGGACTCCAATCAAGTTGTAGAAACATCTCAAAGATGACCAGTGGAAACAGTATGCACCTGAGCTCAGCTGTGAATACTTGTGTACATTTGATTCATTTTTTTCTTTTCTTTTTAAAAATGTGCAAAGATTTCAAACAAACTTCTTTTCCATTGTCAGTATGGGGTATTGTTTGTAGAATTTTGAAGGAAAATATGTAATCTATTGTGTAATTAGGCTGTAACATGAAATGTGGAAAAAGTGAAATGCTGTGAATATTTCCCGGATGGACTGTAAGCTTTATATATGCAATCTTAATATATACATTGCACTGATAGATTCATCATTGCCTGCTTTACACTGTACTCAAAGTGAGTTTATTTGCTTTGACTTCTGCAGGGTTGTTTCAGCTACATCCAGTCTATGTTACACCGTTATACCTGGTCTGTGAGCTGGTATGGCTTTGCTGTGCAAATGTATATGGTGAGTGTTTAAAAACAAATCCTTGTCAATATATCGTACTAAAATGTTGATGTTTTGAGGATATAATAGGAACTAATGCTACCGGTCACTGTAGGATGTATATGTATGTATATATATATATATATATATATATATATATATATATATATATATGTATATATATATATATATATATATATATATATATATATATATATATATATCTCAATAGATAGATGTGAAATACTTGTACCAAGTTTATTTTGTAGACATAGAAACAATTTCAACTTTTCAGCCTATCAGAATGCCTATTTCAGCCTATTTAAATGCTCAGAGATATATATATAAAAAAAAAAAAAAAATCCAAGAGCTGCATCATGTGACTTGCAACCTTCTGTAAGCACAATAGATATGTTTACTTGTGGCAACATAAAATAAAATAAAAATAAAAATCTGACTGGCCAAGTATGGAATATTGATGGAAAAGTAGCTAGGAAAAGGCCCCTCTTGCCAAAAAGAATATGACAGCATTACCTAAGGCTTCAAAACTACATTTCATCAAAAAGATAAATGTTCTGAAGCAATTTACTTTGTGTTTTACCAACGATATCTACCTTAGTCTGATCAGTTCAAACACAGCACATTACCGTGAACACCTTCTACCAACTGTCAAATACAGTGAGGTGATGATTTGCAGTGGTTAAAACCTAAAATGGTCTAATGAAAGACAACTATGGGTATGTGAGCATCAGACTTTACCATCAAGCATCGGAACATGGTGGCCTTGACTGCTTCATAATGCATTCTTTCATGTGTTTAAAAAAAAAAAAAATAAAGGATATATTTCCATATATTGGGCCATGTCAGGCTAGCAAAGGCGATGTGATGTCCCATTGCTGGGTCCTGCCACTTGGGTTACTTTGACACAAACCAACTCCCTAAACATTGCAGACTACGATACACCCGTTCAAGGCAATTCTATTTAATAATGACATCCCTATAAACAGAATAATGCGTCCTGCTGAGCTGCAAACATGGTTCAGGAATGGTTTGAGTAAAATGAAAAGCAGTTCACTTGGTTTCCAAATTGCCCAGATTTCAATCCAATTAACCGTGCATCTATGGGATGTGCTAGACAAATCAGTCCTATCAACAGAGGCCCCACTTTGCAACTTACAGAATGTAAAGAATCTGATACTGTCTTGGTGTCACATAACTCAGTACACCCTCAGAGGCCGTGTGGATATATTGTGAATTGTTTTTTTCCAGGCCACCACAAATGCCTCACTTATGCTCTCTAAATTTGAATTCACTCACAATGTCTTGACTTTATATGGAGCTATAATGATTACGAATATTGTAACCCTTTTAACCCTAAAATTTATTTTTAACCAATTACATACATAGACAAATGTAAAAAATTATGATGCTAATGTCTTTTTTCTCTCTCGATTGTTCAGTTTTTCCTCATGCTGATTGTCATGGTGTACTTCCTACTCCTGGAATAAGATCACGGAACAAATTTTTCCACCAAAAACGCTAATGTTGGCCTGCGAATGAAATCTAGGAGTACAAGAAGTTTTTTTTTCTTTATTTATAGCATACTTGTTTTAGGAACAATGCCACAAAAATGATTCACCGTTTCTGTCTCCTGCTGCCAAAATCTTTCCTCAAGGCAAATCTTGATATTATTCTGATTGCACAACATTTACAACTTGCATGTACCGTGTTTTATGTTTGGCATGATAGTGGCTTTGTTCCTTTTGAGCAGTCATTGGTTTTGATTATAGATTACATTACATTCTTTTCAAAGAATAGTCCATTTCAGGGATTTTCTCTTATGGCTATTGTACATTGATAGTAATCTATACATATATATATTTATACTGTTTTAGTCAGTTACATGTGTCGATATGTGGCCCGTTTTGAATGTTTTAATAAACACTATAGAGACCACTTTGCTTTTTTTGTTCATTCTATATTTGTATCTAAGCTCTATGTAACAAAACTTTGACCATTGTTTGACGGTTACACCCAGGAAACTACAGGACAAACAAGATATGTGATTTCATACAGGAGTTGAAATTAGTCATGTTGGTGTGTACCTGGGAGTGGATCTTGTAACAGAAGCTGACTAGTTTAACAGGATATTCTTCTAGGAAAGATATAGAGGGAGAAATTCCACCCTCATGTTCATTGTAAAGCTGAAAACAAAATAATAGCTATTATAGCATTATATATATATATATATATATTATTATATTATCACTAAATGTATTGGAAAAAGGAATTATATTGACCAGTTATTCCTACCAGTAATAAATCAGGTCGAAACTATGGATTTATAAAATGACATACAAAGATCTTTTAAAATGAGAGGTTTTTTCCAATGGAGAATAATATCATGTTAAAGCCTTGCTAGTTCAAATTGTCTCCACCTTGATGGAAGCCCCAGTTCTGGCTAAAAAAAATAATAATAATTTAAAAGCTGCCCTAAAGCTTCTTGCTGCCACCACTATGCTTCACCATAGTCATGCTGTTCATTTTTATGTGGTGTCCCCCTCCCAAACATAATACAACCTGTGGAAATAATATACTTCATTATACAAATGGGTCTTATTGGACCAGAACACATTTGCCATGTGGTCTTGGATAATTTATTTAATCTTATAGATATTTTTTGAGGAAGGATTTTTGTCTGGTTAACCAACCCCAGACATATAAAGACCGAGAAATTGTCACATGCAGAGAGTAATTAGTACATATCAGATATTCCTGCAGCTTTTTGATCTCTTGGCAGCCTCCCCGAAAAGGTTTTGTCTTGTCCTTTTATGCATTTTGGTGAGACGTCCTGTTCCTAGTGCTCTATTGGTTGACGATGGCCTTTAAAATGTTCCATTCTGAATACAGTCACAGCCTTGAATGTTAAAGAGTTGCGCAGTTTGTTTTGTCGTTTGTACCGTCCAATAATGCTGGAACATTTTCTGACTTTTATCTATTAGATTTTTTTGCACACATATATACACTATACTGTATGGACAAAAGTATTCAGACACCTGGATTTTCCAACCATATGTGGTTCTTCCCCAAACATTACCACATCCAAAGACATTCTATAAAATTGTGGGCCTCCAAGATTGTGGTAACATTACATTTTCCTAAAACAAAACCTGTTTCAGCATGACAATGCTCCTGTGTACAAAGCCAGCACCATGAAGATATGATTTACATGGGCTGGAGTAGAAGATATTGAGTATCCTCTGCTCTGACCTCAAACCTACTGAACACCTTTGGCAGGAATTTTGAACGCTGACTGCACCCCAGGCAGGATTTTAATGGCTGATCCAATTATAATATTATATAATATTATATTATACTATCGGAGCTGCTGTAATAGTAAAAAAAAAAAAAAAAAACACCACAATCTGACAAAACAGATTTGAGAATTCAATAATATGTTGTCTGAAATATCACCCAAACACAGTATATGACTGATGCATCCAAGTTTTTTTTAATTCACACATTGGTAAATATTACAAAACATGGTAACTTGCCTTTTTGCAATGTGCTACAAGGCAAAAAAAAGAGACCACTGAATAGGATGTTTAGGTTTAAAGCACATAAACCAACACCCAACACACAACCTATTGTAATACATACATAGCATTTGGAGTAAAGAGTAAATTACTATGTTGTAGGAAATCTTCCTTTGTACTTCACTGCATAGATATGGATTAAAAACAAACAAAAAAAGTCAAGAGAGCCTTCACTCATTCATACACACACACATTCATACAAGTAAATTTTGTACCTTTTGTACAAAATTTGCTCACTCTTGAGCAGCAAAACAAAAATAAAATAAAATAAAATTGTGCAATGTATTCACCTTAAACATTTAGGGCCAGCTATGTAAGGACACCAGACATACTGCTAATGAGCAAGAAGCAATTAAAAGGCTCACTTATCCCTATTAACACTGACTCAAGAGGTAAATGTTCAAGTCTCGGCACGTTACGAAAAACAAGTGCTCAAGGAAAGGCATCCGTTGCTAGGAAACTAGGACAGGTGTCATCCCTGGTCCACCCAACTACGTTTTCTGGGAGAGCTACCCTCCTACCGAAATTAAACACAACTGAAAAACACGCCCACACCCATTCACTGTAAAAAGCTTAACAGCTCTGCGTACATTTTAAAGTCAGGCGTGTTTAAATTAAGGGCAGATCACCAGGAGCTCACTTGCCCTAAAGAACCCTCACATTGTCATATTGCATTACAGTAGTGTTGAGCTGCCCAACCCTGTATCTGCTGAACTAAACTTTGGCAGTATATAAAGACCACCTAATAAACTTGGCTCAAATATTTCGACAAATAAAAAAAGTCTTGAGGAGGGAAAACGGGTGTATGAGTGATTGACAGGTGTTTCAGTGTCACAATGCAATTGTAGAACTGAGAACCACTGATACACACTTGGTTGTGGTAAAAGAATCATTAAGTGAACACCTTTGTGAGAACGTTCCAACAGTTCGGGAAGGACAACGAATTCAAACGGTGTCGGAACTAGACAAACATGGGGCAAGATTTCGAGACATGTAGATTTTCACAATGAACCATCGACGGAGCTTTATTTTTGCTGGAACGGAACATTAACGTGGAAAAATATTCGCCGCTATAATGAATAAAAACCCTCTGCACACTGCATACACATTCTTCATTCTTGAACGGTCAGTTTTTCTAGGCAGCCATCAAAAATGCTCTGCCATGACTCGATTCTTTTCTTTCCGAACTCCTCCCAGAGTAGATCGATTGGTTTGAAGTTAGGTGACTGGGCAGGGTGTTTCAATACGCAACAAACGTCCTCCTTCATTTAGAAAAAAAAAAAAAAAAATTATGCCCGAAACTTTTGATGAGCTATGCAGCAAAAATTACGGTACAACTAACTGTTAGGAAGAAACCTCTTTACCTTTAATGTAATAACTGATGCACTGATTAGCATGGTTGAAAGTTCAGCTATGAAATCCCACATCCATTACTCATAGTTACATGTGCAGTACCTTCCATAAACATGGACACATGCGAGTACACACACACACACACACACACACACACACACACACACACACACACACACACACACACACACACAAATAAATGTATACAGATGCACATGGCAGTGGTTCCTTTACGTTCTTCCGTGAACGTTTCACAGGACAGAGAAGACTACTGTGACACAAGTATCCATACACGAATGAAAACACATGCCCTTTCGACTTAAACCAATGACTAAAAGCATTCCTATTCGTTTGTGATTTTCGAAACAGAGCAAAAAAAATAAAATAAAATTAAACTACCGTAAATGCTCTTTGTAATGAAGTTTAAATTAACTTAAAAGGTTAAAAGCTGTAAAAACCAAAATTTCATACTGCTACAAACAGAAGAATACTGAGGCAAAATAAAACATCTTTAGAACCAGCCAGCAGCATAAGGGTACCATCAAATTATTTTAGCATTAATAAAAAGGAAACATACTAAGCTTATTTTCCTGTACACCACACTGTACTGCCACTTAGTGTTCTAGCAATAAACTTAAACCAAGAAAGTACCTAAAGCAGAAAATCACCACCATGCAGAAATACCTGATACTCCCTTCAGAGGGACAGCAGCCACACAACTCTCTGATGCCCTCTGCTGGACAACACAGTGTCTACTGGAATGTTTACAATTCTAAGCCACTAAATGGTTCACTTCTTTGATATTTCATAACCATCTTGCCCTACCATCTCTGTCTACATTTCTTTCCTTTACTCTAAAGGTTCAGTTTTGCAGCACAGCAGTGGGGTTCTTTTAGGACATTCCTTCCCGATGGATTTCATTTCCAGTCCAAAGAATGTTACCCTTGCCATTGGTTTGTGCTTTAACAGTAACTGCGGGTCTGACCCTCTGTATGGATAGACCAATTGGGACCAGACAGACTGCCCTGCTGGTTCAAGTCCCTCTGGTTCCGAAGACCTGGAGGTCGGAGAGCAGGGTCCAGGATAACATCCCTCCTGGGAGCATTGGGATAGGGCGGAAGCACCGGACCTGCCTGGTAAGGGTACTGGTTATACAGATTAACTTCTATTTGAGCTCCATATCCTCTTGGTGTGCTTAGTGCCAAGTTTGAGAAGGCCACCAAAGGAGGAGTAGAGGAATGGGATGTGTCTGGGTGAGCTTGAAGAATATGACTGATGGAATCCTGACACTGAGGTCTTGTTGGGTACGGGTTCTGCGCTGTGCTTTCTCCCTGGGGATTTTGGATAATCTCTTGGCTTCGATAAAATTTAAGAACTTGGTCACCAGATGGCATAACATCAAAGGCTTGTCTGTACTGGCCACTGGAAGAACGACGCATGGGATCTTGGCGATGAAACACTCCTGGACTTTCTCTAGTCAGACCTTGGCTCTCAAAATTTGCCCGAGAGGATCCTGGGTTGTACGCAGGTGGTGGGCGCTTATGATGTTGGCTGGGGTATGGGTTAGGGGGGTACTCAACATGGGGTGAGGAAGATGCAGAGGATGAAGTAGCCACACTCAGACCCTCTCTTTCATCCTCCACAAGCTTTTCAATCAGAAGTGAAGCTATGTCTTTACCTGTTAGGGCCTGACTGGGTTCTGAACTCAAGCTCTGTGGATCAGAGTGGCTGCGAAAGTGTGTTGTATCAGAGGCTGTGGTCATCTCCAGTGCCTTGGGACCTGTGGCACCATCGTTTTGAGTAGCGATTTCAAAATTAGTCACAGGACCCTTTTGATCTAAAGCATTTTCTGGCAGCTCGTCCTCTATAGATGGCTCAGAAGGGTGCGTGACAGATTCTGTCCCTTGGTGGACATCTCCATCAAGGTCGGTGGTGGCCCAAGTTTTAGCATTTACTCCAGCACCTGGAGAGCTTGAGAAGGGGTAGTTCACATAAATGGGTTCGTCGTTGGAGGCTAGGTTATATAATTGTATTGGGGAGGTCTGGGATGAAAATGATTGATGGGATTTTGACGTGGATGGCTGAAGGTGGCTCAGTGATCCCTCCTCAGGTCCAGAAGTCTCAAAATAGCGATAGCACACCTTCCCATTTTCAAAGTAGGGATGCATCTGGGAAGCGGTAAGGTTGGATGAGGGTAACCGTGTGGAGCAGTGTAGACTACGCTGGTGTACAGACAGAGGTATCAGCCCCCCTGTTGGGGCCAAGCTAGTGGCAGCAGGGATGGGGTGCAATTCACTGCGGGTCAGCTTGACTGAGGAAGAAATCTGACGCTGCAGCCGAGGGTGACCGCGAGGACCTGATAGGTTGTTTTGGGATTGTCGGTGAGAATGGGAATGAGAATGGGAATGAGACAAGGAAGCATGGGAATGAGCTGAAGTCCAGGCACGTGTAGCCTCAGAGGACCAGAGCTGAGGAGCCCTGGCAGAACCTGGCACTTGTGAGTATGGAGGTGGTTGATGACCCCTAGACTGGGGCCTCTGATTGGCTGGCTCTGAAAGCCGGAAGTTGCCATCCACATCTAACCTCATATTCTGGTAGCTATGCTGAGAGTAACTTGGTGGAAGATCAGGGGCACTTATCTCATAGTATAAATTTTCCATATTGGAGGGGTCTTCAGAAGATGAGAATGCAGGTCGGATATGAGATACCTGGACCTGCTGCTGCTGCATGAGAGGTTGAGCTATTGTCACAAACTGTGCTGCCTGGCCAGCCAATCGGGATGCATGGAAGCGAGAGAGTGCATCCGACGTGCTGCTAATTCGCTCGGAAAAAGCTCTTGAAAGTGGTTGGTTAACTTGAGCCGGCCCCACCATGCGCCGAATGCGACTGGCATCCAGAGAGCGACGTGTGAAGTCTTGTCGGTCAGTCTTGGAAATTGGGGGCCTTGGTGGAGCAGACTCAAGTGGCCTGGGGGGCACTTTGGGGCGTGTGGGCTGAAAGGTGTTCATGTGAGCCAAGGGGGAGCTTTCTGACCTGGAATGCAGGAGCTGGGAATGAGCCTGGTTGGGGGATTTTGACTCTGTGCCTGATGTCTGTTGCTGAAGGTGTGGAGCAGAGAACTGCCTGCCATATGCTGGTGGTTTTCTTTGAGTAGAAACCTCACAAGCGGTAGGTGGGCTGGATTTAGGAGTTTGGTTTGGAGGAGTAGGAAGCTGTGGCTTTTGATTGTAGATGGGACTTGGCGTCTTCTCGTTGTCCCCAGAGGAACTACCAGCAGACAACTCACTATTTGATGTTCCAGAGTCAGAAACTGAGGCATCAGAGGAGAGGGTACCTGTGTCCTGCAAAACAAAGAATACATTTATGCAATATTGTGAAACAGCTGCATGCAACACAAATTTTTATTTATTTTTTTGGCTAACAATATGGTATTAAAAAGTTATGCAACTAGTTTTGTAATACGCCAACAGATGCACCGGCTTTCATAAGTCAATGGGCCAAAAGAAATCGTCCTGTATACATCGGAAGCTGTGCAACTGGTGCTATTCTGACCACATGCGTTTCTCTCATGGAAACACAATCTCACTTCCGCCCCCCCAATGGTCTCCCCAATTTAGCCTTGGCCAATTCTTTCCTGCCAGCCATTCTGCTGTAATATGACAACTAACAATCTGGGAGGCAAAAGGCTGACATGTTGGATCCGAGACACTTGAAGTCGGCAACTGGACCACTGCAACCTGCTGCTTATGGTTCATCTCATAACATAGTACTGTGCAACCCAGACATTTGCCAGTGCATGCCGTCCCAGTGTATGCTGCTATCCAGAGCGCATGGCCAATTTTCCACATGCATGAGCTCTCTCACACATCCATACATGATCACACCTGGCCCGTTGGTGATCTTGGTTCATCCTCGTCCTGTGCTGAGTCCGTAGTCTTTTCAGGAGCACTAACTTCACCATCACCCTCGGACATCCACACAGAAAGGGGACGCACAGTGGAGTATAGTTGGTCTGGATCTGAAGCGAGCATAGCTCCAGCATCAGCAGACTGGGAGCGCTGAAAATGAGTGTCGGCCTCAGGGGGACTCCCGGCCTCGCGAGGACGATAGGGAGGAGAGGCCCCCTGGCGAAGAGCTTTGTTGGCACTCTCAGTCAGTGCCAGAGCCATGAGGCGTGCTGGGTTTTTAGGCGGTGGAGGAGGGGGCTTTTGGTAGGGCAAGGGAGCACCAGTGGGACCAATAATACCTGAAAAATAAACAGAGCATTGCACAGTTAGAAATCCAATGATTTTAAGATGCAGGGACAACATTGACCAAAATTCATGTTTAATCTGGCACTTATTTCAGGGATGCAATAAATCTTATTGCATTTAGGCATAACTATGATAGTAGATTTTTCAACCCTGCAAAGCAAAGAAAATAATAATCATTACACTAATTATTATTAGACACTAGACCTAATTTACACATGTAACATTGTAATCTATCAAATTTTTCAAGACTGGAAACTTTCCATGGAAATCAACAGGAATAAACTGAATTTACAAAATTGCAGGTTAGCCTAGAACTTAAATGTAGTTGAAAAAAAAAAAAAAAACAACCAGATTTAATGCAATTTCAGTTGTATATCTACCCTGCACATTCATCAATTATATGCACACAGGACACTTACTGCAGGGCTATTAAGGCCATAACATAACACAGATCATTTCATGCATCCTACACACAAAATAATGTCAAAATCTTCCGCCTCTTTGTAACCCTATCCAGAACAAACAACTAGGTATTAGCCTGGAACACAGGGCACTGACTATACTCACTGGGGCCTCTGATCTTGTCATGGCCAAACTTGCTGCTTAACTCCTGTTGGCAGCTCTCTGTAAGCTGGAAGTCACACGACTTCAGCAGCATAGATATCATTTGGGGTGGCTGGGCGGGTCCACCACCTGGGTTCCCGGACTGCAATTCGCCAGCTCGCCCGCCAATCATTTCCAGCACCTGAAAAGTCATGAGTCCTTTCGATGACTATTGCATAAACTGTGTATATATATGCCTTTATAACTGAATTAATATCAAAACCAGGATATGTTACACGAATCCCTATGAATAAAATTTACCTTGGCAGGTACACTGATGGCAATGGGGTCAGATATGTCCATTGGGGGCGACTTTGGTGATTTCGGTGAAAGGGCGTGCACCACCTTTTTTGTAAATGAACGCCTTTCCTGTGGCGGTTGAGCAGTGGGTACAGGAGCTGGAGTGGCTGTGGGCTGGCTTTGGGAGGGACTAAGGTTGGGATCTCCAGGTTGGGTGGTGATGGAGGAATTAACAGCAGGTGGTCTATGCTGACAGAACACCTGCTGGGTTGGGGCAGCTGCAGCCAAAATCAAACTCCTACGTGCTGCTGCTTCTGACTGGTTGAGAACAGAGTCTGGGTCTTCTGTAATTGAACGCTGGCTTCCGGAACGAGCGTGCCCATGGCGACTCAGATAGCGATAAGGAGAAGGCGTGGCCGCAGACGGAGATTCAATCTCCCCAGGGGCAACAGGGCCACTGCTCCCCATTCCAATTGGTCCCTCTTCAGGAAAAGTGGGGCTAAAGTCGGCAATGTCCTCAGCCATCCAAGACATGGTGGGGTCCTGTGAGAAATCGGGTAGCATGTAGACCCCCTCCTCATCATCGTCTTCCTCCTCATTAGCGTCTCGGGCCTCGTCAGGCAGCAAGCTGTCGTACGAACGGCTTGGCGGGATTTGCGAAGGAACTGCCTGGGCAAGGAGCTGAGGGTCCATGGAGGCTGCCAGGGAGAGACCATCACTGCTGGAGCGAGGTCTCCGTAAGTGCTGCAGCTTCCCCTGACCTGGGAATAAGAGATAGTGTATGTCTGTGTCCCAGTCTGTGATGACTATAATGAGCTGAGATCACATCAACATGGTTTTTGTGTAGGACAATTTGTTCTAACCTGCTCCACTGTGTTGGGAAGAAAGAGACTCCTCACTCTTCGCTGACCTCAGGGTTACACTGTCCACTCTGCAACCTAAAACATCATATAACCATAGGCATTGGCACACTGATGCTTCTGTTTAAACACTGACAAGTCAGCATATTATACACCTCATGGCTTCGCTTTAATTTAGAACCTATAATCAGAATTTATTGTATAGACTATTTAACTTATAGGGTAAAGAATTGTACAGCAATGATTATTTTTAAACATTAAAAGGAATATTTACACCAACCAGGCAACTTTATGACCACTTACAGGTGACGTGAATAACACCAAGTAAGGATTTGAGCGAGTTTGACGAGGACCAAATTGTGACGGCTAGACGACTGGGTTAGAGCATCTCCAAAACTGCAGCTTTTGTGGAATGTTCCTGGTTTGCAGTGGTCAGTATCTATCAAAAGTGGTCCATGGAAGGAACAGTGGTGAACCGGTGACAAGGTCATTGGGCGTCAAGGCTCATTAATGCACATGGGGACCGAAGGCTGGCCTGATTAAACAGATGAGAAACTGTAACTCAAATTGCTGAAGAAGATAATGCTGTTAATTCTCGACGGGTCACGACCGTTTTGGCAGCGAAAGGGGGACCATCACAATATTAGGCCGGTGGTCATAATGTCATGCCTGATCGGTCAACATAATATAAGAAATGTATTTTTTGCTAATGCCAAAAGCTAACTTGAAGTGATCCTTCAAGTTATTTGGGTTTCTTCTGTACCTGCGTGAGAGGTGGAGGGCTGGAACAGCGAGGTGATCCGGATGGGCTTACGACGGCCTGAGCCTGCAGGCTTTCCAATAGCAAAGAATGTCTTCCAGCTCCCTCCAGCTGTCTTCCGGACCTTCGGCCCTCTTTTCCTTCTAGACAAAATTAGGGATTCAACTTAAATGTTCTAGAAGAATAGTAGCTTGTATTAAGTGGCAAATATGAATTATTTTACCTGTGAGTAGGAAGATCTAGCACTGTATGGAAGCGATCCTGTAGGGGGTGAGAAGATCCTTGAAGGAGCAGTGGAGCCTGGGAACGAGCCTGAGCCTCCTCCAAAGACAGCAGCCTAGTGGATACAAAGGACTTGGGCCTGGTCAGGGACTGTCGAGCTAGAGAGAAACGGAGAGGAGTGGAAATCAGATGCAATCAAAGTGGATATTGTGAAGTCTGTGGCGAAAAGCAACAGCTGGAACAGCTGGAACGGAAGCTGATTTCATCCTTGAAAGGAAAAGATAGAGAGTGAATCATAGGGAAGCTTAAGAAAGTGTGGACACATCAAGATGATCACATATGACTGCACATAAGCTTTTTTAGAGTTCTTTAACATAGCGGGCAGACGTACAAAACCAGGATGTCCAGTTGTCTAACCAGGATGCTAAAAGTTTACACTCAAAGCTTGCATAAACACTGAACGTCAGCACAATTTCTGCTTGCTGTGGTACGCACAGAAATAGCAAAGGGCTTTAAAACAGTCTGCTTAGTGATGCTTAAGTGAAATTCTTTAAAAAAAAAATATATATATTTTTAAATCAGTAATGCACAATTAAGCAAAGCTGACATACATAAAGCAGACATTAAACTGAGATATAAATGATTTACCTTACTTGTTTGTCTCAAAAACACCAAAACTGAACACTGACCAACACCATTTCCCACTGATTTCTGAAATAAAACTTCTTAATTCAGCTGAAAACTCTAAATAGAAAGAACAGCAATACAACAAGCTGACTGGAGCCAAATATTTACAAACTGGTGAAAAATGAATTTATTTCTCTTTCATGCCTTTGCTTTTTCAGACTGTACAGTACAAACATAAATCATTCTTTACAAATGAGCCAAGATGGTAATGCTTGTAATGCTTGGAACTCTTCAGGTGTAAATATTTGACGAATCAAAAATCACATAAAAAAAAAAAATACAAATAATAAAACACTAGAAAATGCTGTTCTCTGCACCATGAAGAAAACACAGCATGAAGGGTATCTGAGGCATTATTATGGCCACCAAGTCCAAACTCCGCAAGGTTTCATATGACAGAGAAACGGCGCTGGTCTGCATCAAGGTCTGCAAAGGTGGTCACAGGTTCTGGGGCTTCCCCACGTGCCTCCTGCAGACTAACCAATCGTGTTCTTGGAAGCCGGTGTGGGGGCTTTCGCTCTGTGCCTCGTGCTGTTATGGAAACACACAGACTGCAACTACCTGTTTCACCATATACTACCACAAAAAGTTCTGCTTTAGTATACAACAGATGGAAAGATGTGAATTTTTTATTTAAACCCAGAAAAAACTGATCAAATGTTAAAAACGCTCTAACTATATGGTTTTGTTAAACTTGTACAATGAAATAGATCCAGTACTGCATGTTATATAATAGTCTGCATGTTCGCATTGACTGGTTTCCTAAAAATAAACCAGAGCTGCACAATATCGCAGGAATGAGCAATTAAATATGCAACATACATGCTTGATGTCCTATTGAGGAAAAGAAAGCATTTATGTAACTTCTAAATCGAGCTATATATAAACGAATTATCAACGGCTAGGAAAAAAAAAAAAAGAAGATCCGCTTAACATGTAATTAGGAAACGTTTACAACTGCTGTCTTACTCACTGTATGCAATTGTGAATGAATGTTAATGTGGTTTCTTATAAGGCAGTGCATTCATTTACAACTGTGATTAAACTGATCTGAATTAACAGTCGTTCAACTGTTCAAATGCACAACTTCCAGCCAATCAGAATCAAGTATTTAGGTGGACCTTGCTATAATTAAGTGACGATCCAAAAAAAATAAAAATTGCAGAGTTGCATTAAATGCATTCAAATCGTGTCACCCATGAATTATTATATATAATTATACATTATATATATATTATTAAATCTCAATAATACAAAGCCTAAAACACTTCCTGTGTATTAACAACTAGTAAAGCTACCACATACTTACATATATTACATTACATCAAGCACACATAGTTTATCCCCCTCACACACCAGCACTGCGGTATCTTGCGAGGGTTTAAACCAGGCATGCGTGTTTCTCTGCATCTATTTGTCTCTCACCATTTTGATCTACTGCACGCACCCTTTAATAACGAGCACGGATTCTTGCCTTCATACACGTCCCACGAAACGGTCACATGACCAGTCTAATCTCTGCTATTTACAACAATGAAAAATCTTTTATTATAAATTAGTTTTTTTGAGTAAGTATATAACATTCCTGTACTGCAAGCAATATGCCCACCTACATTCATGATATTCTGATATATTATTCAGACCTAGAGGTTCTGTATATTTTAGACTGAAATCACCTTTTGAAATGAATTTTTTCACAGAAATAAAGACGCATGGCTTAGAGGTGTTCCGATTCGAGTGAAACGTACCTGCAGCAAACCGTCCCGCGGATGTAAACGAATCGCTGAAGAGCACTTCCACGTTAGTGAGTAAGAACTCCACCACTACTGACTGGATGCGCACCTCTTTGAAGGGGTCAGCACCGTTGAGCCCTGCTGCCTCGATCTCCTTAGATCTATCGCACACAACAAAAAGGTACAGATCAGGATGAGTTTCACTTTTTTTTTTTTTTTTTTTTTTACCCCAAACAATATTAAACTGATGTAAACAAAATAAGTCGGATAAAACGATTACAGAAATATACTCAGAATGTTGGTATGGTGGATGCAGAAAATGTTTAACCTGAGCAGGTTTGGAGCCCAGACAATGGCCAGGTTCTTAATGTGCATGTTGGTCTCTTCACTAAGGGTGGCTAGACGAGCCAGGTGCTTTATGAGGTACTCGAGAGTCCTGAGAGACACATGCATCATCATGATTAACGTCATCAACAATACAATGGCAAACAGTGAGAATGTCACTAGAGGAGGTTATTTTTTCCATATTCTTAGCTAAAATATTTTCAGAAAGAAAAAAAAAAGAAAAGGATTTCTACATTGTCGAAATTCAGCTCCAGCAATCTACCTGTAGTGCGGAGGAGGAAGCTGCTGAATGACATCGTGCACTCGCACTACGCGCTCATCCTCGGTCATCTCCCCCATGCAATCCTACGAAGAAAAAAACAAAAAAAAAAAACAACGCAAACAAACTGGATCAGCAATCAGACGCTAAGCTTCAACAGAAACGGATTCGAAATAAAACAAAACTGAAAGAATTAAAAAAAAAAGTACAAACTCACAGCAAAACTGTCGTAGAGCTGGTAGGTGAGAAGCGGATTGGGCAGCTCTCGGAAGTAGAGCTTGCACAGGGATCCTACGCAGTGAATGTCCTGCATGTACATGTCTTTCGTCAGGTCTGGAACATTCTCGCTGTCGAATTCGTGCCTGGAAACCAGTCAGCAAATAATTTAAAGAGTTTTTCTTTTTTCTTAAAACCTAAATCAAAATAGAGCAGATTTTGGATAGAGAATGGGACTGACCCATTTTAATCCGAACTTGAATTTATAGCCACGTGACTCATTAAATAGGTGACCCATAACATGCATGGATATAAATACAAGGCTGCCTGTGGTGTAATAATTACATTACAAATACCAACCCTTTATCACCAAACATATAGAGAAGACACACAGTATGGAAGATTCAGGTTTTAAAAAATTAGACGTATATGTAGGAGCCTGGGAAAACACTTCACATGGGCAAAATCTATTTTTCTTTGTATAGTATAGAATGAATTAATAGTGGATTAATTCAACTTCTGTTCTACTGGCAACATTTCTTTTCAGTCCTGTTTTCTCTACTGTCTTCTATAATTTGTATGTAGGCACTCTTTTTCTCATGCAATGGCACAAATGTTTCATGGACGGTTCAGGAGCCCAAAAGTGACTTGTGTATCCGGGATTTGAACTCGCGTCCAGCAGCTCCAAAGTCTAATAGCGTAACCACTAAATTTCCACCTCCTCCTTATCAGGCTTATGACTATTTTGCGATTGCGATGACATGCTTTGCATCACACGTGCAGGCAGCAAATGCAGCATTTGATAAAGTGGCTTCTTAAACAAAATGCCCACAATGTGACTGTTAAAGCAGTTTACAGCAGAGATGTCAAAATACTCTATAACCAAAAAACTAAACAAAACAAAGAATTCAGCTGCAGTGTTAACCAACGGGTTTTCCCCAGACAGTGAAAAACTCAAATTCAGTCAATTCCAAGCAACTTGAACCACCACACATTTTCTTGAAGTGTTACTTTTTCTCATAGACAAACCTCAGTTTCTGAATGTTGGAGGAAATCCCAGAATGCCTGTAGATGCCGTCTACGATGCCGTGCTTCTCGATAAACTCGGAGCAGGTTTTCAAGACCTGGGGAACTAAAATGTCAGAAAACACATACAAGTCTGAATAAACCAATACGAGCTTGTATTGAAAGTCACGTTTGTGTCCGTGTGACTCGATACCGTCTAGTCCGGAGTTGAGAAGGTGTTCTCCCAGGTCGCAGCCGAAAACCCGCTCCTTCAGGATGCCCCTCTGCTTCAGCTTCTGCTTGCTTGGTCTGGATTTCATAAAGGCTCGCAGGAATCCCATCAGCTTGCCATGCTTCTTTGAAACTACCACAAGGGGGCGACAAAGGAATAATAAAACAAACGAGCATTTTCTTTTTCACTTTTGGCTTTCTACTGTAGAACATGATGAAAAGTGTAAAAGAAATGCTGACAGTTGAAATGCACATAATGTCAGGGTTAGATGTCTGTATGTAGAGTGTGTATGTATAATGCGATCATTATACATCCGATAGTGATACTGCAGACGTTGTGTTAATCCATGTCAGCCACTGGTAGTTAAGGTGTCCACAAAGCACGATTAAAAAGAATTTTATCCTAAAATGCCAACACCGAATAAATACAACAGGCAAGCGTTTTATTTAGACAGTGGTTCCTGGCCTTCCTGTTTGTTAATAGCAATTTTGGGTGAATAATCCCCGACTATCAGTGCAATGTGTGTTGGGGGGGGAATCATCCAAACAACAGCTTCTCATTTATACATCGAGATGCCTGAGCAGAGGGAAACAGTCACGACGTTTCAAAATGATTTATGCCCACTCCACTCGGCCGCCCACTCCTGCTCGCCACGCAATCTGCTCGTTGTATAAATGGCTTAAATCCTAGTAACACACTTCGGTTGGGTTTAAGGACAAAACAAAAACGTTAGCGAACGCCAAAGGACAGCCTTGTTTTGTAATAGAAAGGAGGAGTGTTAATTTCCACTCGAAAGGTGTTACCGGTGAGTCTTAGGAACCATGGCCGAAAAACTGAGAAAGAGATACAGAGAAAGAAGACAAGACAGTCTGAAGATATAGCACAGTGCTCAGAGAAAAAAAAAGGACTTAAGGTCGTAAAATTTAGGTCTTAAAATCACAGCATTGAGACAACACTGGTGTTAACAAGTGCTAAATGGCTTATAACATATTTGTCCATGTTTATTTAATAAAACTGTTAAATCGCACACAAAACAACCATTTCGCACCCATGGGTGCATGTGCTTTAGCATCGAGTAGCATTTTTAAAGAAATACTTCCGTTGTCTATAGTTCTCCAGAATTGCCTGGAATCTTTTTGAGGAAACATTCTTGCTCTCATTTCCCTACATCTTTTTTTCTGTTGGTTGTTTCCTGTTGGTATCATGCTTTTCCACAGACATAGGTAAATTCATTCATCTTCAGTAACTTTAGCATGACGTGTGTTTGGGAGGTGGAAAGAAACCAGAGAACCCAGTGGAGACCAATGCGATCAGAGAGAGTACATTTGAAATCCTTTATAAGCAGGAAGTCAAGCTGAGGATCGAATCGGGGACCCTGGAGCTGTGGGGCAACGAATTGCCAAAGTGCCAGACTTCAATTAGTCTCCTTCGTCTTGCGCAACATCGATGAATCGACTGAAGCCTTGCCCAGATTAGCTTTTCAACTGGCTGATGTGTGGCCACATGATATCCTTTTACAAAACTCTAGTAAACGACCATCCATCATTCTGATCGGGTTTGTTTTTGACGGATATCAAAATTGTGAAATTGTAAATATGGAGCAGTAGAACGATAAAGTGCCTCAACAACTTGCAAAATGATTTACCAAAGTTTAGTTAGAAATACCAGATATTACAAATACCTGATGTGGGAGAAGATGGACCAGGCACACTGGTGACTCCTGGTCTTGAGCTGCCAGCATCACACTCTGTTAGAACAACAAAGACATATCGTAATTGTCTACAAAAAGATGAATGAAGTTTATGAAATGGCTGAATAAAGAATAGTGAGCAGTACCCATCTTGGCAGCGGGAGTGCTGACGGACTGAGGGATTTTGTCATTGATCAGCTCTACACACTCACTGGGGAAAAAACCGACCTATAGAATAAAATGAACCAGGGTTATGGTGTTTCTACTGTTTAAGAAGTTTTCACACAAACAATATAATAAATAAACGTACAATGTAAAATCTAAAAATTTTATATTTTAATATCTACTACAAAGTCTTCATGCATGCTGTTATTTCTGTTCTTATTGGAAATCACATAAGGTGTGTTTTCACATACTTGACGGCCGAACAATTGTGTGTGTTAATGTTGTCCTACAATATTTTCTTCTTTATAGGTGGATAGTAAACCAGGGAGGATCTAAGAATACAAATGCTTTAGGTACCTGAAAGCCATGTTTTCCTCTCCACCAGGTGGTCTCCTCTTTGGGTGGCATATCAATCACAGACAAAATATCACCGACCTTCAAAACCAGAGAATTGCTCAGTTAGAGCCGTTTAGGTTATAGGTGAATGTTTGCACGTCAGCTAAGACGCTGAACTAATCGAGTGGAGACGTTTTTTTGTAAACTACAAATCTGCAATTTGTACAGCTGCATGTGTGGTATAAACCAAATCATACAAACGTCTTTAATGTTTCAATGTTTGTACGCATGATTGTGGAACTTGCAGACAAAACACAACACCCAACTATCCAGCCACAACATCTGAGCTGAGCCACAACATGCTTCACTACACGCCAGGTCCTGCCCGGGAACGTATCGCTGACCCAGATAACGAACTAAACAACAACAAAAAAAAAAACAATGTCCACTTTTGCCAGAAAGTGACAGTGGATGAGTTTTAGCAAGAAAGAAAAAGAAAGATTGAAGGAAGAAAAACAAAGTGGACAAAGATTTTGGAGGGAAAAACAAGAAAAAGGAAAGGAATGGAGAAGGATGCAAAAGATAGATGGATAGATAGATAAAGAGAGAGAGAGAAAGAGAAGAAAGACATGCATTTACACAGAGTTAAGTCCAAACTATAAAGTATAGGAAAGAGAGACAAAGACAGAGAGAGGTAAAGTGAGACCAATATGGGACCGAATAAAAAAAAGAAAGGAGAAGAAGGAGGAGCAAAAAGACAGATGGAGTGTCAGAGTAAAAGACAGTGACAGTAAGTAAAAAAAAAAAGAATGCAAGACAGAGAGATAGAGTGCGAGAAAAAGAGCCAAGAAAGAACAAAAAGACATGGGGTGTATAGGAAAGTGAATGAAAGAAAGGTAAATGCACAAAGACAGGGAGAGAAAGAAAGGAAGGTATAGTAGGAGGCAGAGACAGACATATAGACATAGAGAGCGCGAGAGAGAGAGAGAGAGAGAGAGAGAGAGAGAGAGAGAGACAGAGAGAGAGAGAGAGAGAGAGAGAGAGAGAGAGAGAGAGAGAGAGAGAGAGAGAGAGAGAGAGAGAAAAGAAGTAGAGAGTCCTAAATGTGCCAGGTGACCCTGTTCTTTGGCCCAGAAAGAGCCACTATATAGAGCGGAGACTGGGGAGGGACCAGGAATAAAGCAGATGAGAGGAAGATGATGTGGATGATGAGGAGAAGAGAAGAGAAGAGGAGGAGTGTGACAAGTGTAGCAAAAGTTTAGAAGTGAAGAATCAGGCCAAAACTCTGCCAGGTACTTGGGAAGAAATGTCAAGTTTCTACCAACTATGGTGATGATGATATTCTCGTGATTTTCTCAATGAATTGCAATGAATGGGCTCTTGGACATGTGCTTTACCTCAATGGAAATCTCGTCACTGGCTTGGGCTGTGTAGCGTTTGATGACATGCGCGGCTGCGATCGCCGGGACATTTAAAGACGCCTCTTCCTTGAGCAGAAACCGATTGCCATGATTGTCGATCTGAAAGGCACAGATGGCACCTTTATATATGAGCTGCCCTTCAGAGAAGTAATTAAATGCTATATCAATTCATGCAAAACAAAATATAAAACTAAAACTATAGATGCCAACTGATTCATTGATTGATTGATGGAAAAATCCACACAGATAGTTTTTCCTAGTCGCATTATACAGAACAAGAGCAGCCACTAGGGGTTAGGGTTAGTTTATTTGTCTTTTTTTTTTTATTATTCATTTTGAATGTAACTATTTTTATTTCTATATTTATAGTGTTACTTTCTGTTTCAGTTTGAATACATGTTTTATATTCCATCAATATTTATTAATATAATTAATATATTCATATTTTATTTAGCACATTTTAATGATTTAGCACAGTTTTTAAAAAATTTATTTTTGTAATAAAAGTTCAGTACTATTTTAGTATTAAACAGTTGTTTTTTAATTTTAAAAACCTCTTTAAAAAAATGTAAAATAAAAAATTTTAGTTTTATGTTTTTTTACTTTTACTTTTATTATGCATAGAAATTATGCATTTTCTCGTGTCCCCAAATATGTAAAAAATAAATAAATAAATAAAATAGAGTACAGCACATATATGTCGACTGATACAGAAGAATAACCATCGATAGAACGGTGTTTAACTACGGATTTTCTCAGATTTTGATACTACAGCCATTGTACATATCGACCGATCATCTCACCTCCATCCAGGTGAGCACTGGCCCGCAGTTTAGCTTACTGTCCACGATCCCGGAGAGACGGCTCAGGTACGCGGACAGCAGGGGTGTGAATTCCTGATGAACAGAAGGAAAAAGACATAGCGATATTGTTGCCTTAGCCAAGTCACATGACCAAATACTGACCGTGGCATATATAATTATGAAGAGAATCATTCTAAAGGTGGGAGAACAGGAAAGTGTGTTTCGCTTCTCACCTTCACTTGCTCGCCGAGCTCACACATCGATGGCAGGGGCGGGAGCTGGGAGTAACGCCGGTCATAGATGCACTGGTGCAGGTGAGCATCCAGGGTGCGAAACTCCTCGTATATCCGGCGCACCGTCCACGTCTTACCCTAAAGGAGGAATGGCAGAAAGAGAGAAATGGAAGATATTAATGATAACTGTGCAGAAATGAGCGTGACTGGGGGTAAAGCAGATGGATAGACGGACGGACAGACAGACACTCACCTGGCAGGAGACCTGCACGAGGAAGACAAAATCTTTGGCATTGGCTGAGCCACAGCTATCATCACTAGCCAGCTGAAGCTAAAGGAAAACACACACACACACACACACACACACACACACACACACACACACACACACACACACACACACACACACGCAAAAAACAGGTAAGTGTCCAGGACTTTTGATTTCAATTCATTTGCAATCATCGTTCAGAGCAGTCAATCTGAAAATCAAAAGTCAGTCAGTTAGAGGAACTGGGAAGATCCCTGCGAATACCACCACGCACAGCGATCCGTTTCACATCCTTCTCGGCCCATCAGCTTCCTCTTAATTACCTAAACCTGTGAAGCATTTAGATTAGATTGTAGACTTTTTTTTTTTTTTTTTTTATAACTTATTTTATTAACTGAACATTGCATCATAGACTGGCATGTGTGTGTATGAATTACACGGAATTGTGATGATACATGTCTATAAAGCAATGATTTCCTTGGCCTGAAACAGCCAAAAATCCCTTGCGGGTGGGAAAATAAGTGTCGCACAAACTGGTAAAAAAAAAAAAAAAAAAGTGGTGGTCAGTGAATCGGAAAAAGAAAAAGAAAGTAGTTTAGTCCAATGTCTCCTCTGCTCCGGCCTGCTGGGTTAAGACGGGGCACGAGTGTGTTTCAGGGGAATAGAGTGAACTTTTTTTTAAAGGTCAAAGAGAAGTGGAGAGACCTTAGAGCAGAAAAATACAAAGGACAAGAAATAAGACAAGGCAAAAAAAAAAAAAAAAGTGATATGAATTGACAAGAAGAAGACAAGAAGAAGATGAGAGAAGAGATGCAAATTAAGAGGTTAGAAAGGCACAAAAGAGACAAGCTGATGAAAAGAGAAGAGGTAAGGAGAGATAAAAATTAGACAAGAAAGTAGATGTAAAGAGATGATGGAAAGAAAAAACATGAGACATGAATAAGATAAGATAAGCATGGGCAAGTTGAGAAGAGGCAAGAAGAGACCAGAAGAGAAGAGACTCCAGGAAAGAAATGTGAAGAGAAACGAAGACAATACAGAAAAGATGTGACAAAAAAAAAAGAAAAGAGGAGAGAAAAATGCAAAATGAGTAGCTACACAACTAGAAGAGAAACTCTTGAGATGAGGCAAGAAAGAAAAAAAAAAAGAGAGATAAGAAGAGACAAGGAGATGCCAGACAGGAAATAAAAGCAAAGATGCAATAGATGCAAACAGACATGAAGATGTGAGATTTGAAGAGGAGCAAAAAGTGGCAGCCAGAAGAAATGAAACGAAACATATCTGAAGATGGAGAGATGTGACAATAGAGGAGACAAGCGGGGGGAAAGAAGAGGCTGTCCCAAAACATGAGACAAGATGAGAAGAGAAGAACCTACATGAAGCGACAATCTATGGAAGGAATAAAGATGAGGAAAGAGATGACGTCTTTTACAACCCGAGATCTGGAACTTCTTTCGTATGAAACTGCAATAAAAATATTTAAATATAAACGATGCATATAAAGGTGTGTGTCTCTGATCTGGGTTTTTCCTCTATCCGATGTCGCTATATGACGATATGATGATATTTTTTTTCACCCTTTATCTCAGAAAATAGAGCAGTTTATTAATAGGATGCGATGCAGAAAATTGCTTAAACTAAACATTTAAACCAACAACACAGGCCTCTTCAATCTGCACTTGTTACCAGGTTTCTTTCATTCGACTGAAATCGAAGGATAAGAACTTAAAGCCATCCGATGTCGGGTGGTTTTTAAACTTTGGTCGGTAAACTTTTTTTTCCCCCCGGTGTGTTCCGCACAGTTGGCTCTAGTCAGACTGTTTTTCAGCCGATTCTGCATGTTGAATCAGCGGCGGAGCTCGTCAGCAAGAAAGAGAACTCCGATTGGCTATTCGGTTTCGCCAATGAGAAAACAAGCGGGGGAAAAAAGAGGAACTGGCAAAAGCAAACGATGACTGAGTAAAGAGGGAAAGTACGGACGCTTGTTATTCTTGCGCTTGTCTTTACAACTTTGCAGATATGATTGTAAAAAGACACAAAGCCGTTAGTAACGATTGCGGCAGGTGGGGACGCTGCTTGCTTTATATATTCGCAGTTCTAGCTCACCCGGTTTCCACGTTTGCGTACCGAATGCAGACTACTGCCACCTGCTGGTATTGCAGAGTTCTGTTGTCTCATGCAAGCGCAAAATGGACTGCCTAATAAACGGCCTAACTTGCGGCCGGCCGATCAATCGGTTGTCCTCTAGTCTCTATAGGGGTTCACACATCATTTATATCATGACACAGACCTCTGTGCAAGAAAATGCATTCATGCCAAATAATAGAGAGCTACGGACTGGTGCTTTTCCTCTTTGACACAGTGTTTGTATGTGTGTTTTTCTGTCAGACACAATGTGCATCAGCCCTGGAGAATTTTCTCCTCTACGTTGTAGTTGAGTCCTCTCTCACTGGAGCGCCACTGTGTCAAGACTCTAACCCAGACATATCTGCATCCCCACACACACACACACACACACACACACACACACACACACACACACACACACACACACACTAATTCTAAAGCACAGTTCCAGACGCTGACACATATTTAGATCTGTAAAGAGGCTTAGTAAAACCATGAAAATCTTAGCATCTATAAGATGTACTGTATGTATGTTTAGGGGAATACACACTCTAGATTCAGATACACTTGTGACACATCTACCTAAACACATACACAACATTTCGTGCTGTGCACTTTGGAAAAAGACTTAAAACGTGGGCTGTGCAGCAATGTTTGTACTGTGCAGATGTTCTTTGGGTGAAACTTCAAAACCTTGCATCCTGCAGCTTCAAACATAATCTCCTCCTTGAAACACATGGAATAATGTCTGTATTGAAATATAATATTTGGACAAAAGCTTGGGGACACCTGACCATATGATTCGTATGTGCTTTTTAAAAAAAAATCTCATTCCACATTTAGGTCACAGTTTGCCATAATAATAATCTCCAGTCTTCTGGGAAGATGTTTCACCAGATTTTGGTGTGCGCTTGTGGAGATTTGTGCTTATTTAGACACAAGGGTGTTAGTACTGATGTAGGTGAGGTGAGGAGGCCTGAGGTGCAATCAGAGTTCCAATTCATCCCAAAGGTGTTTAACAGGGTTGGGTTCAGAGCTCTATAGCAGGCCATTTAAGATCTTCTTAAACTTGAGTTCGTGGAAAAACCACAAATACCTGGAAAAGTCAGGTGTCCCAAAACTTTTGTCCATATAGTATTAGTGTGTGTATATATATATATATGCGAGAATCTTAAACATAAAAACACTTTCCAGTGACATTTAATATGGGATGCAGCCGTGCCAAGTTGCATTTAAGACTTCTTTCGCATTAAATTTTTTCGATCAAAAACGCTGTTTCAATTATAAATATAATGCAAATACATTTACAGGGGTGGACATAAAAGAGATCGATTTTAAGGGACCAATATAATTATTTATAAGTAATTTCAAATGGATATAAAAAAATTAATATTTTCTTTATTTTTTTTCTTTGTGACAAATGGCCACTGATTAAAGCACCATACAAATACATATTGAAAATCGAACTTTTGGTGGTCTGAACAAAATCAAATAAAAAGCACCCAAAACTGATCAATATGTTAATACTATATTCATCATTTGTATATATTCACATAGAGAAAAATTGGGGGTGTGAGGGGGGGGTGAAAGAAAAAGAAAATGAAGATAAATGCATAATTATTATTCTTTTTTTTTTAAATATATTTCAATTGGCTAAAAAATAAATAAATAAATGGGAAAAGCTATAAAATCTAGACAAGTTAGAACAGAGATCACCGGCAGGGTGTGTTTAAGGGCGCATTAAGTAGCATTAACGCACAGAATAATCAACGTTTAGACATTTAGACCCCCCTCCCAAATAACCATCATGCACACCACATATCACTAAAAGCAGTAAAGACATAGGGAGGGTAATAATAAATAAAATTACATTCTTAACACTGAACTCATAACCGAGGCTATTAAAGCAAGCTTACCTCAATGGAACCAAAGTCGACGATGTCATAGTGAAAATGGGCACAGTCAGTGAGCTTCGGGAAGTGGCCTTTGACGACAGACAGCCTGAGATCAAAATCAGAGAAGAGTCAGTCAGTAAAATATATATATATATATATATACACATACATACATACATATACACATACACACACACATTATTTTGACAGTAATGTTTATTTTCAGAGGACATTTGTTTATTTTTACATTAATGTTATTTTCAGAGGACAGCGAATCTATACTGCTATACACGTTTCGCACTGACTACTCCAAAATATCCAAGTTTCATCTATAGTGTTGTCCCTTAAGATATACTAAAATGGTTGCTGAAATGTGAGGGGTGTACTCACTTTTGTAAGATAATATATGCAGTTTCAAATACATTAAAAGGTCTTTATTCCATATATACACTGCTGTTTATAAATGACTTAGATTTACCATTTTGAGAACATTTAAAATAAAGACTATGGCTTAAAGCTTAAGCAGAAATTACAGTGTGTGTGTTGAATTAAGGCGAATAATTGTGAAAATTAAACAGCACCCGAAACCGTTCTCGGTGCAGCAGATTGGCATGTACAATATCTCACAGAAGTGAGTACACCCCTAACATTTCAGCCACCATTTTAGTATATCTTCTAAAAATCTACACTATATGAACAAAAGCTGACGTTTCCAGCCATATGTCGTTCTTCCCTAAACTTTGACCACAATGTTGTAGGCACACAATTGAAAAGGATTTCTGTAGATGTGGAAGCATTACATTTCCCGGTCACTTAAATTAGGTGACCCGGACGATGATGTGCTTTACATCAGTTGGAGTGGAAGATCATGAATGGCTTGGTATATAGAGCTCGGATGTCAACCTTTTATTCGAGAAAAAAAATGTCCACAAGCACGCTCCAAAATCTAGTGGAACATCTTCGCCGGAGAGCGTAGGTTCATTTCAACAGCAAATGAGGACTAATCGTGAACGGGAAATTTAGAAAAGCACATAATCGCGTGGTATTTGTCCAAAAACTTTTGGCACACAATAGCCGATTGGGTTATATTGGACGACGACTTATGTTTTACTCCTTTTTCTTACATATAAATGAACAGCCTATGCACACATTATGTAGATGGCTGTAGTGTGGGTGTGTGCGTGTGGGGGTGGGGGGGGGGGGTGGGAATACAATAAACAACAACAACAAAAAAAAGGTCACATATCCCTACAGAGGTCTTTCAGTATCGACAAGCACACAAGACTGGAACAATGTCACGATGCTGTAAGTGATATTTGCATATCCCTATCAGTTTTGTAACAGGAAGTGAAACTAAAAGGGCTTCCTGTTTTAGAGCAGCTCATTGCATGTAACTTACCATGGACATGCAGTACACCATCGCTCAGAACCGATTGTGCTTAGATCCTAAGAAGAGTGAATTTGGTCTTACACTGCCTCCTGTTCTCATTTAGCTAGTAAGCTAACATCAATGATGTTTATTTATATTAACTATATTAAACTAATGAGTTTACTTTCTCAAAACAGCTAACAGCAGTGTCTTAGGTCAACGTTGAATGATCTAAAATAGACGGCTGTGTTAAGGGTCGTTGTCCTGTTGGAAGATGAACCGTCTCCCCTGATGTCGGAGCAGGTTTTCATCAAGGATGTCTCCACAGCATGATGCTGCCACCACCATGCTTTACTGTAGGGATGGTATTGGCTAGATGATAAGCGGTGCCTGGTTTCCACCAGACATGATGCTTAGCATTCAGTCAAAAGACTTCAATCTTTCTTTGTCATGGTCTGAGAGTCCTTTGGGTGCCTTTCATTAAACTCCAGGTGGGCTGTCATGTGCCTTTTACGAAGGAGTGGCTTCCGTCTGACCACTCTACCGCACAGGCCTGATTGGTGAAGTGCTGCAGAGATGGTTGCTCTTCTGGAAGAGTCTCCCCTCTGCATAGAGAATGTTGCTTCCAAACATCTTCCATTTACAGATGATTGAGGCCACTGTGCTCACTGGGACCTTCAATGCTGCAGAAACATTTCTAGTCACTTCCCCAGATCTGTGCCTCGATACACCTCGTTCTCAGGGGTCTACAAACAATTCCTTGGACTTCATGGCTTGGTTTGTGCTCTGACATGCACTGTTAACTGTTAAGACCTCATATAGACAGGTGTGTGCCTTTAAAGATCATGTGCAATCAACTAAATTTACCACAGGTGTATTCCAATTAAGTTGTAGAAACATCTCAAGGATGATCAGTGAAAACAGATGCACCTGAGCGTCATGGAAAAGGCTGTGAATACTAAATGATTTTTTCTTTCATTTTTAATACATTTGCAAAGATTTAGTCTGAGGTCTGAAATAAAAAGTTACAAGCTTACATCAGCTTACAATCAACTCAGTTTATGTGAAAAAGTTACTCTTAGCACACTAATGCATTCATATAAAGATATTAATGAGTCAAACACTGAATATCTATTAATATAACTACTTGTAAAAAAAAAAAAAAAAAGTCCTGACCCTAAATCACCACAACACCCTTGACCATATTTGCGTGATTCTTTTCATTTATTCCTCTCAAAATGTTGTTTGCTGTATAACTGATGCTGAACTGTGTGTGATAAGTAGATACCACGAGCGCCAATCAAAACAAGTTCAAAACAGAGCGTGCGCTCGACCCTGATTGGGTTAAAGGAATGACTGATTTTGCAAAATTTAAGTAAAAAGTATAATTTTAAAAAATGCAGTAAGGCTTCAAAATGTAATGTTAAAGTAAAAGTTAATAAAAAAATACTACAGAAAAGTACAGCTACACATAAAAAAACAAATACAGTAACAAATTACATTTACGTCCTTACAATCCACCACTGCAGTTTTGTCATTTCTACAACAGAAATGTGTGTAAGAACTTGGTTTTTCATTCTCTTGAAGGCTGAAATATGTAAAGAAACAACATATCGTTCAAAATTGTGCATAGAGCAGAAATACTCTGCCACAGTGTCTCACCTTTTGCTCATCTTCCCCTTCAAGTTGGCAGTAGCGCCAACGGAGCGGGTGGTGGGCTCCCCAGAACTGTCCAGATTATCTGTGCTCCGAGCCTGGCGGAAGAAAAGAGGATGGAGGTATATTTCATTCAGGTCAGACACGACGGCGCACTCTTGTACTGTATGCCGGCGCACGCGACCGAGTCTCCACAAATCACACACACACATGCACTTCCCCTTAAACATCAACTGCCGAGGAAATGCAGTTTGTTAAGCCATTGTCATAAAGTCATGAACTTCTCCTTCTTTTTGATTTTTTTTTGTTTCCAAAAGAACAAAACTACAACTCCCATATTGTTAGTAGCACTCTAACTGGATTTGCTCTCCTGGGAAGTGTGGGCTATTTTACTTCCTCTGTTTCAAGTCGGCCACAGTAGCACAGATTTGGATCACAGCGAGAAAAGGGTGCAAACACGAGGCAAATCAACATGGGATCAACATCTGCTGTGCTTGAAGCTTTTGCAAAAGTGGCAACATTGATTTAAAAAAAAAAAAAAAAAAAAAAAAAAAAAAGAAAGAAAAAAAGAAATAGAGAGAAAGTAAATACTGCAAAAACTCTTGTTTTAAACAAACTGGATAAATTCTTCCTAAAATACGAACCTTAAAAAAAATTTAAAAACCTGTCAAACGAATGCCCCATGTGAGAAATCTGTGACTCCCCATTTTTCACTTTTGCTGACCAATGAGACTTCAATTCTATCCACCTGAGACCAGAGGCAATTGCTTCTGAAGCCTGTGTATCACAAATCAAAGTTCATATCCCGAGTCTCTTAGTTGGTTTGTCGCTGTTTTAACTAAAAAAAAAAAAAAAAAAAAAAAAAAAAAAAAAAAAAGGCTATTGGTCTCTCATTATCCTTCTTGCTTTGTAAATAATTTGAACCCCAATGATCCTGGATTATGGCAGCTAGAAATCCTGAACCTGAATGAACTTCGCTCTCAAATTTGTTTCCTCGCCTCACCCTCCGACTCTGTAACTCAAAATACACTACACGTTTGCCTGTTTACACCCGAGTGCAATTACTATGTGCAATTAACTGTCAAAACAAGCTTCAGTGTAAAAGGAAGCACACCAGGATGTAATGCATATGAATTAAACACTGCATACGTGGAAAGCAACCTTTACAGAATAATGTATAATTATACCAAATAAACTATCGGGAAACCTGAATTTTCCAACTGCATGTTCTTCTTTCCCAAACTCTTTCCACAAAGTAGGAGGCACACAATTGTATAGGATGTGGAAGCGTTATATTTTCCCTTCACATGAACTAGGGGACTGAGGCCTGCGCCTGTGTACAACACAAAGTCCAGGAATATATGCTTTAGAGTGGAAGATCTTGAGTGGCCAGCTAGAGAGCTCCGAGCTTAACCCTACTAAACGCCTTTGGAATAAATTGGAACGCTAATAAATTGGAACGTGGAATGAGCACAAATCTCCACAATCAGCACACTATATAAAATATTTAAGGGTTGCTGCAATCGATTATTTAAATTAATAAGAATTCTAATGATTATTTCATCGATTAATAGAGTAATAGAATAAGAAGTACTTTTTCTTTATTAAAAACAATACTAAATTAGAGAGAAAATAAGACAGATCTCTTAAAACTTTAGTTTTTCTTTTTAGAAAAAATTAAGTTTTTATTGCTTGAAATTACTTTAAAAACTGTAAACGCCCGGTTTTCTTTGTTTTAGATGGAAGTTATCCCAAAATTTGGAGACGTCTTCTGCAGCATCTTTTTTGTTACCTGTCAAGATCGCTCCAGAGTTTAGCAGGTGGTGCGTCAGTAATAATGGTCCGAAGCCACATTTTTTCAGCATCCCTAATATCTAGTGCAATATCGTGCCAGAAACGTGGGAGAAATGTGGAATGTTCGAAATAGAATAAAGGGAACGTGATGGACATGTGTCCACAAACTTTTGTCCATAAAGTGTCTCCATGATGCATAGAACTGTAATGCATCATAAAAACCCATTATTGGCGCATGTTTATGTTGCACCATAACATATCACAGAGATTAAGATCAAGCAGAATTGAAGCGGCTGATTCAAGCATTGCTCAACATTCGATTCTAAGGGGCGACAGGATTAGACTCCTGCTTGCTAGGCCGTGCCCGACACCCCCGAATAAGCACTATGCTATTCTAGTGAAGAGGAAATGAATCAGTAGCGCTGCGTTGCGTTATGACTTAAAAACCTCACGGTTTTGCGCTTTTCTGCTAGCGCAGGTTGAGCTAAATCGTGTTGTAATGGATAGTCTACAGTGGTGAAGTTTCGCCCACATGCCACCGTTCAAGGAAAAACACCTACTGACATGTTTATGGATGTGTTGTGCAAACTAGGCTATTTCCCCTCAGGGTATCAGCATGCGCTATGCAAGTGCCATTCATTTCACTACAATCTCACAGGCTCTGGAGCTTTCTGAGAGGAATTTTTTTTATAAGCAGAAAAAAAAATTGATTTTATCAGTAAAAGGCATCACATTGTATAAATAAAGCAAGTAGTATTTTGAAGCTGATTGGCTAATGCATAAAATATGATAGGAAAGAAAATACCTCAAAGTCTCACTTACCGGCAAAGCCAACTGCAGCGCTCTGGGCAAGGAAAAACCTTCAGAGATGGTCAATACAAAGTTCACACAGTTTTTCGTTAAAAGTGGTCAAAGTGACATTCAGCCGCATCGCAATTAAGCAACAGTGAGTTAGACAGCTGCCACACCTTCCGTTTTGTACAGTTACATCAAAAAGTTGTACATCCACCATTCTCCAGTGCATCCTGGATTCTAGTCAGGCAAGTTTATGTTTTAGGGGAAAAAAAAACTCCACAAATGAGTGTAAATTACCAGTTTCGGCATCTAAAGGTAAACCGATTATAGCTGTTGATGCATGTAATATAACAAAACCTGGCTTACCGGCTTTTCGGTAAGAACTGAAACCTATAATTTCGGCATTTATAGGCAGTTTAACTGGCTTCTGTTCAAATTTGCATTACATACTGTTCTTTTCATTCAGCAGACAAGGTTGTACAGATAAAATCTACCACTGACTACCCCCACCCCACCCACACAGTCTATATTTCATTCCTTCACTTCCAGCTCTTTGGTCCCTGGTGAAATATTCTTGACCACACTTAAACAGCTAAAAGCTCCTGGACGAAAGACTCACAGAAATGGCAATTCTGTGAAAAAATGGCAATTATCTTCTCAAATATAATGCAAAAAAAACCCACATTTTATTCCCATTTCACTATGGCTCTGCAAACAGCTGAGGTAAGAGTACTCGAGAGAGAGAGAGAGAGAGAGAGAGAGAGAGAGAGAGAGAGAGAGAGAGAGAGAGAGAGAGAGAGAGAGAGAGAGAGAGAGAGAGAGAGAGAGAGAGAGAGAGAGAGAGAGAGAGAGAGAGAGAGAGAGAGAGAGAGAGAGAGAGAGAGAGAGAGAGAGAGAGAGAGAGAGAAATCAAATCCAGCAAGGCAACATGCCAGGATCAATAAAATGGTGCAAAAAATACTACATTTACACTTGTCTTTTTGAATTCATGGCTTCCAAAACTGTCAATTAAAGTCATTTACGAGTTCCACACAATTATACCAGACCTACTCACTGTCCTACACAGAGGAGAAAACATGAAATGTCCTGTATGAACTCCGAAATGAGTTCTAACACCAACACGACACAACAGGTCTGGCTCTCAGTTCAGTTCTCTCATTCGCATTATTGTATACATATCAGACTTCACGGGAATCATTTTGCCATACAGTGCCCACTAATGCGCTTGCAATATCACACATCTGTTCACTGGAACAGGGGGTGCATTTAGTGGGAATCTCAGCCTCCATTGCCCAACCGGAGCAGGAATGCAGGGTAAAATAAAATCCTGCTGGTACCTGCAACTCTTACGGTATACAAACAATAGGTTTGCATGTTTACTCCAAACAATCATGCTCTTATAAACTTAGCACCTGGGAACTGCTGTGAACCCCCCCCAGGAAAGTGGGTTGAGACAACGCGCTGAAGATTAATCTCCCAAATGTGAATGTGACTCGTACGATTTATACTGTAGGGACAAGTCTGAGCGGTTTATATGTCATCAGTTAGCAGTACAAAAATAGAAACGTCACTTTTTTTCAGTTATATGTTTGCATGATAAACGAGAAAAACAAATGAGCCTGAGCAGGCGAAAGAAAGAGATTTGATGTTAACTGGCAGATAAATTGGTTCAAAGAACAAACAAACAGCGCAAACTTCACTTCTTTGGTGCCAGTAAATGGGAACCGTAACAGCTCGTAGACGGAAAGTTTAGCAGTAAATACAGCGCCTTATAAAAATATGGAAACTCCAAGCCTTTTATTGTTTTTTCAAAACACCTGAAATGTTCCTTTTGTTTATAGGCAACAAACTAGACAGAAGACAAACACACACAATTGGACACAGAATGACTAGAAGTTCTGTGGACAGATAATGTTAGCAGACGACACCAAAAATAGAGGGAAAAGCTGAATGGTTTGGGGTTGGTTTGAAACAGGGAAGGTTGAAGACTTATTGTAGGTGAAAGGAAAACTGATCCAACATGGCTACCATTCCATACTTTAACACCCTGTAATCCCATCCGGACTGTGGCTGACTGGAACCAACGTAACCATTCAAAAAGACAATGAGCTAAAGCGTAAGCCCAAGTTTTGAAAGCTGTATTTAAAAAAACAAACATTGAGCTGGAGTGTTACGTATCACGTATTGCCCTGCCCAGCCTAAGCATCCTAAATCCTATTGAATTTCTCTGGGATGAATTGGATTGCAAGGTGAGAAAGAAATATCCACCTAGCAAACACCACTTTTGGAATGCAAAGTATTTTAGCTGAAAGTGGAGAAACTAACTGTCCAGATGCCAAGAGCGTGTAAATACGCTATTCGTTCTATGTAAGGATTTTTCAAGGAAAATAAATGTTGAGATCTAAAATTTGTTGTGAAAAAAGTGCAGGCAGGGTGGAGTGGGTGAAGATGAGTGGCAGGAGTGATTTGTGATAGAAGAGTATCTGCGAGAGTAAAAGTGAAAGATTATAGGACTGTGGTGAGACCTGAAATGATGTATGGTTTAAAGACAGTGGCATTGACTAAAGGAAGTGGAGCTGGAGATAGCAGAGCTGAAGATGTTGAGATTTTCATTGAGAGTGATGAAGATGGCCAGGATTAGAAATGAGTTTATTAGAGGGACAGCGCATGTAGGACGTTTTGGAGACGAGGTGAGTGAGGTGAGATTGAGATGGTTTGGACATGTGCAGAGGAGGGATATGGCATATATCAGTAGGAGAATGCTGAGGATGGAGCCACCAGGAAGGAGGAAAAGAAGAAGGCCAAGGAGGAGGTTTATGGATGTGGTGAGGGAAGACATGCAGGTAGTTGGGGTGAAAGAGGCAGATGTCAAGGACAGGGGTGTATGGAGACGGATGATCCATTGTGGCGATCCCTAATGGGAGCAGCCGAAAGAAGATGATGATCTAAAATTAGTTTGGTCAAAGTAAATCTTTATAATGTTAATTACCTAGTTTGTTTCATTTAAACAACTAGAACATGCAGGTGTGTTTAAAAAAAACAACTAAAAAAAACAACTAAAGATTAGGCGTTTCCAAACTTTTGACATACACTGTATACATCTGTGGTACATTATTAGCCAACACTTTTATAACTAGTCAATTAAGCTTCCAGGCAACCAAAACATAAGGCTGGGTAATAGACTGGGGTGTTCAATGCAAGTTATTAATACACTAACCCAAATATAGCTGTTGGTATGAATGATAATATTGGCTAGTCAGTGGGGTTGCCAATGATCACTGTTCCTAATGTATAATCTGAGCAGCTGCAATTTCTTTAGCATAATGATAGGGGATATCCCTGCCAACTACACATCTACTGATTTTAGATATATTTGATAAAACTGGCCTAACTGACAACCTTTGGGCCTTCTGTAGATGGGTCGATTTGATAAATTTCAGAAAAAAAAAAAAACAAAGCCATTTTTACCAACATGCCAGGCCTTATTGTAAGCAGGCATCCTGAAGTACGTGCAGTAACCCCACACCCGTTTACTGTGGCTAGCTCGGGTTTCTCAGTCAGGCTTTGTGGCATAGTGGATTCCCGGAATGTGTCTTCGCTAAACAGCTGCTTTGAAGAGGTTTCTTGGAGTTAAACTGCCACAAAACAAAAATCTATTGCAGCCCAATAAATACTTTCTATACTCCAGATCATATTTAACACTCTATTTCCCATATAAATGCACAACATATAATTATACCACCTGTATTGAAGAAGCATTTAGCCCACGTCCCGATAGGAAATATGCTTTGCGGCTAAAATGCATTTTCACCCTTTTATCCTTTTCAATCCTTTATTTCTCCTGGAATAACTATTTACGACAATAAGGAATCAAATTCTTAATATTCACTACCATTGCGAATCCAACATGCCATAACATTAAAGGACACCAGAAAGAGAAACCTTAACTGGTCCTAAAGTGGTACCTTAGACATCCCTTTCTTCTTGAACATTCTGTAAGCTGGGGGGGCAAAGGTCACAAGTCACGATAGCTGAGAGTCATCTTGTCCGCCATTGTGAAGTCACGTACAACTGCCTGTCTTACATTACAGGATCCGAGACTTACGGCATTTCCCGCTCTTATAAACCGTTTGTCTTCTTTACAAAATGTCCCGTTTTCCTTCACTTGCCCCTTGTTGCAGTCACCGATGCACGCCCAGGCACCTGTTGAATATTTGATGTGATGAAGTGTGATCTGAACTGGGGTCAGTGCCACAATTGTGGCTCCCTCAGCTGTTCTGGTGGAATCGCTCAAGTGACACTTTGCGTGTCTTAAATCCCAACAAATCTATACGTTTAAAAACATCTAAAGATCCTTCGATCAAATACAGCTAATTATTATGAATCTGGGGAAACTGTGCAATATCACCTTGTAGAACTAGATTAGGAAGTCACCTTTTATACGTTAAAAGCATTTCCCAATTCAATGAAACAATGCTAGATTTTTTTTTTTGTAGGACACAAACTACAGTTTATAAAAAAACAAAACAAACAAAAACAAAAAAAAGAAGTGAAAGCAATGTACAATTCAAGGATTAGTGCTTTACAAGTGGACCCATTTAAACCCTATTCTCCAGAGCAGAATTAACAGTACAAGGCAATGAATTCATTTCTACATGCAGCATAAATCAAATTGACTCAGCAAAATGGACAAATCAATTGATAGACCTAAAGTCAAATGGGTTCAAGTGCATACTAATACTAAAGACAATACTATACATTTATAGCACTTAGTCAAAAAGCTATTGAGTAGCTTTTCTACATCATGGCTTAGCACACATGCTTGTTCTAATTAGCACTCCTGTAGTAAAAATTCTTCCCTGCGAATCATAGTGTCACTAGCCAATCATAGCCGTGTCTAAGCTCGAGTATGTGGAAGAGGGCAGTTAGCGAGTGAGTGTTTAGTGCATTCAGGGCAAAACATTTGGAGGTTGAATTCACGTCTCAGTGAAAGTAGATGTTTGGCCCACCCTCTCCTGTTGGTAGCAGTCACGTGAAAGGGGTCTTATATATATTTTATATATATATAAAAAAAAAACAATAAAAAAACCCGGCAAATTAATTTCCATTTACTGTGAAAAAGTCTGTAAATTAATATAAGAAATGTTGTTAGGAAACTTTGAATCTATAGTGCCTCAGTTCTTGCTCAAACTGCCACACAAACTTCCCACTAACTTCTGTGCGCTTAATAACGCACAAATACTGTTTGCCTAAAAGAAACAAGGAAGGAGCTCAACCCTACGTGCACACGCGCACACACACACACACACACACAATTGCTAATACTTAGAACGAGTCCATATAGAGAACTTGGTAGTAATGCTATAGAACAACTGTACATTCTGGAGGGCTTAGACAGCACACTGCAGGAGCGCAAGCATAACACACACGGACGAAACTTACAAGTGACGAACATGCACACACACACACACAAACACAGAGATACATCAAACAAATATGAAGAGACAACATGCATATAATCAACAGGCATGGGCAGGTCTGGGTTCAAATTTTAGTTAGACAGCAAATGAACCTTAATCAAAGTCTGAGTCACTATAACATCCCAAATTCGGAGTAGTTGTTTAGGGATTAAATCAGTAACAATGTAAGATCTACATTCTGGCTAATGTCTATAAATAAATGAATAAATATACACACACTCACGTAGTCCCCAAGTTATGATGGCTCAACTTACAATTTTTTTTACAATCTTACAATGACGATAGTGACTTTATTAAAATAATTTAGAAGTAAATATTAACAAATTACTGTATACAAACCTAAACTGATCAACATTCTTTAAGATTCCTGGTAGGCTAGGCCATATCACGACTTGCGATATTTTCAAGTTACGATGGTGTCACTGCATCTAGATTGAAAGTTGGGGAATACCTGTGTGTGTATGTGTAATATATTATATAATTTTATATTATATATATATATATATATATATATATATATATATATATATATATAAAATTAGGGGTGTTACGGTACACAAAATTCCCGTTACAGTTAAGAAAAACAAAACATAAAATTGCTTGTATTTTTATTATTATTTACATTTGTAAACGTCAACAGTTTACATTTGTAAAACAATTTTAGATAAAATGTCTGGTTAAATCATTTATAAAATAATATTTTATAAAAAAAAGAATAAATGAAAATAATGCAATACACTATCATATTGATTAAATTGAGTAACCAATTGAATTGGCACAAACTAAATTGATTAAATGGAAAGAAATAAATAGAAGATTTTGTATTAAATAGTTTACATGTTAAACCCCATTTGGGTAATAAAGATGTGTATGTGTGTGTAATATACATTTAATGTTTAATTTTCTAAAGATATGATCTACTTAATTGTTCTACTTATTTTAGCAGACTTTAACAAATGTCTTCATTCCTTCCACCCTTCATTCATTCACTCCTTCGATATGAGGAATTGTCAGGATTTTCTCCTTTTAAATGAAATTCATAAAGCTGCACATAAAATGCTCAAGAATCCATAGCGCTACCTTTAGCCACTTCCGGGTTAGCGGCTAATGCTAGCGCTATTGGTTCTTTAGCGTTCTCGTGCAGGCGTAAAACAAATCTTATTTCCGGTACGGTGTGAGTAGCCACAGTGACTCTGCGCTAACTCTAGTTTCTTTTTTATACCTCTGGCATTGTGTATGTTTTTACATTTAATAATAATAATAATAATAAAAATTACGCTCAACGTGTGAGACGGAGACTAAACAAACTTGCCACTTAATATGTTCCTGATGGATCTCAGATTTGAATGAACTATGTTCTGTATGTAAATAGGATTGCAGAAAGCCCAGGGCCGAAAGATTTCGGTATGAGTATGTGTACCGCTACACCCCCAATATATAAAACGTTAGGAAAATGACGTAAAAAAATTTAAGACCTACAAGCAGTGAATCCTTGGCTAACAGAAAAGCTGGTGGTATACTTATGTTCAATTATTAAACCTAAAACCAACTTGGTGAATCATTAATTGCAAACAAAACCGCTAAAAACCAATTTAAAATCATTAGTCAAAATACCATATGGCTCTATTGCGCCATTACGACAAGGCAGTTTGAGCCCTGGTTCTGTTTTTCCTCACCTTTGAGAGCTATCCCTCCTATTTTCTGAATTTTCTTTTTATAGAAAAAAACACAAATCTCTTCATGCCCCCTTCCAAACCCTCTTCCCAGCCATGCTAATACTGCTAAACAAGCAGAGGGATATTTAACATCCCAATAAAAAAAAAAAACCAACAACAAAAAAAAAAGGCCATAGCATGGCTGTTGGTGGGCGAGACGGACCCTAAGAAAATCTGGTGTGCTCTCGTTTTGATAATTAGAGCCTCATCAATTTTTTTTTTTGTCAAAAAACTCTCACCCGCTTGGTCACAGAATCTGTGGGTCAAAGTGAAATTAATCGCTACCACGTGCCAAAATGGTCTTATTGAATCACCTGCTTCAAACCATTCAGCATGCTTCTGGTTATTATAATGACTGGTTTTTTGTATGGATACTCCTCCTTTACAGTATACCACCAGCTTTATTGAGCGTTTTAAACAATGCTGCTTGTAGTATGGAAATTAGCACGTTTTTTTTACTCGGTCAAACATATAAAGGGGGGTGGGGAAGATAGATGATAAGTTGACTTCTTAGTTCAGTTGCTGATGATTGGTGCCCTGTGAGTTGTTGAACCCCAGCCTGCTTTCACATTAAATACAGGTGGAAGATGAAAGTATACTTACCGGGCATTTCGTTCAGGCTCATTGCTCGCACAAACACGACGCATTTCCGAACCCAGTGGGGTCCTGACACTTGGCACAAAAAAACAAAACAAAGGGAGAATAGAAGCCGATTTAATGGCAGAGACCTGATTGTGTGATCAAATGTAAAGACAAATTAACACAAATTGGAGCCATTAACACCCCCTCCCCAGCAGACTTCACGTATGCCAATGAAAATGAACTACACAGTCAACAAAAGCTGAATGTGTTTAGGCAGACATTGCACCATAAGGAAGAGATAACACGAAATGTTCCGAGGTCACGTGTGACCAGGGCTGAAAGACTCCTTACTGATAAGGAACAACAAATAAACAAAATGCTGGATCCTGATACAGAAAGAATTTCTTAGAGGGGAAAAAAAAAATCCAGAGATCTACATACAGACAATTGGCTACAATAAATCTTATCTGGTTTCTGGTACTGTATGACCTGCTGTTATAACAAGTAAGTACATGATCATTCTAAAAGTCAAAATGTTGGGAACTGTTCATTTCAATTGTATTGTTTTACTCCATATATACATGCAGTACAACGAAAATCCAAACACGTGAGCTTCAGGTCACGTTCACGTCAAATGTAAAAATATTTACTGGTGCCAGACGGGCTGGTTTTAATCTTTTAAAATCAATGGATCCCCCCGTTTTCACCCACAACCATCTTTTGAATTTACACAAACAACATAAAACATCCCGTGGCTGAAAACATCTTGATGACAGGTCATATAAGAATGTCCAGTCTAGTTCAAGCAAACAACTCTCAAACCACTCTTTATATCTGTGATGAGCAAAAAAGCAGCTTAGAAACCTGCAACATACACTATATTTCCAAATGTTTTGGAACACCTGACCTTTCCTGCTATATGTGGTTCTTTTCCAAACTGTTACCACAAAGCTGGAGGCACTCAGTTCTACAGAACGTCTTTAGATGCGCTGTAATAACATTTTGCATTCACTTGAACTTGGAAACCCAAACCTGTTCCAGCATGGCAATTCCCCTGTGCACAAAGTGAGCTCCTTGAAGATCTTACATGCTTTGGAAAGGAAGATCTTGAGTGGCCTGCTGTAGAGCTCGGATCTCATCACTACTGAACATCATTGGGATGAATTGGAACGCTGACTGCATCCCAGGTCTTCTTACCTACATCAGTACCTTCCTTTCATAATACCTTTGTGGCTGATGACCACACTCCAAAATCTAGTGAAACATCTTCCCAGAAGAGTGGAGGGAATTATAAAAGCAAAAAAATGCAATGCTAAAAAATCACATACCATACTTATGACTAGATAAAACCTCTACTTTCTCTCTCACTGCAATATCTTCATTTTTGCTTTTACAAATTAAACAAGTTGCTTTCCATTAAGCTGCCACCAAAACTAGACTGACCTTTTAAACATACACAATAATTATCCTTAAAAAAAATTTTAAAAAAAGACCGTTCAATTAAAGCTGTTAATTCATAAAAAAAAAAAAAAATAAATAAAAAATTGTTGCATCTCAATCACTTGAAATAAAAGTAATAAATGGCAAGCAAACAGTCATAATCAAGGCTGAAAGTGAACGGTGAAGAAAGGAGGGGTGGGGTCCGGGAGGAATTCTCTGGTATGGGGAGTATGCTGCCTCCATGGCAATAGGGCTGGATGAAGTGCATATTTTTGCAACGAAGGCTTCTGGCGGGTTGGAAAGCAGCAGAGGGTTCGACTGCCGAAATATGATTTTCGCATCAGAGCCCGATACGGGAATAAATCATACCAGGCCTGCACTGGAGCTTTTGATCAAATTGCGATTAAAGGAAAAAATTAAAAATTTAGATTAAAAACACTAACAAAAGAACCCTCAGCGAAAAGAACGATTTGATTTTTTTTTTTTTAAAGATTACCAGAATACTAATAAACATTAAATGACACCATAAGTGCTCAGTTCTTGCACAAGTGATATGTCTCAGTGATTTACATCCTAAAAATAAAACTTGAATTAAGTTACATTTCAGAAACTAGCAAAAGAAGCCTCACAATATGAGGGTAAAATGAGATGTGGTCTCCTTCTTTCACATGTAAATACCTTTTTGCTCTTTTGTCCTTTAGAAATTATACCACCAGCTTTATAGAACATTTCGTATGAAATTTGCTTCTTGTGGCATTCAGACGTTTGTGTCGAACCAAAAGAAATGAATTGTAAGGTGACGGACTAGGTGACTGTTCTGCTAGCATTCAAACACTGGACTGTATATTGTTCAGTCTAGTTAGTGATTTTACATTGTTTCATCTTCATGCCTCTGTTTTTGGAAAGATTAAAGAAAATTGTTTAGAAAAAAAAAACTGGATGACATTATGCCATATGAGATGATTTTTAATTTTTTTTTATCACAGAGATTAACAGGAAGTGGTTTGCTTTCTCATGCTGTCTGATGTGTAAAGTAAAAAAATAAACCTGAGCTCCTGTGAATAAACTGACCTACTTGTAATCTGCTTGTCTCAGACAACTGTGTAGATGATTTGTCCACTCTTAGACACAGTGTTGAACGTTTTTTTCAAGGTTGACAACCGGTTATTTGGCAAGTTAGCCAGCATGAGTGTGGCGATACAGACAGAAGTGGCTTAATATAGAAGAGGCCTACATTGAAAATCATGTGGGCAGCATCTCTATAGAAACCACACAGGCTTCAGCTACAAGAAGCTGCATGCAAGCATGAGCACGCTATTGAACAAACACTTCTCTCATTAACCGTTTCACAGAACAAAACTGGAATGAAGATGAAAATAAGCATACAGTGGTTTGCAGAGCAAAATAACACTAATAGGCCTGGGATATTTATATAGATATTACCTCAGTATGTGGTAGAGGCACAGCTCATTGTCTATGCTAGTGATGGTAGAGCAGTGTAAGTCATGCAGACAATACAGTTTCATACACAATACCCCAATACCCTTGACCCCAGACCTAAAACCTAAAAGATCTAACACACCTTGACAGCTCACTAGCACTGAGCTTGACAAATACATACTTTGCATTCTACTCTTGTAGGATGTGGTTTTTGATTAAAAACATTGTGAATAAAATTGCTTGAAGACCGTAAAAAACGATGAATAAAACAAGTTTGACATGACAATCGTTAAACAAAAACCCATCAGTGCTACAGTCTCTAATTAAACTGGAGTCAGCCATTATTACCCCCCGCCAACCACCAGTTGGTGTCCTTGTCTCCCCCAGAAACAGAACAAAAGAACAACAGACAAGGCACCCAAGCAGAAGAGACATTATTGTGAACTGTCTTGAAGTACCATCTTTTATATCCTAACAGATGAGCCCAAACATTTCTGCATACACCTCAACCTCCATTTGCATGCATGGAGACCGCGCTATGCTGTTCATGTAGCACCGGGGGTCCTGGAGAAAAGTTTCGTTGTTGGTGCTAATCCGGCCACATGCGTTACCACTTCTGCTATTCTGAGCCCATGCGCAATCGGTCACCGAGCTCTCTACACATGCGAGTTTCTCGCCGATCTCAACAACAAGATCAAAGTTTAAGATCCAACTCGTGGGTCGCCGTTTGGCACGCTGTGGAGATCCAGCGAACAGCAGAAGACACCATCAGAAAAGACACTGGGAGTGCTGTATTGGTGTTCAAGGAAACAATTTTAAAGGTGATGTGTGTAAACGTAGATAATATAGTATTTTCTTTTAAACACAGCTAGTCTCGAATCCACCACGTATGGTTGAGATGATAAACGCTTCTTGGCTTAAAACGTCGTATCTGGTCGCTACCCGTATTCTCTAATTGGCCCCTTCACTCCTAAAAACCTTCACCCTAGTTGCACGTAGCAGCCACAATTACAAAAACAAAGCATTGTCAAGAGTGGACAAATCAGAAACGTAGTACAAGCAGATCTTTCGTTCCAGTTATTCGTTTTTCTTCATAGTTGCCCGGCTGAGATTTAACAACCAAATAAAGACCAAAACTTGTCCTTTTTCAATTTGGAACTACAAGGTTTTGGTTGGTGTGCTAGTAAAACGTCATGAGCCTCACAGTGAGGAGACGCACTTTGATTCTGTAGCTACAGTACAGGAATTCGATCCTGAATCCCACCACCTGCTGCACCACTGCACACATTGGCCGCTCACAAGAACATTTTCTAGTGGGATTCTTTAGTGTGCACAGAGGACAGACCATCTTTTCACAATCAGGAAGGAGCAAAAAATGTCGAAACTCTGCCGAACCAATTCTGAGATGTCGAAAGTGATATTGAATGCAGGGCAAGATTTTGACAGTCCAGTTTTACATGTTATTGGTTTAACATACAGATTTAGCCTAACTTACTTAGATGCAGTCACTGGAATAGAATTATTATTATTTTTTTTTTACAATGGCTTTAAATCCATCTTAGCCAATCAGATTTCTGACCTGAAACCATCCATTTTATTAACTTGGTTAGAAAAGGACAATTACACACGCATTTGTTACTCTTAGTCTGTATTGATGCACTTAACTAGTTAACTTGACACACATTATTACATTACTGTAGCTCCATTCTTCAGACGTGAGATTTAGGTTTCTGGGCAACCAAAACACGGGCCTGGACAAGTGCACTAAAGCTTTTACTTGACCACTGGGCTAGCTTATAAATGTATGATTTCACTCTTGATTATTCCTTCTGTCTTGGAAAATAAGGGGGCACCCCCACAGTCTCTTTCTCCCACTTAGGTTCGTCCCCCTGTTTCCTTCCCTCCAGGGTAGAAGAGCTGGTTCAAAAACAGTGTTGAGTCTTTTCCGTGCCTCTGCTTTCCCCCCTTAACGCTTCACCCCTCAATCATAGTTCAGGCCACAATGAAGTGAATGAAACAAATGACAGGAAGAGTAAACTGTGAATGAGGCATCATTAGAGCCCTGTGGGAGTATACAAGGGGGCAAAAGGTCGAGCTTGTGAGATGCCAAGTAGCGTACAGCTGAAGGACCTAAGAAAAGGTGGGAAGTTACGGCGGCATTACCAGTGCAATGCTACTTTGATGGTTAAGTTGATGGCCAGAGAATGAATCTGAACTGCTGAAGAACTTGAACTCCTAAAAAAACTCCCAAAGCTACTCGAGGCCCTCTTCAAATGATTTTAAAAATCAAGAATAAACAACATGTACCTTTGGAGATTTCCTCTTTCAAAAAGACCTGTAAATGTTGAGTTTCATCCAACAGTTTTCCAATGGCCTTCGACCTTCCGGGAACAAAGCAGACCTTGGCCTTCCCTTTCACTTGTGGCTTCTAAAAGCCCTGGGAACCTCCCCTCCCTCTGCTTGATACTTCCCCGAGCCTCTTCTTTAGGAACCCACCCATCCCCCTAATTCTCTAAAGTCCCTCATTCAAAGATCTTTCACTGATATTATGGATAAGTCCCCAAACCTCTCAAGGCCATGACTACACTTCGACCCATGTTATGTAATTCCCTGTTGCAAAACACAAAATCCTTACTAGCCACTGCTTTAAGGCCCTAAGTATCAGTCATTCGCAAAGCTTGAAATCAGGAGATCCAATAGGGTTGGACTTATACAGCGTCAAACTCAGGACAAGCATTCCGGATGAGGGTCTCTTGGAAACTGTGCTCCCACAGTGCAACATCCTACCCCCCCACATTCACCCCATTGCTAAACACCCTGTCCTGCTTTCTGTAGAGGGGCAGGAAAGACAGAGAGTCATGGGCAGCATACTAAACACTATATCCCAGCTGGGTCTACATGAGAGCGGAGAAGAAAAAGAGGAGGGAAAGAGGAGGGTGGACGGAAAATACAGAAAACCGAAAGAGTAAAAAAACATTTCACCGAGCAATAGACGAGTCGGACGAGGTGCGTATGTGAGAGAGCATCTCAACGTGTGACAAAGAAAAGGAAGGAAAATAAAGATGAGAACACAGGAGTGTCTTTTGACCGCGTAGCTGGATAAGAAGGTTGCTCTGAAGGGTTGGGGTGGCACCAGGAACGATGCCACTGCGAGAGCGCTTGCGCTGGTACAGCGGGATGTGGGCACAAGTTCAAAGCAGCTGTTTCTATAGGAGCGGCGAATGGAAATGCGTAATGTGTTAAAAAAAAAAAACGAAAGTCCAGACGGCATAATTTATCAGGATGATGTTAAAAGCTCAGCAGCAACTTCCATTTATGTGTAAGCAATTCGGGTCGAAGAAATCTCTCGAATTCGTAAAATCAAAAATAAACTTGGCAAATCCAGCGCAGGAGAATCGGCTTTGGAGTTTCTGAGGGGGCGTTGTCGTGGCAACACAGAGCTAAAACGACATGTGAACTAACACTGTCCTCTTTGGAGCATTGAATACGTTTATCTATTTATTTTTTTAAAGCCTACGTGATTTTTACCCCCTAGGATCTGTATTAATAAACGGATGGATAGAACTTCACTGACGTGAACCTTGCTGACCGACGGGAACCCATAAAAAAAGAAACAAGGCAGAAAACTTTCTTTTCATCTTCCAACCAGAAAGAAGTAACCAGCCAAATAAAGACATCCATAGTTTTGGATGTTGACTCTGGAATCAAGTCTTATTTGAGTAAGGAAGAAGAAAGAAAAAAATCCAGTTTTTATCTCAGTCTTGACTGAGAATCTTTCGATTAAACATAGCAGAAGCCGGGCAAGAATTTCTCTGAGCTGTGTTTCTGACTAGAATCAAAAACCCTAGTGATTATGGTGGAATGAACACTTTTTTTTTTATGGAAAAAGTATATCCTGTGTCAAGTATTAAGTGTATCCCAATCTTCATGTACCCTATACACAACCATTCACCTAATCATACATGAAGTGAAATTACTTGCCAAAGGAAGTTGATCCCATTTTTTATTTTTTTGCGTTCACATGCCCGTTTCCATCCGCTTCAACCGCGAGGCGAATTTTATTGAATTGAAATGACAATTTCTATTGCAGGAACTTTATGAGAGGAAGATTCACCTCACTGAGGTTAAAGAGATGAGGGTTGATGAGGCATGAGAGCAGCTCATCGACTAAATAAGCCCCGACTCTGACCCGAGGGAACGCTGTTAGCTCTCAGGCTGGGAAAGAGGTCAAAGACGCAGCTGGGGCTTGCATCAGAACACCCTCGTGATGAGCTGCTGAAGCTAATTACACCCTACCTGATTCCCCTAACAAGTCGGCACGTCATTGTACGAGCATCGGAGTGGTTTAAAATTTATAGCCCTCTCTAAAAAAAAAAAAAAAAAAAAAGAAAAGAAAAATCCCATGACAACATAGCAAAATGGCCTCTCCTCTTTCACCATGCACTCTCTCGCTCTCTCACTCAGCCCTGAGAGACGAAAAACACGGCTGAATGCCGTTCGCTTCATTTTTGAGGGTTTACGAAAGACGAGTTATTTTTAGTAGAAATTGGAATGATGTTCTTAACAGTATCGTTGCCTCTGAAAAGTGCTAGTCTTCTATCTCAAGGGACCACTGAGACGCGGTGTTTTCGGGAAAAACTCGACAAATAAAAGCTATAACGGCGCACACACACATGTGCTATCAAACCAGGTATCAGCTAATTTTATTTCATGCTTTCATGAAATATCCCCTCTCAAATGGCCCAATGATGCATTGTAAAAAAAGCTCCACAGACAAAATCTTTTAGGTCTTCGAATCTAAAAATACATTGTTTTCCCCCACTCACACTCCAATTTTTCTATGTATTTATTTATTATTTTTTTTTGGCGAATGCTGTTGAAGCACTTTCTATTTCAGGAACATCTGGAATTACTATCCAGCTACAGCCACAGACTGACCGGAAAAAAAAAGTGGAGCATCCACAAACAATATTGCTTTGAATTGTGATTTTTTTTGTTGCGATCAACCAACACATCAATTTGGCTAAATAATAGGAAACAAAACGCAATATTTGTGATTAATATTAATATCAATCAAGCCACGGACTGAAACATCTGTACAATCACATTAAAGTTAAAAGACACTTTTTGCAACATTCTTGTTCAGTTAAATCGACCAGGTACTGGATATAATAAAAGTACTACATTAGCTTTAACAAAAGTGCGGTTTTGTCCCGAATAATAGCATCATTGGGGACAATTGTAACCAGTGGTTTGGGAGTTTGCTAATTTTCTTTGATTTGAAGCAGCTAGAACTTCACTTGCCATGTCCGAAATCTCATCATAGAAATCAGAAATTACGTTTCTATTCGTCACATATACATCGAAGCACACTAAAGCTGGGGTCATAGCACAGGGTCAGCCATGATACAGAACCCCTGGAGCAAAGGGTTAAGGGCCTTGCACAAGGGCGCATACAGAGACAGCTTGGGAGTGCAAGGACTTAAACACCCCGACCTTCCGATCAGTAATCCAGAGCCTTAATCACTGAGCTACCACTTCCACTTCCATTGAAGAAATAGAGGGCCATGATGGCTGTTACCACCCTGGAGCATTTTTTCCTATGAAATACAAGTGTGTAACTCACATCTACTAAGGAACCTTATATCTTTGTCATTTACAGTTGCAGAACTTGCGGTTCTTCAACCAGTGCCTCTTCTTCCCATCTCATGGAAATAATACAAAGAAATCTGAGTCTCTTCTTCCCCTAGAGAGAATATTTGTAATTAGAAAGCATTGACACGTTAGACTCCTTCTTTGGATTTATAATAATTGCCCTTGTTGTTAATGTGTTAGAACAGCTGGAAAGTCCTTATATTTGAAAATCAGACCAATCAGAAAGCAGAATTTAACAATGCTTGTGTATAATGGATATTATTAAATATGCTAGTCGTGAAGTGGGCGTGAAGAAAGGTCAGAAAACAAAGCCAACCAGTAGTCTGCGGTTACTTAGTCGGTGTGGTGGCCGCCATTTACGTTTATACTTTATGATAAAGTAATGGCACCTTGTGCTTTAGGTAATTAGAAAAATAAGATCCTGCACCTTCATGGTCGAACACTTAACCACCAGCTGCCATTTATTATGAAGTCAGACAGATAGATCATGACTTGGTGTAAAGTAAAAAATAAAAGCAATTAGGAGAAAATGACTTCGTCGAAATGCCCGTGCACGTAACCAAAAACAATGAGGGCTGGAAAGTATATTATTGCCCCATGCATCTCTGCTCACTCGCATTCTTGCACATGCGCATTCAGGGCTTCTTTATGTACATGCGACAACCCGAGCGGCAACGGATAACGAAAAGACAAGTTACATAACGCACGTTTCTGACTCACGCAGGCTATATTCTGAAGGCATACAAGCGTGGTTGAGTGTGTCCAAGAGAGTGGGTACTGAGCTTCTCAAATATTGACAGAGCATGAGAGGGGCTCACTAAATTAAAGAGGACCGGTCCTCATTTGCAACCAAGGCCCTAGGAGTGACTGGTCCCCAATTAGCCTAATTATCACCAGGCAGCTATAAAAACACAACACATTGTGTGCATTGGGAAACACAATTTGTTTGTGAAAAGGCTGCTTTTCTAATTTTTTTTGTTTTAAAACATCCACATAAATGAGGACTATATATATATATAAAACACTAAGTTACAGAAGCAGGCCATCTGCTATATTGATCCTCGAATGATGGTTGGATTTAGGATAATGGAACCAAAGCACTCAAAATAGCTTTGTGTCTCGTTGGCAGACATCACCTGAGACGGTCTACAAATCCGTGCTGCCGGTTTTAACAGAACCATGATGCTGTGTGGGTAATTAAACACCTCGGTTGCCTACCGCTGACACCATGGCAGCACAGGACACATCCTTAGGAGGCCTGAAAGTGTGTGCGATTATAAACCGATACGATGCCGTCGGATCTAAACAAACTTGAAGGTAGCCAGGTGAACTAGGTAAACAAGGAGAAAAGCGAAGAGAGCATAATGAGAGCATTACTGTACAGGATTTCTTGGATCGGAAATACATTAGTACCTTCAACAAGGATGGTTGTCCAAATAGAGCTGGTAATTTGCATGTATGTGTACTTCTCCTGGACATCTGACTTTCCATACTAGTTCATATCCAGTGGAACTGGTAGATCCACATCTCTAAGCAAACATCCTTCTGGCGTTTCCCAGAAGATCAGTGTACCTCGGGCGTGCATCCAAACCCGCAATGACCAAATAATACTGTCCTATTATATCTTATATCTTCAAGATGGTGGTGTGCTGGTTTTATACATTGTGTCTAGAGGTGTCATTATTCCACAGGATGGGGAAGGGGAATCAAAACAATGGGAGCATGTGTTTCATCAGTCCACCAACACACACACACACACACACACACACACACGGCCACACTCTCACTATGTAATAAAGGGAGGGGCTCCAAGACCATCACCTAGGCTTTGTGTTGAGCATCAGATACAGACAATAAACCCCCCAGGTTGCTAGAGTTGCAAGATACATGGTCTACAATGGTGAGCTGGCACCACCACCACCACCAAACCAAACACTGTCTTGGTGGACACAATACCTAGGACAGAAGCTAACCAGGTTAGATCAGAGAACTCGTTTGCACAGATGTCAAGTTGAAGGATCTCTTGAAGACCACTCGCTCGTCCCAGCACTCGGTCACGTGTAACCCGCTGCATATTAACAATCCATAGGAGAGGCGAAGAAGAAGAAGAAGACCAACACACTTACCACCATTCCTGGATCCTTATCGGAGAGCTGCAAGCTGAGGACCTCCAAATCAACGCGTTTGTCTGTAGGTAAAGGTCCTGGGTACGATCGCGAAGCCCCTTCTTTACCTGAAGACATGAATCGAAGTTTTGCTTTACATCCTTGATGTGTCCTAAGACGAAGCGGCCGATCTGAGACCCAGAGGAAGGAGGAGACAAGAGGGAACAAGAGAACCGCCTGCTTAGTGTGCAGACAGCATGGTGGTCTTCTCGAGCTCCAGCACGTCCCTTAAGCAATCCCAAGCCGCCGTATCGTCACACGCCGATCTCAGTGTACGATTCGCCATTTTCCCCGCGGTGATTGCATGGTTACAGCGCACGTCTCATAGCCCGCATGCGAACCGCCGCTCTGAGCGCTCTCATCCTTCGCGTCTAAACACGCGACCAATCACGGGAAAGCTGAGGGAAGGGGGGGGGGGGGGGTGTCTGTTAGACCACGCCAAGAAAGCCTCCGGTGGGAGTCGCACGCGGCGGGAATCCTGGTGTATCACGATGGCGCAAATGACGCACACACAAAACAAACCAACACCACTGACAACATGCTTCAAACCGGTTTATTAGGGGAATAACTAAGAGCGCGCGTTTAATCCAATTTTCGAAAAAAAAAAAAAACGTAGTCCCCCCCCCTTTGTTTTCCAAAATGGATCGTTCCTTGAAGTGCCCAGTCGGACAAAAGGAATCCAGGCGCGCGCCTCTCAGCGCGGGGCGGAGGATGTGTGCTCACTGGTGGTCGGCATTTTGGAGACTTCACACTCATACACACGACTCGTTCATCAATCATCATCATAATGAATGGTACACGTTGGTAACCGTTAGATACGAGATCATTCATTCTTAGGCAAGACCTTGAACACACAAAACGAGATAATTACATGAGCACTTCTTGAAGACGTAGAAACAAGATAATGAAGTCATGACCACCACTTCATAGGCACATTCTGCTAGTGGGAGCGAGATCATTTAGTCAGAGACATGACTTAGTAAAGAATGGGAACGAGATAATAGTCACTAGGCATTACTATGGAGAGAAAACAAGATAAGTCAGAGACATGACTTCATATGGAGGATGAATTAGATCATTTAGACACAGCCTGGACTTAGTATAGAGTGGGAACAAGATCATTAAGTCCGAAGCATGACTTAGTATGAATTGGGAAAGAGATCGTTTAATTAGAGGAATGATTTAGTATGGAGTGGGAATGAGATAATTTAGTCACAGCCATGACTTCTAATGTATTGGGAAGGTGATCATTAAGTCAGAGGCATGACTTAGTATGGAGACGGTATGAGATAATTAAGTAAGGAGCATGACTTAGTATGGAGACAGTATGAGATAATTAAGTAAGGAGCATGACTTAGTATGGAGACAGTATGAGATAATTAAGTAAGGAGCATGACTTAGTATGAAGAGGGAACAAAGTAAAGCCAGGGGCATGTCAGGGGTATTGGGAATGAGATAATTAAGTCAAAGGCGTGACTTAGTATAGAGATTGTAAGTTGTGGCCATTTAGATCACTTAATGATCTCTTTACTAAGTCATGCCTTTGACTTAATTATTTACAGTTGTCCCAGTAATACACTATTTGGACAAAAGAATCGGGACACCATTTGCTAGACATCAGTGGTGGCCAAAGTACATGTAGTTCCTATTATGATTTTTTTTGTCACAAGACTTTTGCTTAACCAACTCAGTCTATGTGAAAAGACTAATGTTACTCTAAGCACACCTAAACACCTATTACATTTTTTCCCAGTTGCTTTGGAGCATTACTCGAATCATCCTTAATATTTGCAAATCAGTAAGTGCATTTCTCAAAACAATGTGCACAATGTATTTATTCGATTGCATATTTGATTTATTCGATTGTAAGAGACCGTTCAGGATTCACACATTTAGCTGTACTGTAATAGTGTTTTTTTTTGTTGTTCATCCATTTTCAGAATTTATAATTCTATGTTTCGCTCTGTATACACTCTCCAATCGAATGTTCACAAGATTCACCTTTGACCTGTTTTAGAGAACTAGTTGATTATTGGCTGATCTGATGCCATACACTCTTTTATTAGTGACATTCAAGATTCATCTGCACAATTCATTCAAGTCACAAATACAAAAAAAAAAGTTTTAGTTTAGAGATTCTGACCACTGGTTTAACCATTTTGCATTCAATCACTTATGCAATGAACTGATGCCCAGATGTTTTGGGGGGTTAAGACGATTGAGGTGAAACCAGTATAATATATTTTGATCAACATGACAAAAACAACTGATAATGTAGGAAACAGCAGACATTAAATGAATTGTACCAAATCGTTCGCAATTTGAATAAATCAACAAGAAATTTGCTTATGATGAACACAAGTGACTAAATGATCTGGAGGTTGAACAAGTAGTTTTGAGAATTTCATTTCTGATCTGAAAAAAAAAAAGAATGATAATAATGAGCTAAACACTGATTGATATCTATTAAATTTATCATGAGCCCAAAACCTTCTAAAAACTACTTTATAAAAAGAATCATGCAAACAAGGCCACGGGTGTCGTGGTGTCATTTATTTCTCTTAAAATGTTCTGCATGCTGTTGAACTGATGCTGGACTGTATGTTGGAGATAAGTAGATACCACCAAGTGCCAGACAAAACAAGTTCAAAACAGAGCTGGCGCGTGACCCTGATTGGTAGTTTGCTGCGTGTTTGACTAGTTAAGTTTTTATCGACTCATAAAAATAAGAAACGACTGATTTTGCAAAATGCAGTTAAGTAGAAAGATATTTGACTTTGAAATGTAGTGAAAGTCTTACCAAATGGAAATACTTCAGTAAAGAACAGATACTCGAAAAAGCTTCTTATGCACAGTAACGAAATACATTTACTTCGTTACCGTCCACCACTGCTATTGTGATTCTTCCCCAAAGGTACACAATTGTATAAGGAAGACTTTGGATGCGGTAGCATAAAATTCTCCCTTCACTTGATCTAGGAGACCCAAACCTGTTCCAGAAATCTTGAGTGGCCTGCAATAGAGCACTGACCCTTAATCCCACTGAACACCTTTGGGATTTATTGGAACGCTGACTGAATCCAAGGCTTCCTCAACCTACATCATGACCTGACTTTACTTATACCCTCGTGGCTAAATGAACAAAAATCTTCTCAGAAGAGTGGAGAATTTTATAACAGGAAATGGGGACTAAATATGGAATGAGTAATGGGATGGGTAATGTGTCCACACACACACACACACACACACACATTATATATATATATATATGTGTGTGTGTGTGTGTGTGTGTGTGTGTGTAAATAAATACATACACACACATTTGTGGTCAGACAGACAACTTCGAATCATCGCTTCTCTATTTTCTAAAAGTGAAACACTTGGACATGTATATTTTTTTGACAACTAAGTCAACATTTCAGAGAGAATATAATAAAGTTGTGTGTTCTGGCTGCTCATGTAAAAAAATATTGGCACCCTTTGTATTAACAGACAGACAGACAGACAGACAGACAGTTGGATAGATACGAGTTATAGTTTGAAAAAAAAATTAAAAATGCAAAACTTCAGCCTTCCTCTGCAAACCTAACAAATAGGAAATACAAAAGATTGAACATAGAAGTACAAGATGAAATGTTGAGTATAAAAAAAAATCACAGAGCTGTGATAGAAATCCTACCAGTCCCTCTTCTCTGCATCCTGGACACTACGGGGTGTTTTCGTTGTGCTCGGTAGCAGCCGTCAAAACTCGCTTCATGCCACTGCTCAAGTGGACTCTCAGTCTGAAATTAGGAAATGAGGCTTTTTCAAGACACATGATCATATTTGAAGCAGGTCTGACAGGGAACCAAACAATTTTGTTTCTGAGGAACCATTTACTAACTATTTATTTTCGGTTAGCGTTTCCTGTAAAAAAAAAAAAAAAAAAAAAAAGGCAACGAAGTATGTACTTTAGTAAGTAGACGTGTGTTTAAAAAAAAAAAAAAAAAAAAAAAAAAAACCCCAAAAGAAACATTCCAATGTCGGTGCGCCTCCTACTGGAATATTTAAGAATTATCACAATATCGTTAGAGAAGAATCTTCTTTCTCGAATTCTAGCTTTCCAATTGTTTTTTTTATTTATTTGAAACTCATTTCTCACTATCTTCTACTCCACGCCCTGTATCGTGGCATGTATCACATCACGTATCAACTGTATCAACTCCAGGCATTCGGGTTTCCTCAGGGTTCTCTGGTTTTCTCCCATCTGGCCAAAAAAAACGTGTCAGCATAAGTGATCTGGTGTCTATTATCTGTATCTGGTCGATGCTACAAATATCTATCTGGAGTCTGATTTATATGTTAAATAGGTATTGACCTTGACCATAATCTCATTTCTGACGTTCTAAAAAATAAATAATCAGCTTGCTGCGTGCTTGACCAAATTTTGGTTTTTATAAAATAAAAAAAACAAGATAAAAAGTAAGATATTTAACTTTGAAATGTCCTCTACAGCAGGCCACTCAAGATCTTGCTCTCCAAACCATGTAAGCCATATCTTCATGGAGCTCACTTTGTGCCTAGGGGCATTGCCATGCTGGAACAGGTTTGGATTTTTCGCAAAATTTTATTATACCGCATCCAATGACGTTCAATACAATGGTGTGCCTTCAGCTTGGTGGTAACAGTTTGGAGAAGAATCACATATGGCAGGAAAGGTCAGGTTTTCCTATATTTTACTCCGTCCATCCGTCTGTCTATCGCAGCTTTCTCCGACTTTTATCCTCACTGAAACGAAGAACACTAATTCATGAAAACCTTCCCTTTATACTTTTGTCCAATTTATACCCAAGGACTCCTTCAATTAATGAGTCAAGTAATATACAAAATTCTGTGTGAAATAAAACATGATTTATTGACAGGTTTTGAATTATTTTATAACCAGCTTGTTCTAACAACAATCTAAACAACAAAATAGAGATTTCTGGAAACAAAAATCAAGATAAAACACACAATTGTACTAGGTATATCTGAAATGCAATTTTGAATGCAATTGTAAAAGACCAATCAAAAACCAGGAGGTATCGGTGCGGTGCATTGTAATGACCCGGGTAGGGAAGTGGGGAGTAAAACGAGATCCAACATCAAACTGCAGCCAATATCATTAATCAAAGCTTCAGACTTTATGTAACCAATGTTGCTGATCCACTCCGATCTCCTGCCACCACAGCTGTGTAATTGAACATCGATAAATTCCAGTCTTGTCCATCGGTGTGTAACAGGAGACGGAGGTGATATTTCTCACAACCTGCACTACAGTTTTGACTCGAGTCTTTGAGTTTATCTAAGCCCGAGCTTTTTCTTCTCTTTCTGCTTTTTGCGTACAATCTCAAGGTTCCTGTCTTTCCATGAGCTCTTTCGTAATTTGATGGGTCTGCTGCCGACATATTTACCTGTAAGCACACAAAGAACAGGATTAGAAATCTATGATGAATTATATTTGCAGATTTGATGATCTTTCACAAACATCAAAACCTAATCTGGAATTGTGTTAAAATGACAAGTACGTAATCTGTATCATAAACATGGTTGGAGTAATTAAAATTTTAAAAATATATTTTGTTTCATTGCATTTCATACTTTTGTTTTATTTCAGTAAATTTTTTTGTTGTTGTTGCATTTTAAGCTTTTAAAACCCATTACTTTCACTTTGCTTCGAATATTTAATATATGGTAAAAGCCTGGCTAAAAATATGTATTTGACAAAGTAGAATAAATTAATAAAAATGACTTGCGTCTACTGGCCTTTTATGATTCCGTAACGTTTTTTTTTTTTTATAGATCAGACCACCAAACGTTTACAATCCCGAAAACACTTTTAAACCCAGAAATTCTATTTATAGTAATAATAGCCTCGATCCACTCACCGTTCATCTCCCTCATAGCACGCACATAGTCATTGGGGTCCTTGAAGCTGACGAAGCCATAACCCTTGGTCTTCCCTGTGCGTTTATCTCGTACAACTTTAGCCTTCAGGAAGGATGGATAGCGACTGAATGCTCTTGTCAGGATGTCATCGTTCACCTCGTTCCCCAGATCTCCACAGAATATCCTAAAGTCGTCTGAACACAGAAGAGTTCGGAAGAAGTGAACATGCTTATTACGCTCAAGTTTTCATTCAGTTATTTTATAGCAGAAATACCAGAAGCTGGGGGAGGGGGAGGAATAGCTGTATTAGTCACTGAACTCTATTTTACAGTACATTGGATTGTATCAGTTTCACTGAACAAGAGCTTTGAAAATAAATCTGCAATAGTAAATCAGATTACAGTCATGTTTTTATTCATATATTACATCTTTAAATATTGAATCATAAATGTGAGGAAATGGTATAATGCAACATTTATTTTACAAGTTTGATTTTTGGGCCTTCATAGAAAAAAAAGATTGGGCAGAGTAACAGGAGCATGTTTGTATCAAATATAAAAGGAAATAAAGTCTCAGGTTAAATACATTCATCATTTTACTTTGTCAAGTTCAAGTGGAAATGGGGAGAATAAACATACCAGTGTCCCACTCTGTTAAGCTGGAGTCTTCCCAAGTGGTGCCCGCAGCTGTACGGATGCATTTCCTCACCTTTTCCTGTTTCCCTTTTCCCTTCTTATCCTCTGTGATGCTCTCTGGTGGCTACACATGAACAGAATGGAACACTGCTATAACAAACAGAACATTCAGGAGAAAGATGTTCTAAGACACCGTTTTGGGTCTGTCTATTTCATTCATGATTTGAGCAGGTCTACAAAAAGGACTGAACAGAACGGTCAGAAATTTTAGAGCGATGGACAAACCAATATGCCTTAAAACTATAGAACTCCTCCTGCTAAGTTAACAACAGCTGACATAGCTGTTAGCATGATATAGATATAGATTTTCCTGCCACTTATAGAACGCTAACATCTTGGGCAATTATGTGCAATAATAATAAATTGTTTCATGTTTAACAGTACTCGTATAACTATCACTTCTGCTATTCTGCTCCATTTTCTTTAATTTCACTTTCATTTTGCACAGAGAGAAACCCAACAATATCCCTATTGGATCATTAAAGTTGTCTGATTTTTCCACCTGCTGCACTACGCACAGTGCCGGAGATGCGGCCTGGCTGAAATGTTTTTGTACTACACCGATTATCCAGTGTGAACACATGATATCCAACCATTTATTTTTAGATTTTTAGACATTACATACCTTTACAAAATATAGCAAATCTCATAATACTTAAAAGAAATGATTAACAATAGAATTAAGCCAAAAGTTTAGTACCTCTATGTGTACAGGCTCCGGCTCGGGCATGCTCGGCCCGATGACGCTGTCGTCCGTCACACTGTCCTTCTTGGCCTCAAGGAGCCCGGCTGCCAATGCAGCTGCCTGCTGTTCAGCTACTGATGCTGCCAGCTCCTCCTGACATTCATTACAAACATGTGAGGATTAAGGAGTGAGGATGAACCGAATCAATACAGCTCTAATATTCTAAATTAACCGAATAGATTGTATAAAAAATAAATAAATAAATAAATAAAACAAAAAGAGGCTGCTAATAAATCATATACATAAATCATATGTTCAACGTTTGCTTGCTTTTGCTTAAAGAGCTTTGGAATCCATGGTCCAATGTGTGCGAGTTTTTCAAAGAACATTTTGAATTTCTACAGATAATTTAAAGGAAATGTAGCAGATCCATATACGAGTTAAATGAAAAATCAGCGATATCTATATGACATATGATCGTTAAGAAACTTTGTTCCTTAAAAATAAGGTTGTTACAGAAATAAAGGCATGGTTTGTTTATGACCCAATGGCCCTTTCAATTGGGTCACTACTGACAAATGGTTAATATCTTGCATTCTCCAAAGTTTAAAGGGACATGAACGCAAGTGTTACGATGTGTAAGTGTGAAAAGTCTTTACCATGCGTGCTTGTCTCTGTGCCCTCGGGTCTGGTCTCTTAGGGGCGGGCGGTGTTGTATAAACGGTGGGAGCTGCCTGTATAATGCTGGGGGTAACTTTGGGTGGAGCCTGCGTCACTGGTCGAGGTGGAGCCGCTAATACTGTGTTCATTGTGTCGACCTGCTAAAGAAAAATATTAGATTCATATCTCCAGCCATTAACCGAAAGAAGAACTACTATCACTGAAATATGACAGCTGCATTATTCCAAAATGTGATATGTAATGCATGAATATAAATAGTATTTAGACAATAAATATAGTTTTTAATTTGTTTAAAACAGAAGTTGGCAAATCGATAAAGCAATTATTAAAGCAATCAAATTTTATTATTAAAGCAATTTTTATCCTAACGTGTGCATCATTTTTGTTCCTCGTACATCAACGTTTTAGAAACTTTTGTAATGAAAAGGAAGAGGATTTTCACCTGCTAGACATTTTAGGATTTTGTTATTTCGCAGGATTAAAAACTGAGACGTGTCCTATTTAAATTCGGTAATTTTATTTTATGCCAATTTTAGATTATACTGTGCCATTATACTATAAGAAACTTTCGACGTAGAGGAAACCAAAGGCCTTACGGATGGAACTGAGTTCATGGGCCCCATAGGTGGGCCGATAGGAGCCATAGGGTGCTGAGGGGGTCCGGCCATCGGAGGCGCCATCATCATCGGTGGTGGAGGAGGAGGACGGGGCAGCGGCGGTGCCATCAGACCTTGCGGTGGAGGGCCACGCATCATCGGCATTCTCTGTCCCCCTGAGAGATGCATAAGAGAAAGATAATAAAAGACATGCATCCAAACCTCCACACATTTATTCTGTAGACATTTTTTGCACACGATAGCTAATACGATTAAGTTAATATAATACACTGTTGGCTAGTTACCTGGTCTTTGTAGGATGTGTGGAACAAATGCAGGTCGCATCATCGGTGGAGGCCTCACTGCAGGTACGGCTAACAAGAAATAATTCCGCAGACAAGCGTTACTTCTCGTGTTGATGCTGCAACACAACTTAAAACAGTACAACCACTGAACGTACCTGGCCCAACGAATGCAGGAGGTGGTGGTCCAACCAACGTAGCAGCTCTAGCCTCCAAGCTCTGTTGGACCTGTTGAAGGAAGAGAAAGGTTATTTTCTGCTTCTTCATCCTTTCATATTCATTTTTTTAATTTAATTTTTTTTAGTAGATGCATGTATACCAGGTCTTGTGTGAAATTACATTTGGCGGAGCTGGCGTTACCATCACTAGTAACTGGCATCGAGACTAATCTGTTACTGGTTTACATATGTACCTGTTGGTAGGTGTTTGTGCCAATGATGGGCCGGACTATCGGCATAGCTTGTACAGCCGGCACAGCCAGAGCCACTGGAACAGCCTCGACTACAGTAGCGCCTCCTGCACTCACAGCTATCGGCCCTCCCAAAACTTCCTGCTCGAACCTGTACAGAAAACCATTTTGCATGATGATCGAAGGCAAATATTAGAGCCATGGAATGTCATGCGGCCAGATTTATTCATGAGGATATCGGCATGAATTACTCAAATTTACGAGTTAAAAAAATGGTGAGATAACGAAGGTAATAATAACGATACTCACAACGCCATCTCTGCCTCCATCTCCTTGAGGCGCTCCTCGCCTGACTTTAGTGCCATCATGAGGGACTCCTGCAAATAGGTTATGGTCAATATCTGAGTTCTTACAAACTCATATATAAATCAAAACTCATGCTTATATCTGGGATGGCTGGGAGTTCAAGTCTGTGTCTATGCTCTCGTCCTGCATGTGTGTGTGTGTGTTTGTGTTTGATTGTGCTCTTGCATGGGCAGCTTACTCTACCCTCACCACCAGCATTTGTAATTTTTCAGCTATACACCGAAGCGGTATGTGTTTAAGCTCAAAAGTTTAATATTTATCTCAGCTCTAAACATGGCACGTTTTGCTGAACCCACTCATTTTTCAATTGAAACACATGATTGACCAGTGTTCTTTCTTGCTAAGGTGTGCACTGTACAATTAAAAGCTCTGAATTTCAACTCTAGGTTCGAGTTCTGGTTTTTGTATTGAGCTCTACAGCACTAGCGTCGGACAAAATCAACACAACAAACTCAAATATGGTGAAAAGAAAGAAACCACTGACATCCAGAGAGCAGTTGATGATAAGCATTGTAAGAAATGTTAAAAAAATAATATTAAAAAATTTTATACATAAAAAAAGTGATATCACCAACAAGATATCACACTCCAACATTCTATAAAGAAAAGTAGTTAAAGAGCATATACAATTTTTAATATATTAAGCCTTGCCACAAGATGCAAACATCTAATCAGCAGTAAGAATTAGAATGCTGGACTGAATATAATTAAAGGGATCAGCCTCTGGAACCAAAATAAACCTCTAGGAAAGTGAAGGAGAAAGAAAGGATCTGCTCACGATGCCAAACAGAAAAGCTCACTGGTTAAGTATGGTGGATGTTGCATCAATGCTTGGGCTTGCATCGCTGCTTCTGCAATGAGCTCACTTAACTTGTATTGATGATGTAACTCGATGATAGCAGCAGGAGAAATACAGAAACATTGTTTCCGCCAATGTACAGAGAAATTTGTCTTGATCTCGTTTGGAGGAACACAACAAAGGACTAAGAGATATATGGCCTTGCTACAAGATAAAAACGAGAGGTTTTGCAGTAAAAACTAGAAGGTTTGACTGAAATATGCAAATAAACACAGATATAAGACTTGAAGATAAGTTCAGCCAAAGTGATGGAGAAAGAAAAGGATCTGCTCATGATGCCAAACAGGCAAGCTCATTGGTTAAATAGGTGGGTACATTTGGAGAAAGACAACAAAGGACTTTAGAAACATGCCTCAGTAGGCAAACCTCTTGTCAGTAGTAAGAATTAGAAGGCTGGACTGGAACACACAAATAATTACAAAGATAAGTCTCTGGAAGCAAAATGAAGAAAGTAAAGACCTGCTCACGGTGGCAAACAGACATGGTTAGGTATGGTGGATTCAAAAGTCGTCTCAATCTCATTTGGAGAAATGACTATCAGGGATTAAAAAAAATAAAATAAATGCAGGGTTTCACCCGGACAAGTCAATCAGCCAAATATACTGATGGGTTGTTCATGAAAGTTCCGTTCTAATCGTTCCGAGTCTTTAATGTGACTCAGAAGAACGAGAAGAAGGAGACTAATGGATGCGCTTGAGCAAAGCATTCGCAAAATCTCTGTAGGTTATGTACAGGGAACAGAACAGAGCAGTTTACCTCCCAAACCAAGTAGTTTACCCCTCTTCTAGTCCGAGTCGTTCATTCTTTCAGGCGAATTCCATAGATGCTATGCAGTGCATTACAAAGGAATCAGAATTGACTAGTATCACATGGGAGTCGATCATTTATTTTTTTCCCAATGAGACTCCAGTATATGCTATGCAGTTTTATGTATGTATGTATGTATGTATGTATGTATGTATGTGTGTATGTATGTATGTATAAAAAAATTGGAACTACAGTCCAAGTTTGTGTATGTAGATGTTCTGCCTATTTCTGATCAAAGAACGAAATTAACTAAATGAATCAAAACAAGATCTGTTCATTTTAAAGAACGGAATTCAAAGAATCATGCCAAGAAATTGATCCGATCTTCCCATCACTGTTTTCAAACGAAGGGAGAATTTAAGCCAGTCTCGCTAAATATCGCGAGATTTCTAGGGTATTTCCGCCAGGCGAAATATCAACTCCAGTTTACAGCGTATTTACAGCGTTTGGTTTCTTTCACCTTAGACTAAATGGTGTGTATTTTAAAGACTGTATCAAGATCAAGAAATTAAAAGAAAAAACAGAAAAAAAAACAAAGCAAAGTTAGCACAAACACACCATCACTTATGTCTGTACTCACTGTTCGTTAAACTTAGCTAGCTGGCTAGTTAAGCCATTTAATAGAAGATATATATAAATGTATACATGTTTTATTGGTAAATATAAGTATTTGTTGCATATATATTATCATATATTAAAATTCTGAAGCTAACAACAAAAAAATCGGAGACATAAGTGCGTTAAATTTACAAGCCTGCGATTAGCAGTCTTGCTAACTAGCTAGAACTGGAATAAATACATCCCGTTGAGCAACTGCAATTAAAAAAAAAGTACTATATAGTATGTAATATTTGCTGCAACATATCATTACCTTAATTATCAAACTCCTCTGAAGATCAATAAAACAAAGCCCGGAGAGAAATACTCGGTTCACAAAGTCGTCATTGGTCTTCTTCTGTGACGTTGAACGGGGTTAGAGGATAGCCTAGAGCGCCCCCTGCCGAGAGAAAGCCAGGCAGCTAAACAAACAAACAAAAAAACCTCGAAGCAGAAGCACTTTTATTGTGTAGTATCTTGGTTTGCAGGCACAAAGAATTACGAGGCATCTAATCTAGTTTGCACTAAGTGGTGCCATCATTTCATTTCCAACAGGACAGTGACCCACCTCTAAGTTATTTAGGAGCTATTTGTTCAAGAGTGATGGAGTGCTGCATCAGATGACCTGTCCTCCATAATCGCCTGATCTAAATTTAGTTGAGTTTTTTTTTGTTTTTTTTGGCACTTAAGGTGCAAAGTTGGACTTTATAGTCGCAGTTAATATTTATTTTACTTTGAAACTCATATTTTGTATTTGAGTTTACGACAGTGTTGTTTTCACTGGTAACGATATTAACCTTATAAACACGAGCGACATCTAGTGGCTTTTTATAAGAAATACAACTGTTTATATTATAGGAAACAGATTTGTTGCTATTACAGATACAATGTGTGTACGAGCGCCTTGTAATACGAGAATACAGTGGAACCCCGTTGTACGAGCATAATTCGTTCTTGAAAATAGGAATAAATGTAAAAGTGATTCAGAGATCTCATCCGATCGCTTATTTCTGCACTTAAAAAGTATTTGTAGCCTATTTTTAAAAGCAAATACACCGCAAATTACTGTAATGTAAACATAATTTAACACTTACTCATGTGATAGTGGTTGATTGCGAGTGTGAGACGTGCACCACGCTCATAACCTCCTCGGTTTCCATGGTAATTCTATTTACTTTCGTTTTCACAGCATCATCACTGATTTTCTTGGGGGACATTTTTCAAGATTTCTAGTGAAATAAAAATATAAAGCTAAAAAAAGTTACTGTGGGAGAGCGTATGAATACGGGAGCCACTTTTATTTGGTTTTTATTTTTGTGTCGGTCTGCTTAGTGCCCCACGCAGCATGTCTCATGCCTGGCACACGCACACACACGCACGCACGCACACAATCCCCTGCCTATCTGCTCCCGGACCCGCCCTCCATTCACAAACCGCCGCTCGGCCACGCCCCCGCTACCACGGTTACGTTTTTGCTGCACTGAACAACGAGAGCGACCGAGTGATACGTCATCAACTAAGCGACTAATGCGACCCTCGGCTGAAAACAGGGAACCGGCAGCGTGGGTTTGCTCGTGGCTTCGAAATTTGCTCGTGAAACAGGGTACAATTTTGCGTGCCAATTTTCTCGTACAACGGGGTTTTACTGTATCGGAGTACGAGCGGTTTTGCTATTAAACGATCTTTGTAGGAGTACGAGCATCATTTGGGAAGACGAGCATTTCTTTTGACGCGTTTGCTTCTGCTCTTCACCTCCGTCCCCACGCTTCAGTCTCTTCCTAGACACAGAGTGCATTCTCGTCGTTCTTTTGTGGCCATCTTGTGCTTTTGTTAGGTCTGCTTTTATAGTGTTTTTTGTTTTATTTCACTACAAATTGACCATCACGTGTCCCAAGATGTGTAGTGATATTGCTAGAAAGAAGGCTGTAAAAAGAATAACCATTGAACTAAAGAAAGAAATGTTAGAAAAGCATGAACGTGGTGCACGCACACGAGATCTTTGTCTGCAATATGGCATGTGTAGTTCAACTGTCAGTACAATCATAAAGAACAAAAAGAAAATCATGGAATCCACTGTGGCTAAAGGAATGACTGTTGTTAGCAGTAAACGAAGATCCAATGCGGTTGAAGAGATGGAAAATCTGTTGATAGTGTGGATCAATGAAAAGATGAATGCTGGTGACCGTGTCAATGAGCGTTCGATATGTGAGAAAGCTAAAAGGTTGCATGAAGACCTTGTGAAAGAATCTCCTGGTACGAGTGTATTTACTGCTAGCAGAGGGTGGTTTGATAGATTTAAGAAAAGGAGTGGCAATCATAATGTGGGTAGGCATGGCGAACCTGCTGGTGCGAACCAAAAAGCAACTGATGATTTTGCGAAAGAATTTTCGGACTTTGTGAAGAAGGAGGGATATCTTCCACAGCAACTTTTCAACTGTGACGAAACGGGACTATTTTGGAAAAAAATGCCCAATCAAACTTACATAACCAAGGAAGAAAAGTCTTTACCAGGACACAAGCCCATGAAGGACAAGATGGCGCTGTTATTTTGCGCCAATGCAAGTGGAGACTGCAAACTCAAGCCGTTGCTCGTCTACCACTCCGAAAATCCTAGAGCATTTAAAAAGAATCATGTCAATAAACAACAGTTGCCTGTTATGTGGAGGGTTAATAAGAAGTCATTGGTAACCAGGATGCTCTTCGAGGAATGGGTTCATTTAGTGTTTGCGCCTGGTGCAAAAAAATATCTGCAAGAGAAGAAGTTGCCAGTAAGATGTGTCCTTGTTCTCGACAACGCAACCGCCCACCCTCGAGGACTTGAAGAACGGTTACCGGAGGAATTCGGTTTTATAACTGTGAAGTTCCTGCCACCGAACACGACTTCTCTCCTTCAACCAATGGATCAGCAGGTTATTTCTAATTTCAAGAAGCTGTACACGAAAAATCTCTTCAAGAAATGTTTCGACATAACCTGCGATACGGCATTAACCCTCCGAGAGTTTTGGAAAGACCATTTTAACATCTACAACTGCATTGGTCTGATTGACAAATCATGGGAACAGGTGACCAATAGAACCCTAAATTTGTCCTGGGAAAAACTGTTGCCTGACTTAGTAGATGAAAGAGACTTTAAGGGTTTTCAGGAGACAGAAACATTGGTCAATGACATTGTTGAAATAGGCAACAATTTAGGATTAGAGGTCACTGCCGCAGATGTTGTGGAATTACTCCATTCTCACAAAGATGATCTCAACACAGAGGACCTTAAGGAACTTAAAAAAGAACAAGAAAGGATGGACGAAGAGATGGAAAGAAGGGAAGAGGAAGTTGAGGAGAACGTTTCTACTGCGGAAATAAAAAAGATATGCAGCATGTGGAACACAGTGCAAAGATTCTTAGAGAAACATCATCCGAACAAGACTTCTATATGCCGTGCTACAAGCTATCTTAATGACACCGGAGTCGCCTACTTCAGGAATATCATAAAAAATAGGCAAAAGCAGACCAACATTGAGTCTTTTTTAAAAAGAAAAAGTAACGAAGAACCAGGACCTAGTGGTTTCAAAAGAGAGAAACAGGAACAGACACTTGGAAGTCCCTCTATCTTCATGGAAGAGGACTCCACTTCCTTTCATTAGTCTCCTCCACCTCTTCCCCAAACATCGTCTCACCATCAACCACTACAACACCATGTAAGTACAGTACTCTAAAATCATTTTATTTATAAAGTTATTTACAGTAGAATTTCTTTATATTTATACAGTAATTTACTGTATTACAGTACTTTTTATGTTTATCCCCCCCCCCACATCATCTTACCCTCACCATCAGTGGTGGTTGGTGGTGAGGGTGAGATGATGTAGGGGGATAAACATAAAAAGCACTGTAATACAGTAAAATACTGTATGAATATAAAGAAATTCTACTGTAAACCACTATGACACCATGTAGGTACAGTACAGTACTCAGGTTATTATATAATTTTTTTATAGTTATTTACAGTAGAATTTCTTTATATTTATACACTAATTTACTGTATTACAGTACTTTTTATGTATATCCCCCCCACATCATCTCACTCTCACCATCAATGGCTATGAAACCATGTAGGTACAGTACTCTAAAGTTATTTAATTATTTATTTATTAAGTAATTCACAGTAGAATTTTTTTATATTTATACAGTAATTTACTGTATTACAGTACTTTTTATTTTTATCCCCCCACACCATGCTACCCTCATCATCAATCACGATGACACCGTGTAGGTACAGTACAGTACTCAGGTTATTATATTATTTATTTATTAAGTTATTTACAGTAGAATTTCTTTATTTTTACAGTAATTTACTGTATTACAGTACTTTTTCCGTTTATCCCCCCACATCATCTTACCCTTACCATCAACCACTATGACACCATGTAGGTAAAATACTCTAAAGTTATTTTATTATTTATTTATAAAGTTATTTATTTCTTTGTTTATACTTTGTTACAAGCATATTTGTGTGTTAAATGTGGCATGCGAGCATATGGGAACACAAGAGGTTTTCAGGAACAAAAGAATCTCATACACCAGGGTTCCACAATATTTAATAATTCTTGGATGTAAAAAAGCACACACGAGTCTCACAGGATGGTATAATTCATTGTCTTTTTTTATAAAGCGTTTCAATTAACACCTGGGCAAGCGTACAAATTATAAGGAACTCTGTTATCTCTGTAAATCTGCAATAAGGACATTTCCATTGTTAAAAGAACTATAGAAATAAGAATTGAATTGAATTGAACAGTTCCACTATTAAAACAAAACCATACTCAACAGTCTGCTTTCTATTTTCAATAATATATTTCATTTGAGAAAGTTTTAGGTTTTTAAAAATGTTTGATGTTCCACCAAATATCAAGAAAATATTATTTTTAAAAGCGAGACCGAATACTGCAACGAGTTTCTAAACACACAAACTAAATAATAATACAAATAATTAAATAAAATAAATAAAATAATAATAATAAAAGCAGAATTTTTGAAGTGCTGATTTTGCACCTCTGAAGGAACCTCTGAAAGGTCCATATGCTTGCTGAACTTCTACCACCTTCCCACCCCTTTCCATATTAACTCCTTCAACCATTCTAATTTTTTACATTTCCACTCTTCATCGGAAAGTTTAATGACGATACATTTTGAAATATTGCAGTTTTATCCCTCTATCTTTATTGTATCGTAGGGTGTTTAAATGAATAATGAATATCGTATTTTGACTGTAGATAATGCTATATAAAAATATAGTAAAATTATTCTCTTTTAAGCTCAAAGAAGCCTTGACTGTTTTTTTATTGGGTTATTAGATAATTGATGAATGCTATGTGGCTTGTATTCACTAATTATCTATTATTGAAACTACAAAAAAACAGCACTATGAGATTGCATGGTATTGGCAGCTCAAAAAACAAACAACAAACAAACAACCCACCCATACATGTGTACTTTGAGGCCACAATGTTATATCTGCAATGTGGATTCATTTAAAATTTGATTTGCCTTGTGTTTTTAATTCTTGTTTATGTCCCAAATCTAAATGGAAATCCACACGCAAATGAAAAAACACAGAACAAAGTTAAAAACAAAATTTATTAGCAAGTGACAAATATTTCTGAACCAGAAATGCATTTTGGGTCTTTTTTTTTTTTTTTACTTTACAGTCACACACAGAGGTAAAACTGAACTTAATCAAAGGTAAGAACAATGAAATTTTGTGAATATTCGCCAAAATGTCACTGCATCTGTCTTATATTGGTAATTTATAAGAAATATTGAAAAAAAAATGTTGCTGTTGAGTCGATTTGAACGGTTTTAGGGCCATTCTTTTTAATTTTTTAAAAAATTTTTTATTTTTAGGATATGACATAAAACCTAAGAATGTAAAGCTCTTATCTAAAACAGGTAAATTCCCCTTAAAAAAAAAAGAAAATATGGCAACAGACATCCATCCATCCATTCATTATCATCATACAGCTTAAAAATAATTCTCTATTATCTCTTTATATACAAAATAACCTGAACCTAGAGGTCAAGAAGAAACATAGGAGCCAGTGTACAAATAATTTTAGCAAAAAAGAAAAAAAACCCACAACACAACAACGCAATTATTGCACGTAATTATCAATTCATATACAACTCATGTGATGGGAAATGTTCAGCTGCTAAAGTATTGCAAAATACATGCTTTAATTAAATATATTACAAATTAAAATCATTACGGGGTAAAATTTTTTTTTTTTTTTTACATATTCTTAGAACACAGATGGAAGCACAAAAGCAAATAAAGCACAAAAAAATCTTAAGGGGTTTTAGTGGTTTGCGAATTCATCTTTCTACAGGGACCCCCTGTATGATACATTCTGATGTATATGTTCGTTATGGGACTTTGGCAGTGGGGGTGTGGCCAAATGCTGGTTTGTGAATGATGGGCAAAAACAGAGGAGGGGCGTCCTAAGGGTGGGACAATTTTCACGAATGAGTGTTCTCCATTTCAGTGAGGATAGGGGGGTTGCAAAAGTATTGGGACAACTGACCTTTGCTGTCATATGTGGTCCTTCTCCAAACTGTTACCACAAAGCTGAAGGCACACAAAATTCATTCCCTTGAACGTAGGAACCCGAACCTGTTCCAGCATGGCAATGCCCCTGGGCTCAAAGTGAGCTTCTTGAAGATCTGGTTTACATGGTTTGGAGTGGAAGATCTTGAGTGGCCTGCTATAGAGCTCTGATCTCATCACTACTGAACACCTTTGGGTTGAATGTGAATGCTGACTGCACCCCAGGTCTCCTCACCTACATCAGTACCTGCCTTTTATAACACCCTTGTGGCTGATGAACACAAATATCCGTAAGCACACTCCAAAATCTAGTGGAACATTTCCCCAGAAAAGTGGAGGGAATTATAAACGCAAAACTGGGACTAAATGTGGAATGTGATGCTCAAAATACAGATACTGTCACATAGTTATGACTAGGCGTCAGCAAACTTTTGGCAATACAGTGTGGATAGATGGACAGACAGACAGACAGACAGACAGACAGACAGACAGACAGACAGACAGACAGACAGACAGACAGATGCTGAGTTGAGATTTGGAGGTGCGTGGGTTTTAATTTTGAATTTTCTTTTCAATATTTCATGGTTTTCAGTGTTATTGGGATGCTGTGTTTTATCATTTACAGGAATAACGTGTGTGTGTGTTTGTATCTGGGTGGGGTTAGAGGCACTCAAAGATGATGATAAAAGAAGATGATAAAACCTGCTAAATCAGTTGGAAATAAGGCTCGGAAAATCGTACAGCTCGTCAAAACTCACAGCAGTGTTACAATTCATTTAAGGCAAAGTGAGCTGTGCTTTGAAAAGAAATCCTAGCGTGCCTTGTTCGGCTTCTCGGTGTGTGATCTTTGTTGTCAGTGTTTATAAAACAAGAATCCGGATTTCTCTCTCGCTGTGCTGTGCTCTTTTCGTAGCCCTAAAAGTGGGGTTCTGAGAAAAGGCACCTCAGATCTAGAAACCCCTTCGCTCTGCCTGATTCGAGTAGAGTTTGTCCATGAACGACAGCGTGACGCAAATCACAGATCCCAGTGCAGCATAGGAGCGAGGGCTCGAAGTGGTGCTCGAAAATTTCCACCCTCAAATCCTTCTATTAAAGCTCATTCACCGTCTTCATGGCTATTTCTTTCACGTTCTTCTTTTCGACTCAATGTTCTCGCTCTCTTTTATTGTTCTGTCGATTTCTCGGACGTAAGCTGCTCCCGGTCAGACACGTCATCGTCTTTCGGTGGCCGCGCTCGATCGAAAAAGCCACACTGAGAAACAAGTGGGAAGAAAAACAAATAAGTGAAAAGATGAGAATCGAGAGATTAAATTTATTCTTGTGAGAGTTCTAATATTAACCCTTTTATTCATAAATACTAAAAAAAAAAAAAAACCTGTAGTTTATCAAATAAAATTTATTTTTTAAATAAATCTTCTAATAAAAATATATTTGAAAGGAAATAGATCATTTTCATTATTCATCACAATCCTGACAAAAAAAACAACAACTTAAAAATAAAGGTAATAAACATTTATTTATTTATTTTAAATATATAAACTCTTTTTTTCCCTATAAATTATTTAATTGTTTATAAATCAGACAACGAATTACGGATAAGCGGGAGAAAATGAATGAAAAAAAAATTTAATCAGACAACATTAAAATGTACAAAATGATAGAATTTTTTAATAAAGATTTTAAGGAATTAAGAACTGCTGTTGCTGAGGTTTTTTGACCAAGGCATAAAAACCATGGTGAGAATATCAAACATCTGGGAAAGGATTTATTTATAAATGAAAGTAAATTGGCGGACACAGTCTCTTTTTTATATAAGATAAAAAAATTTTTTTAAAGATATAAAAAAATATAGAAACTCCACTGTGAAATATTTATTTAATCAAAAAACATTTGTTTTACTGATGCACCCAAGTCTCAAATCAGGCCCAAAATCCTCCGTGATGCGCACATCCGGCAATTAAAACCATCCGTGTGGAAACATAGCAAAAGTTTCATTTGGTGTCCTGATAATTTATATATTTTTTAAACACCATAACTACTTTAAAACATTTACAAAAATATTTTGTCTTTATGTTGAGTATGGTTTTCATTAATAATAAACATACATTTGCATAAAGCATCTATATTATTACACACACACACACACACACACACACACACACACACACACACACACACACACACACACACACACACACACGCACCCCAAGAGAGGGCGCTACACAATTATATAGACTTTGCACACCTATCTGTGGATTATCCCTTGCATTAAAGTTTATGTAAGGTTATGTTTGGTTTAGCATGAGTGTGTAAGTGTGTATATGGAAGCTGCCATACCTTCCACATAACCAGGGTTAGAATGGCGAGCACAAGCAGTCCCAGAAGGATGGCCAGAATAATCACCCACAGAGGAATGGCAAAGGATAGATCAGGAATCGCCCATACCACATATGTACCAATCTACACACACACACACACACACACACACAGACACAACAAAGGGGTATTTATTTTTTTTTCCATGATATAAAAGGATCTACATTGAAAAAAAATCAACTGAATGTCGAAAACTGAACACACTAATGTCACAGATCAACTCTCAACATTTCTCCTATTCTTTTCAACAATGTGTATTTTTTTCTCTTTCTTTTAGCTTCAATTAAGCCCTCGTGTGCTTAATTGTTCCTCCGTGCTGAAAGGATGGCAAAAGTTGATATTTAAAGAAAAGGCAATTTTCCATGTACTAATTCCAGGAAGACGAAATATAAATAGACGTGCTATCATGCCGTGTTCGTACGTCAAATATGTACTAAATTTGTCTTTTCTTCCATAACAGATTCTGTCTCTCCATAAGTTCGTCGCATTTTGCAGTTTTCCCAGGACTAAGCCTGGTTTAAGGTTTAAAGCTTAAAAATCTGGAACCTAAAAAAAAAGGTCAGCAGTGTTGACCCTGCTTCAAATAACCACATAATCCACATCACCTTGCAATCCAATGTCAAGCACATCTGACCTTTTCAAGTGTTTATTCAAGTCAAACCCCCCCCCCATCCCCCCATCCCCCAATCCCCCTCAAATTCATAATCTCCAGTCCTTAATTTCTTTCCCCCTACACTCAATGCCTGACAGAGACACAGACACATGCTTACCGAGTTACTTTGGTGAGGCAGGAAATGCGGTTTGATGCGGTACGGCATTCCTGTTACTCTGAAGTACACGGTAGAGTTGACGAGGTAGTGGTCATTCCGCCTCTGTGAGAAAAGTCATGTTTTGAATAGAAATATAATATAATCTAATGTAATTATAATAATGTAATGTAATATTATATATGCAGAAATATATTCACACACACACTCATACATTATATGCAATATGGGCAAACGTTTGTGGAAACGTTCTTTTTTGAACATCCCATTAAACATGCAGTCCCCATTTACTGTTTTAGTAACCTCCACTCTACTGGGAAGATGTTCCACCAGATTCCGGTGTGTGTGTGTGTGTGTGTGTGTGTGTGTGTGTGTGTGTGTGTGTGTGTGTGTGTGTGTGTGTGTGTGTGGGGATTTGTGATCATTTAGCCACAAGTAAAGGTGCTAGTACAGTCAGGTACTGATGAAGGTGAGGTGAGGAGGTCTGGGGTGCAGTCAGTGTTCACATTCATCCTAATTCATCCAATTCAGTAGATTTGAGGTCAGAGTTCTATAGCAGGCCACTTAAGATCTTCCACACATATGGATGGGAATGTGAAGTGTGTGTGTGTGTGTGTGTGTGTGTATATATGTATATATACACATTTACATAAACACACACTGTATAAATAATTTTCTGGAACAAATACATAATTCGTGACAGAAATTTTAGTAAAATAGGTGAATAATTATAGTAATAAAAAATGAACTGATACAAAAATAGTGACCAAAGGAAGGAAAAACCCCCCCACAATATAAAATCTAAATGCAAACGTGTGTAAATACAGTTTATAAAGTGCAATTATTATTTCTTTTAATGATAACCTTCACAAATTCTTTTTTATTTTTTATTTTTAGTCATTGGGCTGCTTTTCACCAATATAATGCAGATATCATGTGGCAAGGTATTAAAATGAATCTATGCTTATTAAAATCATTTGTTTTTAGAGCTTGTACAATGTTAACAAATGAAAAAAGACATTTTCAGAATCTAAGATCAGATATACCTGTATATGTCCCACAGTGGGGGAATTTCTTGATTCTACAAATTAGATACATACATGTATGCGATTAAAATGTTTTATTTATTTTTTTCAATGCTGATTTAAATGCCTGCTTGGTTGTATAGTGATTCATGCGTAAAAGAAAATTTTTTTTCAGAACAAATTTTTCTTTATCCCCCTCTTTAAGACATGCTCCCTCCGTCTCTTGCTCTTGTAGACACAGATCTGGTTACTACACTGCGTTTCATTGCAGATAAGATTAAAGGCATTTCGGCATGACAAGGTTAAGCCTAATTAAGCCGTGTGAGTCAGGACGGAGCGGTTCAGAGAAGTGACGTTAAACGCTCATCTTTTCTTCATTAGCACGTGGTTAACATCGCCTCTTTTTTCCATCGCCACCAACAACTAGGGCCGAGTCAATCATTTCATGATGTGTGCAGTGAAGAAAGGACAGCCATGAACTTGTAATGATTGCTATGTTGCTTCCATAGCAATCATTACAACCAGATGTAAATCGAGTAAACATTAGAAATGAGGTAAAATCTGTATATTTCTCGAATGGTAAAGCTTGGTAATACATATTATTGTCCCTTTTGTATTAAGAGTAAAGGTAAATAGAACCCCAGTAGCCCAGGTACATGGTTCTATTAGATTTAGTGCGATTTGCGTTTTGTGCGACAAAAACCGCCCGCGATGGAACGGACGCCACGCCAAAAAATGCTTTTTTTTTAAAGATTTTTTATCGTTTAAGCCATAACTCATCGTCCCACACACTTTAAACACACACAAAGCATTTGCAAAAACATAGCAAAATGAATTCTGTGTAAATTTGTAGAAATACGGTATCACATTTATAGTGAGTACATGCTTGTACAGTATACAGTTCTGTACCGTAGCCTATGGGTAGTTTCTCTGCTTGTTTATTGGTTGAAGTGTCCTATTTCGTCAGAAAAGAGGCCACGTCACCGCGTTCTTTACTTTCTGTACTGTATTAACATTTTACTTCATTGATAATTAATAATTATATTTTTATTAATGCATCTTTCAACATAAAACTCATAAAAACAATTCCCTATAAGTTTATTGGTCTATCGCGCTATACGCGAGAGACCGGGAAAATCAGCAAAAACAAATGAGGTATGTGGGCAAAAGCAGTTCCGCGATAAACCGGGGGTGTGAGATTCGAACCGCGTTAAGTTACTGTAATTCAGTAAAGTTATTTGCCAACAGTTCAACAACAATCAGAGAACTCCCTCACAAGAGCAGAACATATTCATAATATAATCAAACATATAATAAAATATAGTAAGTTAAGGATATAATAAAAAATCTATATACGAATAATGAGTAAAGTGTGTGACAGTGAAGGATATGCATTGTTTCTGTGTGTATGTGTGTGTGCACTACCTGTAGGAAGGTGTGAGCCCAGAGTCTTGACCGCACTTTGACCACTGCACTCTGTCCTTGGTCTAAACGGCCCACAGTGCACTCCAGCATCAGGCAATGAATATTAGAGCAATTCTGCACACACAGACACACACACACACACACACACATATGTGAAAAAGGAATCAGCTGTGAAAATATTGGTGTGCCTGCTTTCAGAAACAAGTTTGTGTGTGTCATATTCATGACTTCGCCTTGTCTTTTTGCATATAACAGTTTTGCGTATAAGGGCCTATTACTGTACACCTCAAAACTGATGGAACTATAATGAATGGACATTAGATGCCATCATGATACAGACGGGTTCCCTTTTGAGTCTGGTTCTTCTCAGGTTTTCTTCCTCATGCCGTCTCAGGGAATTTTACCTTGCCATATTCGCCACTGGTTCGCGCATCAGGGAAAAACTTTACAAACTAAATGTTGAATTTTTTTAATACAGCTTTATAACCTCTTTATCTCTGTAAAGCTGCTTTGAGACAATGTCCATTGTTAAAAGCGCTATAGAAATCTTTGTTTTTTAAGTTTTAAGTTTTGTGTTTTACAGCTGAAGTGACCCTCAGTACAGCATGTTGGCGTGCCAAACTGGACATCCAGGTGCCTGTGGTGCACTAGAGGGCAGCGTTACATGAATACCCAGAATGTACAGAACATGAAGACCAGAAGGATGTTTCAAAAAGAGAGATGTGTGTGTCTGTGTACAGAAGAAACAATTTACTAGAATTGTCCCATTTGTTCTATATAATTCCTTCCTATTTATGTGGCTGCATGAGAGAATGTGTTCAAACGCAATTTTCTACTTCTAATTCTTTTGAATGGGAGTAAAGATCACTGTATCCTACAACATATAATGTGATGATTAATGGCAGAAAAACAGCTGACAAACTCCAAAAACCACTGTAGTTTCCAAAATGATTGTAAAAAAAAAAAACATCCGGCACAGTGACAAATACTCTGTGTTACAGTTACTCAATGTTATGGAGATATTTAAACCAAACATGGTCTGTTGAATTGTGGCAGCAGACACAACCGTCTCCTTGATGTCTCATGGAAAGAAAAAAAATGAAAAAGCTTCCTGCATTTTTAGTCCAATAAAGTACACTTTGAAGAATCAGCATTCATGTTGTCCTCATTAAGTCGAGCCACAAAAAGCCTCTTCTTTGCCTTTTAAAAAGTTTTATTGAGAATGATAACTGCCACTATTATACTTATGCCTTGTTTCGAAGACATTCATTAAATTATTCACAAAAATATTATGTTATAAAATTTGCAAGCAAATGTTTGTGGACATCTGACCATAAGTATAGTATTTGCTTTTTGAACATTGTATTCTGCATGGAGGAGGCCTGGGGTGCAGTCAGTTCCAATTCATCCCAAAGATATTTAATAGAGTTGAGGTCAGAGCTCTATAGTAGGAGTCCACCGCTTCGAACCATGTGAAGTATATCTTCATGGTCTCAAAGTTCAAGTGAATTCAATTTTACCACACATTTGGATGCACACAGTTTTGCAGGATGGTTTTCGATGTGGTATCAGTTTAGGAAAGAACCACATATGTCTGGAAAAATCCAGGAGTCCCAATACATTTGTCCATATAGTATTTGTATGTGCGCAAAAAAGAAACGCATCCAAAGACGTCCAATACAGTTGAATGCCTCCAAATTTGTGGTAACAGTCTGGGGAAGAACCACATAAGGCTGAAAATGGTGTCCCAAATCATTTGTTTATATAGTAGATAATAAACACGACTGGACAGTGTAGAACACATGCAGTTTTTCAAGTCATGCTTAAAATGTAAATGGCCAAACACGGATTTATTGTCTTTTTCTTGTCTTATGTTTTCCAGAATTTTTTCCACAACTGGTTCTCCCAGACTTCCACACAATTTCCACGCACACCTCAGAGCCCTCATCTTCCTCCAAGAATTCACCGTTTCGTGTTTTTTTTAAAGCTATAAAAACGCTTTTGAATGATTTAAGAGGTGTAACACTTCTGGGTGCAAAATAAATCACATTATAAATAAAAAAAATAAAAAAAAAGATCTATAAATCGGAGTGTGTGGAAAAATGTGCGTGTGTACCAGTGTTTTGCTGCTGTAGCTCTGCGTGGTAGTAACAGATCTCCTGCGACGAGTCGGCACGCTGCTGTTGCGCAGAAAACCAAGCAGCTCTGGTGTATCTTGCAAAGTGGACGTCTGAGAAAGAGAGAGAAACAAAAACTTAAGAAATCATGAAGGATGGCCCTAACCTCATTTCTTTATCTATTAGAGCATTAGTTCTATAGATGAATAAAGGTTATAGCAATCATTTATTCCATGTTTCCAAGTGTGTGTTTAAACAGGTAGCTCTGGTCATCATTCTATATTAACTTGCTGCCCTAGCAACATACAGTCACAGTCGCTTACAGATAACATGACAAAATGGAGAACATAATGTTAAAATGAAAAAGGAAAAACAGCACACGGAGTTAACACCAACAGCTTCATTATTACAGTGAAGCAGCACATAGTCTACATATGCAAACACACATACACTCATTCTACTTCTCTTTCTCTTCCGCTCTCTCTCCTGCTTTACTTACACTAATTGACATTAACTAATGCTTATTCAAATAAATGTAAATCACACAACTCTATTACAGTGTGGGCAGAATTTGAGATCTGTATATAAAATATTGGTATCTTTAATTTGACAATTCTTCCAACGGACCATGGTACTAGTGGGATAACCTATGTTACCTATTTAGTTGCGCATTATACGAGTTTGGCTACAGAGGTGCGCAAGCTACAGAGCTTTTATTTTGCATAAACGTGACTCTAAATATTGGCATTAGTTTCAAATGTTTCGAAGCCAATAATCAGAATCAGTTGTACGTTATTGTGACATTTTTTTTGTTTTATACCATTGAGTGTTTCTGTAAAAAGAAATTTATATGCGCCAAGTACAAATCTCCTTTAATAAACATGTCTTCCTGTCTTCACTTTCCATCAACATAATTCAGATTTGGACATTTATAGAGACACCATTTATAAACGAGTATCGTATCAGCACGACACATTACATGGCCTTAGGACATGGGGAATGCCATCTGGGTAACACTCATTTGTGAGTGTGTGTGTGTGTGTGTGTGTGTGTGTGTGTGTGTGTGTGTGTGTGTGTGTGTGTGTGTGTGAACTCAGATCAAAGTCCTTAAACGGCTTGTCATTCTCAGAAGTCCTCAGTAAAGTTGCAGCTGTAAAGTCAAGACACACTGTGGGGACTTTAAAGCCCCCCAGCACAGCACTAACCCACAAACCATTACAGAGACCTGAGATGTGTATAATACTTTATAGTCAAACCACAATACAGAGAGGTTTACACACGTACCATATGCACACAAACAGATCTAAAAAAAACAGGAATTTGTGGTACCTGCTTTTTGGTTATATAAGAAAAGTATGTGTGTGTGTGTGTGTGTGTGTGTGTGTGTGAGTTAATGACAGCGACAAGGACAAATCAAGGCAAAAAACCTCCGAGCTTAATTATAAGAATAAAAAATGTGCTGCCAGCTGAAGGAAACTCCAGACCGAAGTGCCAGCTGGACTTCCTTATTGTCCCTAGAGGTCGGGGCAGGCTGTCTGACCTTGACAGGCCCGGAACCAAAACCTTCCCTTTATTTCTCTGCAAACGACACTAATAGTCACATACTGACACTGTATATATCCTAGCGATTTATTATGTTCAAATCAAAATAAATTCAAAGAACAATCAAGTTTGAAGTGTGAACACAAACACGCCTGCATTCTGAAAGATCTCCAAGCATGAACTGGGAATTAAAATGTCACTCATTATTAGTTATAATTAACTCAACCTTCCATGAGTGACTCGAAATAGCTATTAGATCAATAATAACCAGAAGGAGAATAAACACCGCCTGCTTTTATATGTTTAGATATAGAGGCATATCTATTACTTCTATAATGTATCGATATCTATTATCCATAATAGATTTGAAGTCCCTACAAAATGCAAACATATTTCATTTGCACAATATCGCTGAGCAATTTGGGAATTCATGACTGTTTTGGATATATATTTGTATTTATACATACAAAGACTAAATCAGTTTTTGTGTATGAACTCATTCATTTTCCTAGAGATTACCTAACTATTGGTTTCATGTCTCTCGTGTTCACGTTCATTGTTTTGCCTAATTCATGCTGTTCGCTAATCGTCTAACCATAGTCGGTTTCACGTTTTCTAGTTTGCCTATTTAATTAATAAAGACCGTTAATAAAGATCGTACTTGGCACTTCAACTATTGTGCATTACATGACACTAGGTGTATGGAAATTGGGGTCAGCTCTATAATGGAGATATACTGGGTATTTGAAAATGACACTATTGGTATAAACACATTGGTTTAATGTTGTACTAGAAATCAAAAATATATGAGATTCTATTTCGCTTTATTAGATGATAACCATCATATTTTTTATCATGTTTGGAAAAAATGTGTTGCTCATTTCAGAAATTGTCATATTCCATTAGCAGATCATTTACTGTAACTATAAATGTATATAAATTATGTTTTTATGTATACATTTGTTTATTGTGATCATTTAAGTTGGCAAGTTGACCATGAATGGCAAGAATGGAAGCTAAATGCTTAATTAAACCAAAGTTCCAGTCATTAGTGTTATAATTAGCAAAAATAACTGGATCAAGGGCTATTTTATAAGCATCTGAATAAAATAACCAAGATTTGCAATGATTTATATAATGATAAAGTCTACACATGCCTTGAGTGATTGTTTAAATGTCAAGTTTTTTTTGCATTTGCTTTGTGCTTGTCCTTATGTATAGATAATATTGTAATTTCAGTGCTAATTCTATAATTCTATAACGTAAGTGTGAATTTACCTCAAGTTCCAGCGGGTTAAGCGAACCGTTTATGTGACACTGAATCGGTCCGTCAGTGATGATCTCCATGGCATAGAGCAAATGCTCCTCTCGATGACGACTGGGCCATCCCACCTTCATAATTGTGCCACTTATCGCACTCGGACCTTTATTATAAAGCTGAGTGTGTGTGTTGAGAGACAAACAAGAGTAAAATAAATAAAATATAGTATTAGTTAATTATTAAGCTCAGTTAAGTAAAAAGCGATCATATAAATAATACTTAATTGTATTCTTTATTAGACCATTCTTTTGAATCACAATGGGGTTTTTTTATCGGATCTGACAACTCCAGAGATTCTGCATTAGAAACCAGTTGAAAATCCAACACTGGAGTTTGCTATCAAACCAAATGGCGCTTGGTTAATCCAAAATGAGCTTGCATTAACATGAGGCAGGCCACACAGAGTGTCTGGCTAACATTACAGCTAATTACAGCAATTATTAGCTACAGGACTGAATGAACTTGCATGAAGCAAAACCGAGTCAACTTGATTTTTCTTGACAAACAAACAAACAAAGCAATGATCCAGGACTGTGTATTTTTTCTATGTAGAGTTTCTCAATGTATTCCTACAGTGCAGGATATTATATTGAGCTTGTCTTAATCAAATATTGGTCGATTCTGGTTCACAATGAAGTGGGATGTCGTAATGAAGATTGCATTTGTCGTGAAACCTGAACACCACCGTCTGTGTGTGTTCTCTTTATTGCTGGCTGCTTACAGGCAGTAGAATTACATTGATTCTGGATATCAATAATGCCTTGGCCTCTGGGTATCTGTGTTTTGTTTAAGCAGGTACTACTCATTTAGAAGGATTCGATCAGAACAAAGCTTGCAAATGTGTTTACTGTTGATTTTTTTTTTCTTTCAGTCTAACAAAGCAGCTCTGATGCTCTTCCTCTATTCTGAGAAGCAAATTGTTCCCACATGTGATGCACTTCCTCCTCAACTACTGCTCCAAACTGTGTGTGTGTATATATATGTATGTATATGTATACATACTGTACCTCGTAGATATGCTGGATCTGAGGCCCGATATCATCCTCTCTGACTGGATTCTCTTTAGGCTCCCAGTGAGGAAAAGGAAGAACTACTTGAGCTGGGAGAGAGACACTAAGAACAATGAGAGTGAGATATAAAGAGAGAGAGAGAGAGAGAGAGAGAGAGAGAGAGAGAGAGAGAGAGAGAGAGAGAGAGAGAGAGAGATAGGCTTTGTTATTTAAAATATATTTTATATAAAATATAGATTTATTTACTGTTGTAATGTTTAACATGGAGTTGTATTTGTGTTTTAAGGTATAATGATGTTAAATATTAGTAGGTCTGTAATTCATTTATTCATCTTCATTTTCAATTACTGCTCTATGATGCGTAGGTGGAGCCACAATCCATTCCAATCATTTTCAAACCATATACATGTTTTGTATATCATACATTCATGTATATTTTTTAATTATCATGGAATCCATCCATCCATCCATCCATCCATCCATCCATCCATCCATCTATCTATCTATCTATCTATCTATCTATCTATCTATCTATCTATCTATCTATCTATCTATCTATCTATCTATCTATCTATCTATATATACACACAAACACACACACACACACACACACACACACACACACACACACACACACACACACACACACACACACACACACATAAATAAATACTGTTTTCGTATGTGTGTATCATCATCATCATTATTATTATTATTAATAATACATTAATAATAACTGCATTTTCACTTTCTGTGTTTTTATTTATTAGATTTTTTTTGCACTGCTGATCCACTATGCATTTTTGGACCATCCATAACTTGTTTATCACTGCACTACTGTATATTTCACCCATATGTATCATTCATACTTGTACATAACTGTATCATGTCATTTGAGCATGTTATCTCCCGACATCTATCCACAATCTTTGCACAGAATATTGTATATTACTTTGTATACATATATTGTTACCTAATGTACCTCTGTACATTATTCACTCTCACCCGTGTACATATGGAACCCATATCCCTATTAACATTGTTATTTATTGGCCATTTATGCACTTCTGGTTGGATGCTAACTGCATTGCATTGGCTCTGTACATGTATCATGACAATAAAGTTGAATCTAATTTAATAATAATAATATTAATAATAATAATAATAATGATTATTATTTTTATTATTAATGAAGTGTAAATAATGTGTGTTCTTACCCCCTGATGTCCACCTGTGCTCGTGCGATGATATTGAGATTTAAATTCACAGAATTACTCTTTGGATTATCTTTATTGGTGCTGAAAGACACAAACACAAATGCACATGCAAACACAAAAAAAAAGGTTAATATCATGCCTGTATAACGGAGATGATGCAGTTTTTATAATGGAAAGTACTATTTACTGAATGGCTGACCGTGTATAACTGGGTCCACTTCATGTTGAAATAAATCAAAATCTAGCCTTTTCAACTTTTATTCTGTCTTACTGACAACACGCTCATTCAAGTTGGTCGCTAAGCCATATTTTAATGGAAACTATAATTGTTATTACAATAGTATATCATTATGGATTATTGCTTAATGGGGCTGATAGGGAATGTTGGATATGTATGCGTATAGATGCTGAAATTGTATCCAGATAATTAAAAGTTCCTGACTAGTTGTTGAAAACTCGTAATTATCGTAATTTCAACATGATGTGGAAGACAGCAGGTCTCTAAAAGGGAAACATTCCATGATAAGTGTATGGTTGTCCTTTGGGGAGTAATAAGAGTTTTTTGGGTTTGCATGTGTGCATGCTGTTCGAACTGTAACAGCGTTTTCAGCGAAGGCAGCATTTCTGCCAAAGTTCTTTGTGTCAACTGTCTCGCCAATCATTCCACCGAGAATTGCAAAAAACTCTTGCTAACCACACACTTCCACCCATTGGCACAAACATTAACTATCTTCCGAAAAAGAATGCGCGCACACACATACATGCGCACACACTCGTTGAAGTCTGGAGCTAGTTGTTTACATAAATGTCAATCTTAAAGGAAGTTCCAGAGCTTCAGTAGTGATCTGGCTCACTCTCGGTGGATAAACCAGACCAGCACCACACACACACACAAATACACACACACACACACACTCGTGGCACACACTCTTTCAGTGTCATAACACTGCTGTGAGGAATAAAGCACAGACGCACAAACCATTCTATCACGGGACACCAGAGACTGACAGGGTGTAACAGTGTGCATCTCAAGAGACCGTAGAAAAACACAATGCAGTGCTGATCAAATAACTGGCGAGTAATCTGCTCCGACTGATGAGTAATCTACCCACAGATCCACAAATAACATACACCAACACACACATACACTTGGGATCTTTTAAAGGAAAACAGTTGTTTGTGCCATATGGGCTGCTTTAGGTATTTTAGAAACTGCTTAAGTGAGGATTTCAAGTACATCAGGCTGTAGAGTTCACGCAAAAGGCTAGAGTAACACACTACAACCATAGTGAGCGGAAAAGCATCTCAGAAGGCACAAATATCAAATGTTGAGGCAGATGGGCTATAACAGTAAATAAAAGACCACTTCAGGATCTATTCCTGTCAGCTAAAAAATGGAATCTGGGTCGACAGGCCACACAGCAACAAAGACAAACAGCAAGACCTTCACACTATCGTTTGCAGACTGTAAGTTCAAATTCAAACAATACAACAGCCATCATAACTAAATCTGTTCCTCTCTCTCTCTATCCAGAGTCCTACAAGCTCATGCATACAAAAAGTGGCAGTTATTGCACTCCTACATGCATGTCAAGCCGCCCCATGAAAATATTCAATAAAACAATAAATTAAATTGATTATCTGATAGCAGCGTTTTACCACGTGTCTGTGTTTAACCTCTAGTGTTGAGAACACTCACATTTATACCTGGTCTTTTAATACATTTTACAGAGAGATGAGCAAAAACATCCTATGTTAAGCAGCTGCATCACTGTCTCAGATTTCAAGATCCTGCAGTGGACAATAAGGACAGATTTGGGGATTTTTCTTCCCTCCATCATGGGCATTTACATCACACATCATATTGGCATCACATTGACAAAGTCACCCCACACATCCCTCAAACACACCATGCCATCATGCTATCTGGATGGAGACACCGGGACCTCACGAACGGTTTGTGTAACAGTGTTTATTCTGACAATAAAATCGGGAACGTTTATGATTGATTTTATCCAGCTGTCTATCCAAACATCTAGATAAAGATGTGTCTATCCAGATAAGGATGGGTTTCATTTTGGGCCTGGTTCCTCTCGAAGCTTTCTCAAGGATAAAAGTATAGGCTCTAATCTTATAGGCATATTAACATATACATTTACATTTAATAACTCTGTAAAACTGCCTTCTCAGGGAGTTTTTCCTTGCTACAGTCACCACTAACTCTCAGCTAATAGCAATTCTCTAGCAATCACTGTAGTATAACACAGGGTTTCTCATTTACCTCATAAATATTGGTAAATTCCTCTGAAATGGCACTATGGCGTATTCACAATGGAGTATAACGGAGTAATCGATATATATACAGTGGGTACGGAAAGTATTCAGACCCCCTTAAATGTTTCACTCTTTGTTATATTGCAGCCATTTGCTAAAATCATTTAGGTTCATTCTTCTTCCTCATGAATGAACACATAGCACCCCATACTGACAGAAAAACACAGAATTGTTGACATTGTTGCAGATTTATTAAAAAAGAAAAACTAAAATATCACATGGTCCTAAGTATTCAGACCCTTTGCTCAGTATTTAGTAGAAGCCCCCTTTTGATCTAATACAGCCACTAGTCTTTTTGGGAAAGATGCAACAAGTCTTTCACACCTGGATTTGGGGATCCTCTGCCATTCCTTCTTGCAGATCCTCTCCAGTTTTGTCAGGTTGGATGGTAAACGTTGGTGGACAGCCATTTTTAGGTCTCTCCAGAGATGCTCAATTGGGTTTAAGTCAGGGCTCTGGCTGGGCCATTCAAGAACAGTCACGGAGTTGTTGTGAAGCCACTCCTTCGTTATTTTAGCTGTGTGCTTAGGGTCATTGTCTTGTTGGAAGGTAAACCTTCGGCCCAGTCTGAGGTCCAGAGCACTCTGGAGAAGGTTTTTGTCCAGGATATCCCTGTACTTGGCCGCATTCATCTTTCCCTCGATTGCAACCAGTCGTCCTGTCCCTGCATCTGAAAAACACCCCCACAGCATGATGCTGCCACCACCATGCTTCACTGTTGGGACTGTATTGGACAGGTGATGAGCAGTGCCTGGTTTTCTCCACACATACCGCTTAGAATTAAGGCCAAAAAGTTCTATTTTGGTCTCATCAGACCAGAGAATCTTATTTCTCACCATCTTGGAGTCCTTCAGGTGTTTTTTAGCAAACTCCATGCAGGCTTTCATGTGTCTTACACTGAGGAGAGGCTTCCGTCGGGCCACTCTGCCATAAAGCCCCGACTGGTGGAGGGCTGCAGTGATGGTTGACTTTCTACAACTTTCTCCCATCTCCTGACTGCATCTCTGGAGCTCAGCCACAGTGATCTTTGGGTTCTTCTTTACCTCTCTCACCAAGGCTCTTCTCCCCCGATAGCTCAGTTTGGCCGGACGGCCAGCTCTAGGAAGGGTTCTGGTCGTCCCAAACGTCTTCCATTTGAGGATTATGGAGGCCACTGTGCTCTTAGGAACCTTAAGTGCAGCAGAAATCTTTTTGTAACCTTGGCCAGATCTGTGCCTTGCCACAATTCTGTCTCTGAGCTCTTCAGGCAGTTCCTTTGACCTCATGATTCTCATTTGCTCTGACATGCATTGTGATCTGGAAGGTCTTATATAGACAGGTGTGTGGCTTTCCTAATTAAGTCCAATCAGTATAATCAAACACAGCTGGACTCAAATGAAGGTGTAGAACCATCTCAAGGATGATCAGAAGAAATGGAAAGCACCTGAGTTAAATATATGAGTGTCACAGCAAAGGGTCTGAATACTTAGGACCATGTGATATTTCAGTTTTTCTTTTTTAATAAATCTGCAACAATGTCAACAATTCTGTGTTTTTCTGTCAGTATGGGGTGCTGTGTGTACATTCATGAGGAAGAAGAATGAACTTAAATGATTTTAGCAAATGGCTGCAATATAACAAAGAGTGAAAAATTTAAGGGGGTCTGAATACTTTCTGTACCCACTGTAAATATCAATACGTAGACCGCTACCAAACTTTTCTCCACAGTGGGAAATGTAAGCATTGAGTCACAGCATGTGAATACTGAAGTATCAAAAGGAAAAAGAAGCAGGTGGAAGTTTTATCAGTAAGAAAGAAACATGGTTCAATTAAATGTCTCTCTGTCCCGCATTTGTTTCTTCTCAAATGATAACGGCATTGAGTTTTTTGGACAGTGACACGTACTTAACATAAAACACCTGGCACGCTTGCTCGGCTCGCACGCACACACACACACACACACACACACACACACACACACACACACACACACACACACACACACACACACACACACACACACACACACACACACATACACACACACACATACATACATACATGCACGCACACACAATGGTAGATTGGCTTTAAGGAATGATAGCAAACCATAAGGGATATTTCCTTTCCTGTCTTTCCTTAGATTAGCAGTGTGCCAGCTTCTAACAACATTCCCTAATAAAACACTTCTGCAATGTGTGTGTGTGTGTGTGTGTGTACCAGAAACTACACAGGATCAAGTGTTATTATAACACATGCTCTCAAATGCCCCCCTAAAGAGTAGACAAGGACAAGCAAAAAAACGAATGTTTGGACATCTGTGAATGTACGTGCGTGTGTGTGTGTGTGTGTGTGTGTGTGTGTGTGTGTGTGTGTGTGTGTGTGCATGCGCATGATCTTTCCTGTTGCTGGAAGAAATTTTGAGAAACCTGAATTTGGTAATGGATTGCAATCCTAGTAACTTTTTCTGTTTAATAGTAAAACTATTTAATATTAATAACAATAAAAATAATAATAATAATAATCTCTGATGTCTCAAATTGAATAGAAGTTCACATTTCATGCATTAATTATGTAAGTAAATATTCAAGATTTGACTTTCAAACCGTGTACTAGTAAGGCTTTAAAAATGATTCCTGCTTAGACACGAGCAAAGAAGGTGGAATGTTATAATTGATTTTGTTAGAAAATCACTACAATACAAATTAACACAAAAGAAAGACTAAATCTTACATGTGACAATCTTTGCTTTCCCGAATCCTTAGTCCTTAGTCCAAGCAGAATGGTATTATGTGTATGTTAAAAATATCTCTGGATGTACAGAGAAAAAACTATCCATATTTAGAAAAAAAATATGTGTGACCTGCTGTTTTTTTTTATATATATGCACATACACACATTAACCCCTACCAGTCACCTGACTCCTATCATTCATTGACATTTTTAAGGCCTCGTTGTTTGTAAAAACATATTTTGTTTTGTCTGGACCCGCCAGATGTCCTGATGATCTCAGCTTGTCCTTAAACATCTAAAATCCAGCCTACACACTCATAGTTTCCTGTGTAAATCATCTGCATCTTGTCAAAAAGACTCCTTTTAGAGTTTAATAAAGCTGTAATTAAAACTGACATGCCAGGACTTGATTATAAAATGGCCGGCCAGCACACACATCGCAGTGTGTCCTGACCCTGGACACACACACCCACAACGGATCTGTACTGTCTGTAGCGCTGAAAGTTTGAGGACACGCGTGCTGACACATCTGTGCGCACACACACAGACACACACCCACACAGCAGATTATTAAAGCTTGTGTAAGGAATGTGTTGCTGATAGACCTTTTTGACCATGTGTGTATGTGTGTGTCTGCGTTTTACAATATTTGAGCTATAGATTTGGATTGTGTGTTCACATTGCAGGAAGTGAGTAAATGAGCAGAGGGTCAGATTTAGTGAAAGGCAGGGATGGAGAGAGAGTGAAAGTAGGATGGAATGCTGGCTAATGAGCGATTACAAAAAGCAAGGGAATGAAATAAACAATGAAGGGTGGGATGACAGGAGCGCTGAAGAGATGGATAGAAGTATAAGATAGAAGAAGAAATAGGAGCAGAGGAGGGAAAGAATGACATCTGCAGAGCAAAGGATAATAAAATAGTAAGGACGGGAGGAAGATAGAAAGCTCAGTGGATGAAGTAATAGAAGGAGAGGAAGTCAGAAGGATAGAGGGATGGATAAAGGGAAGCACAGGAAGGATGGAAAAAATACAGAGCAGTATAGAGTGACAGAGAACAGAGAATGAAGGGAGAGGTTAAAACTCAGGGGGGTGTTTAGGAGATAGAAAGAAAGAATGGAAAAAGCAGAAGACAGAGATAGAAGAGGAGACCCTGTAGGCAGGAAGAGACAGAGTGAAGGAGAAATAACAATGTGATGTACAGCAGGAAAGATAGTTAGAAAAAGGGCTAGGTGACAGAAGGGAGTGTCGAACTCTTAATTCTGTTTGGTCACATTTTTGGCAGCACTTCCTGTTGTGACATTTGTAGTAACGTGTTTGTTCTACTATGCCATAGTTCCTATAGTTAGGACAAAACCTGATAAGAGATTTGTATCTGCTTTTTGAACTTAACATTCCACATCTAGTCCCCATTTGCTGTTTCACTAGATTTTGGGGTGTGTTTGTGGAGATTTGTGCTCATTCAGCTACAAAGATTAAAGTAAAGTCAGATAATAATGTAGGGTGAGAAGGCTTGGGGTGCAGGCAGTGGTCCAGTTTAACATGTTTTATAGAGCTGAGGTCAGAGCTCTATAGCATCAAGATCTTTTACTCTAACCCACGTAAAGCATATCTTCACGGAGCTTGCTTTGAGCTCAGGATCATTGCCGTGCTGAAACAGGCTTGGGTGTCCTAGTCCACTAAATTGCATCCTATACAACTGTGTGCCTTGACCTTTTTGAGGAAGAACCACATACGGCTAGAAAAGTGAGGCGTCCCAATACTTATGGCCATATAGTGCATTAGCAAAAGGGTGATTTATTTCCCCCCTTTTTTTATCATGAGATCAGTTTCAGGCTGTGAATAGATTACAGAATAAGGGATGGGAAGAGTTGAGAAAGAGAGGAGAAGGACTCTTTATCTTACCTTTGTATCTGCAGCTGAAAGCCGATGTGGGCTTCAGCGTCTTCTAACCTCTGGATTGAGAATCGCAAACCGATTGAGACCTAGAGATATCGAGAGAGAGATGAAAGATGAAGAGAAGATGAAAGAAGAAAAATGAGACGTGATCAATTAAAGTGGTATTTCTCCACTGTCATGATGTCATGCTAGTTTCACAAAGCAACAAACACGGTACACACACTCACTCTTACACACACACACACACACACACACACACACACACACACATTCATACACCGTTTCTCTCTCTGTCTTTAACTGTGCCCATATGTTGCACTTCATTAGCTGGACTATGATAACAGCTAATGAAGACCAGGACTGTGGCTACAGGCTCTACGCTAATTACAAAAGCCTGTAAACAGACCCCTCCTAAGGCCCCCCTCCCCCATCAATCCCCCCTCAACCCCACGAAGGAAACCCTGAACACTACAAAGCCAGCTTGTAACCGAAGGGTGAAAGAAACAAGTGCTGTAAAACTCTAAAGCTGGAACCTGTTTTTTTGTGGTTACTGCCTTGGAAAAGTCTTCGAGAGGGTTAAACCTCTGCAACTGTGACACCACATTTCAACTCGCGCATTTCATCAAAGCTTCTGGGTTTTTATGAGGATCGGATTGGATATTTTTGCAGCTGCCAATTACTCTAATGAGACAGTAACTTTTCAACAGAATGGTTGTTGCGGAACCCAAAACGTATTAGGACGTGTTAAAAAAGGAAAATTAAATGTTGAAAAAAGCCAATTTGGTGCAGCACAGGCAGGAATATGAATATGTTTCCAATGTTCAAAAGTGCAGCAATAAAAAAAATGTGTGGACACCTGACTATAAGATTTGTATGTGCTTTTTAAACATCACATTCCACAATTTAATCTGCATTTGCTGTAATAATACACCTGGGGGTGTAGTCAGTGTTCCAATTTATACCAAAGGTGTTTCAGTAGGGTTGAGGTTAGAGCTCTGTATGACCATGTAAGCCATATGTTCATGGAAACGTCTACTGGCAACTTCATGACTTAACAGCTCAGCATTATAGAAAAGCAATTGACACTGGAGACTCGTTCCATAAATGTTAAACAAACATGATCTTACACAGATTTTTACCCGATTAACATTTATTACCAGATCACATAGATTATATGCCACATCCACCATACAAGTTTCTATAGTTGTTACTATAGAATCAGATTGGCAGTAATGCTCTTAAACAAACTTATCAGCATCTACTCCACATGGGTTTCCTCCAGGTACTCCAGTTTTATCCCAACTTTAAAACATCACTGTCAAGACAAAACTGTCTAATGTGAATGAATACATGATTGTGTGTTGGCGTGGAAAATCAGGATATATTACTGAACTGATCCCAGATCTCCTGTATTTACGAGGTTAGTCCAGGACACCACACAGCCCCTTTTTCGTGACTGAGGGACAGGGTTGGGTTAGATCGAGCTGTAGACACTTCCTTGCAAATAGATCCGTAAAGAATCAAAGGAAATCACCATTGTAGCTCAGCTGGGTGTCATTAACACGCACAGTTTGCCAATTGTTTTCAGCCCGAAAGCATCCAATATATAGGAACCACTACATGACCACCCTAGTGAGAGATGAGCTTTTAAAATGTGGAAGATATTAAAACAAAGGGTACGTGTCAGCAATGTTTGCTTATAGGCAGACTGGAAGACAACAATGAGGAGATTATTTGGGTGAGTCTGTTAATAATCTACACCCAGAGAAATAGTTGTTAAATTACTGGCAGTCATACAAATGGTCATTATTTCAACAAATCTTTGAGACATGAAGTGTCTCTCCTGTATATAACAACACTCTAGTAACCATTGGAGAAGCAATCTTTATTCTATGACTTCAGAATCTGCTATCTTAAACAACCATTAGGTTAAAGAGAGAGATGGAGATCAAAGAGACAGAGAGAAACACTTTATTAAAATAGAAGAAAAGAGAGAGGTGCGATAAACATTTCCAAATAACTAGTGCGTTTATTAATTCCACATAAGTTTGGAACAATGGCAAACATTTTTGCAGATCCTATACAAAGTCAGACTCTTGACGTGCTCCATATACAAATATTAACTCCTTCAATATTTTAGACGACACGTTAAAGCGCGAGTGAATGATTTTGGAACAGAGAAAGGGTGAGATATAGAGCACGTCATCCTCATAGTTGCTGTTCGGAGTGTTCACTATGAGCAGAGAGTAGACAGAATCCATATGTCAGCAGACAGTGAAACAAGGATAACACTGTGCCGTTTGAACCCCGTGTCCTCTTGATGGAATCCAGAAAAGGACAAATGCAACAGTGAGGACACTCTCGGCTTTTGTCTTTAGTTAGAGATCGAAAGAGGAAGTACAATTTTCGTTTGGGTGTTTGTGCATATTTTCTAATAATTCTATATATATATATATATATATATATATATATATATATATATATATATATATATATATATATATACACACATATATACACATACACACACAGTAGTCCCCCTGAACTCGCAGGGGTTATGTTCTAAGACCCCCCGAAATTGGACGCACCCCTGCAGTCCCTATGGAATTCATCTAAACATTATGTCCCTTTAATACAATAATGTGTTTTAAAAATGTATTTGTATTTTTCCTAATGTTATTCCTAACGTTCCTGAATATATATATATATATATATATATATATATATATATATATATATATATATATATATATATATATATATATATATATATATATATACTTGACAATATAAATGTTTTGATTCCACTATATTACACTTGGTACACTTGGTATATTACACAGCTTAAATGGAAGGCCTGAGACTTTCTATGTGTTCGAATAATATACAATCTGCCAACTAATTAATACTTGTCAGTATTTACTAATAGCGGATCATCAATAAGATTATAGGACAGGAAGGAGTGTAAAATGATGACAGGATCTATATATATATATATATATATATATATATATATATATATATATATATATATATATATATATATATATATATATATATATATATATATATATATATATATATGGATGATCCGCTGTGGCGACCCCTAATGGGAGCAGCCGAAAGAAGAAGAAGAAGAAGAAGAAGAAGAAGAAGAAGGAGAAGGAATATATATATATATATATATATATATATATATATATATATATATATATATATATATATATATATATATATAAACATATAAATATATCATAAATTTATTACATTTATTAATTAATTTACACAATATATGATGACATTTCAAAGGAATATCTAAAAAAAAATTCATTTTCTATATATCTATTCTGAAATTTCTGAACGTGATGATTGATTTACAATACATTCCAGTTTTTCAGTGGAAACCGATTTGTCTTAACATTACTAGACAAGACAGTCGGAAGCCAATTACGCATATAAATAATGACGTTTGTACTAGAATTTACAAATTATAGACAGTTTGCAGTTTCATATGCAATAAAGGTCCTTATACCATGTAAACATCTGTTTGGGTATTACTTAGATTTTCCATTTTAAAAAACATTTATAATAAGACTATGGCTTGGAGCTTAAGCAGAAATGCTATTACAGTGTGTGTATGGAATTAAGACAAATTAAAAATGTCCATAACAAAGAACATTTAGAGGCACTCTGAACCATTCCTGGAGCAGCAGATTAGTATGTACTGTATATAAATAGGTAGATAAAGCAGCTGAATGACTGAGTAAGAGAAATCCAATGAAATTGGAAACTTTTGAAACCTTTGAAATTGAAGCTTTTAAAACTTTTTTGAAACTATATTTCATAACATTAATTCATTTCACCCCTCCATCTGCGATTGGTAACTTTAGTGCCTGGAGAGACCACCTTGAAAAAAGTGTGTACAAGAAGTGGCCCTTTCTTTTTATTTTCTTCTTCTTGTTGGTCAGATCACATCCTCCATGTGCTTCCCATGTGGTTGCCCATGACATCTTGGTGGGTGATGGGAACATAAATGTGTGTGAGCAGGGCAGGGGATATGTCACAGTGCTTAACTGGTGCCATGTTAATTTGGCCCATGTGAGTTCAACCCTGCAGGCTCCAAAAGAGAACTCTGAGTCTCTCAGAACAGCATACACCAATCTGGAACATGTTAAAATGTCAAGCTCGACCATCCAACACGCATACACATGTATACACACGTCGATCCATCCTTCCCGCTTACTCTCTCTCTTAAATCATTCCATTTATTATTTATTCTATTCTTCCTATTAATCCATTGCTTCAGCAAAAACACTCCCTCTATTCATCCTCTGTGTTCCTCACTCAGTAAACAACCTCGGTCATACTGTCGTTCTTCCTCTCCTATTCCTACCGCAAGGCAATTCTTCTCTAAATGTCCTCGTTCTCATGATCAAACAAGCGTTCATTTCAAAACAAGGCTCTCTCATCATTCTCAATTATCCATCCCTGTGAAACCACAGCAAAACAACTCTTCCCCTGACTTTCCTTGTGCTTCCTCTTTTTTTTTTTTTTAACAAATCATCTACATAGAGCATACCAGCCGATTCATCCGACTTGTTTCTCTGTTCGATCTTCTTCTCACCTCGGTATCTCTCTCAAAAGAAAATCAGCCTGAGGAACTTTTGTAACACCTAGGATTAGGAGTGCATTTTGGATAGAAAATGATGACCTCTACCCCCTATTTTGCTTGCTCTCCAATCTAATTGCCCCACTTCCCTCCCCTCCCCTCCCCTCATGCTCAGTCGCCAAAGTGGGCTTTGAAGACAAGTGGCTCCATCTCATTCCAGGCTAACAGGCAGAAATACCAATCAATCATGCAGTCATAAGAGTTTGAGACCCCTCCTTCTCGACAGACTCTCGACCTAAAAACATTAAATGCTTTATCAGCAATGTGGGGGCATGTTTTGCACTAGAAAGTGAGCAATAAGGCACAATCGTGGCTCTCGGGCACAAAAATCTGGTGTATTAAGTGGGCTGAGGAGCAGTAATAAAGTTCTAAACCGCACTCTCCGTATCCTGCAGAGAAAAGCGTTTACCAGCTTATGTGTCAAATTAGATCGAAATTACCGTTCAATTTGACTGGCTTTACCCGGCACGGCCATCATAACAAAGCAAAAAGGAAAGAATAACCAACACCAAGGCATCTTTAAAATCTTTTGAAGTTTCAGCCTCGGAAAACATGGGCTTTAGGATCTTTAAAAAAATTAAAAAATAATCGTCAACTTCCGAGCAACCGTATCTTCTTTCTCATCTAAAGTCTAATGCAAGTAAAAGTTAATGGGAGCTAAACAAGGAGGAATCCTGAAGGAAAAGGCTTCAAGTCATTAAAGTCGAGTGCAATGTACCCTGAGGGCTCAAGGGAAATAGGAAACTGATGGGTATGGGACAAAGGGAGGGATGAAGGGAATGAAAAAGTAGAGGCAGCAGCTGCACAGATCTTATAGAACGTCCTCAGATTGTCACCCGAGCGTTCAGTAGGGACGAAAGGCTTTAATCCCCGGATGAGTTATTGAAAGTTAAGTACTTTATTGTGTTTTTTGATCCCATGCATATACCTATATGCACGAATGATCATATCTCTATATTCCTGAAAGACTGACTTTTTTTTGGCTAAAGGTTTGACTGCTGTAAAAATGTATCACAAAGATTGATGACCACATTCAAAATTGAGCTTCTAATACAATTTTTTGGCCATCATAAAACTGTGCATGAAAAATATTTTTTGTTTGTTGGTAGTATGCACTAATGTGCAACCAACTGTAAGTTTGTTCAAAAGTAAAGGAGTGGAATATAAAAATAAAAGTCAATCCAGCACATTATTATTGCTCAGTGTCATGTCCATGTACATTTGACACTGTATTATGAGTCCTGTTCTAACTTCCTGTTTCGGTGGAAATTACACCAAAAGATAAACAAAGCAACAAACAAAGTTTCAAGGAACTTCCCAGAGATTTCTAGAAGCCAGTTTAACAATGCAATTCAAATGCAGTCAGTTTTTATAAAGATGTATAAAATCTAGTGCGCTTTTTCCAAAAATTGTTCAAGTTCTTGGATAGCAAAAATGGACACATCTTATCTATACAGTCTGTAATCAAATACTACTATCCAAAACCACTTACACACTCTGTACATAGTTTTAAACATGATTAACTCAACTAATACAACACAATTATTCAATAAAATTTGTGAACAGAACAGATCTCAATCGGAATTTTTTACTTAGACCTATCTTTAGGTTTTCAGCCAAATTTGAATAATATCTTTAAATGTAATTTTCTCCATTTGGTGAAAACCAGACTTGGTAAAATTAAAGATAAGAAATACTTTCAGATAAAAACTTCATTAAAACCTAACTACAGCATGTTCCCTTATTTCCTTGCCTTTATTTTCATCATCATGGCATACAAACATGGCCACTGTAGTCTCCAGGTCCAATCATACTCCATCACACTCACACACATGCACAGATACGACAGCATGTAAGAAAATATTGTCTAATATTATTTGCTTTGGGTTTATATTTCTTCAGTCCATGTTTTCAGTTTTGTTTAGTTTTGCTAAATTCGCCTGACCAGCGTCTCTGCTGCCTGACATATTTCCAGAAATATTTATGAGGTCACAATAAAATAACGAACCTATACCAACAGATGGCAGCACAAGGCTGCACACACAGTCACAGGGAGCACCGACCTCCATTAGTCAGTGTGCCAAAAGACATTCTGATCACATGCGTTACTATGTCTGTGATCTCTGCAAAAAACTGGATGCTAACCCTAACCCTAACCCTAACCCTAACCCTAACCCTAACCCTAACCCAATGACAATGTGACTGAGCTCTCCTCACATGCGAGTTTCTAGCCGGAAACTACACGATCCACTTCCGCACCCACCCTACTCGCCAGATTTAGCTCCTGCGGACTACGCCCTCTTCCCAAAATGAAGATTCAGCTCAAAGTTTGCTGTTTTTGGCACCGGCGCAAAGGTGATCCTGCGAGATGGTTCTTGACACGCTTCGAAAAGAAGACTTCCAGAACATATTCTATAAGTTGCAGGAAAGCTGGGAGCGCTGCATTGCTGTGCAAAGGGACTATTTTGAAGGTGTAGCGTGATAATGTAGATGAATAAAGTGCTTTCTTGTAAACAGAGCTGGTCTTTTTGACCACGTATTATCGTAAAACATTTACTGATGTGAAAGCAAAATGGCGCCATCTTCAAACAAAGAAACCATGCTAAAAGACTTGCAAATCCGATAGGTCCAAGCACTCAGCAGTGGTGTTAACAACCACATGGACAGTCATCTCTGCCCCGCTTCCACAGCATGTGTGTTTTTATGTTGAAGTAATACACATGCTGCTCCATTCATTTTAGGAGATGAGAAGATTCAGTGTTATGAACACATCTGGATAACAGTTGCATTCCAAAGGCTGCACTGGACCACAGCCATAACCACCATATGCAATGAGAGTGTCGCATCCATTCGATTCATTGACATTTTTATAGCACTTTTATAAATAAAGAATGGAACATAGCAGAGATCTTGTTTGAACTGAATCAAAGAATCCAAGTATAACGTGTTCAGCACAGTGGCAGGCAGCTGTGCTAGTATACCAGTAGCAGGTCATGACAATAGGCAGGATGCCATTTATAATGGCATTGCTTTAAAAGATTTACAATTATTTCCTGTCATTTTTTTGTAGTAACATTAGGTTGGGATTTGACCTTATCCTACTTTTCTTTTAGCATCTCTCTTCAGGCAGCAAGTCAGCAATCGGTTCTCTAAGATGATGTGTTGGAAATAAGAAAAAATCGATCTGTCAAACTTTGTCTTTTACAGGTTCAATAAAGGACACCTGGTGAAGCAGAGACACGGCCATGGGCACCATTGGCTTACCTGTCTGGTCTGGTTCAATGAATGAGCTACTGTAACATCAAAGAGCCAAAGAAGTTTATGATGGAAAGGTTTCAAAGAGCACAGCATTACAGCTCGCTGCCTATGGAGCGTGTACATGTGAGCATCAGATGTGGTTTACTTGAGAAATAGAAGAAGGGGTGATCACATTGCGCTGATCACATTGTTTTTTTTTTACATCTTGTGTGAATGTGTAATGTCTACAAGGAGAAGAGATGGCACCAGGATGCACTATGAGCAGAAAAGCAAAGTTTTCTTCTGGGAAACCTTGGTCCTGGCATACATGCAGTGTTACTGTTACAATTGTTACAGACTAAGAACACTCCTTTAGCCTTTGCATATACTATCAAACAAAGTCCTTGTCGTCTCAAAACGTATTTAAAGACTAGCCCAATATGGTGATCCTGTCATCACCGGTCTTGCCCAATGCTGCTTTTCTACTAGCATGATTTGATTCCTTCTCCAATGAACTTTTATTATCTCTTGTTCCAGCTGCCATTTTTACTACAAGGCACAATAATAATACGGAAGCGAAGCAGTGAATTTGCTGCCCCGGATTATGCACCACGTCAAAAGACAAGCAAAGGAACATCAATTTTTATCTATTGAACAATCGAGCCACCATTGTACTCTACCCAATGTAAACTATGTACAATGTAGAAAAAAAAAAACAGCTGTTCCTGCATTCAGACTCTTGACCCCAATATATTTTTTTACAAACTGTTTTGCAATATAGAAAGTTCACCCAAATACTGATATATCTGAACATAAAATGGTTTCAAGCCAAATGTCCATTGGGTGCTTTCCAGTGACTGTGATGATAATTCATTTGACGTAAAACATACACACTGACATAGTAAAGTATGTGTCTGGTCTGGACCTCAAGCGTGTTAAATATGGTTTTTGCATGTATAATATATACATGGCTTTATTTGGGAAACACTGTACTTGTTTATTTAAATTCACATGTAAAGACTTCAGCTTCCTTTTAAATTATGTGTATGTTTTTATATGAGAATAGAATTTGCTGTTCTTTAATATGTAATTTCATAGTTCACTGTAACAATGTTGCCCATGCTAGAAATGTCACTTTGGGAAGACCCTAAATCCTGTTTAAGAGTTTCAAACCCATATTGTTAAATGTTTCTCATAAGAGTGACAATTATTTATTTATTCTCCTTCTTTTTTAATCCATCTTCTCTCCTTATACACTCATCTCTCAAACATTTTAACCCAGTCAGCATGGCTACAATGTCTGTTTCCTGATTGATTTTAATAATTCAAAGAAATTACTTGGGCAGAGTAAAGTATCGTGTATAGCACTACACTCTCGCTCAAGCCTACACACTTAACCCTTAAAAGCAAAATGAATTTTCCATTAGGGACATGCCCGAAACAGAGTACCTTATTCTGAAATAATGATAATATAATTAAAATAATGAATTTTACTGAACTATAGGAAAAATTATTTATCACATTTTTTTTTAACAAAAATGAAGATATACAGTGAAACCTCGGAACTCGCGGCCTCAGCGCTCGCGACCTCGCATGCTCGCGACTCTCATTCAGATCGGCTTGTGAGCAACCGCGAGCTGCTCAAAACGCTAGTTTTAACATTTCTAATCAAGGTTTATCTCATTAAAATTGTCTAATAATTAAGTTATGGAGTGAAATAGTGTTATTTACTCATTTAAATCGATTTCGTATAGTGTTCTTTGGGTTTTTACTGGGTTGGAAGGGGCGTATCAAAAGGTCGCGAAAATTTGGAACTCGCGACTGGTCTTGGTCCCTAACCCTCACGAGCTCCGAGGTTCCACTGTACAGAAAAATACAGAAACTGGCTCCACTGCACACTGAAACCTTATTAGGGAACTGGTAGCTTAGTGGTTAAGCTGTTGGTATTTTGATTGGAAGATCATGAGTTCAGATCCCAACACTACCAAACTTTTAATCATGGGTGCTAGAGCAAGACTCTTAATCCTCAACTGTTTAGTTGTATAAATGAGATCATTGTAAGTTGTCCTGCATGAAGGAGCCTGTCTTAAATGTTCATGCACACTCCTATTTTCCATCTCTATCTCCCATATTTTCTGTCAAATAGAGTGTTGTTCAACCACTTCCTATTGAACAATTTACCAGTATCAAACATAGAAAATAATGGTGTCAATATATGTACAACTGAGCGAGACTGTCTGCCAAAAATCAAACATGTGATAAAGAAGTTGAACAGGGGCCACAGAAATATCTAGCAAGAAAATATTAATCTTAAGCAAGGAAAAATAGTTTTCTTACATTTGCTCCAGCCACCATCGGGTTTCCTAATTCACACACAACCAACTGGGTGTCGTTTTCCATCCTGTGCTCACAATTCAGAATCTGAAGGTCCTGAAACAAGAAAAAAGATTACACAATTATGTCTCATTAAGGTCGTAATTATACTGGAGTTTCACATGACTATGTGTTTTCTGTGCTGGATTGAAAAACAAGAAATACTCTGTGATAGATAGATTTTGAATGGCTTAGTAAATAATGAATAGAAGCTATTTTCCTAGATAACTAATGTTTTATTATTACAGACCACAACTGCCAACTGACACTGTTATACTTTTTTTATACATATTTGCACATCTGTTAACACACTAGGACAGAGCAATTCTTAATTTTAAAAACTATTAATACCCATGCACTCTATTCCATCTCACACTAAGTATCTTCGTGTACACCTCTGTCTTCCATATGATTTTTAAAAAATAAAAAATACATCATCAAGTCATATGTGCAAATATATATATATAATTCATTTAATGTATACTATGATATAAATATATAATATATATCTACACACATACACTTCTGCATACACGTGTAAATAATTGTAACTTTCTTATGCCTCATTATTACATTTTTCTCCTTTTTCTCTCTTTACCGTTTAATATTGTTTAATGTTTAATATTTAATATTAGCCTCAACAACCATAGTTTCTATAAACACATCATTCGGTAATATAACACGCAAGGGCATGAGTGTATGTCTTATAGGCAGGGGCTTTGTTTCCCACAAGCCACTGCACCGTCACATTTCATGTCGCTTGACTTTCCACACCTGATTCCCATTCACCCCTAATTAGCACTTGTATTTATGTCTCACCTTTCACAGCATTTCCCATAAAGACAAATGTCTTATGCCTCGTTCTGTCGATTTTGCTTAAGCTCCTGTTTGTTATTACTAGTTCATATTTCGGTTTGTTTTGTGGTTACACTTTTGTTAATAACTTCTCTGGACTTGCTCCGAACTCATAATATGATGAAAAAAAGACCTAAATATGGATGTAGTGCAAAGTAATGTTACATGACAGGTAACAGTGAAGCAGCTTGTGGGAAACATGGTCCCTGTTAATAATCCTGACTATGTGATGATGGCTGAATGTTATGGATAAACATGCTACGCAACCAAGTCTGTCCTTTTCCATTTGCATGCCCAAGCTCTTTCGTCAATTGCTAATAAAAATACTGGTTGCTTTAAATTTCAGGAAATAAAACTGGAGTGACTCTCAGCAATATTTCAACCATCACACACAACCTGTAATTTTCCTGCAAATTTCTTTTTCCTTTGCTTTTTGGAAATTTAGATTTACGCCATTTGGCCGATGCTTTTATCCAGAATGACTTACAATGATCTCATTTATACACTGAGAAATTAAGGGTTAAGGGCATTGTTGATGGGCCCAGAAGTAGCAACATAGTGGTGCTGGGATTTAAACTCATGACCCTTTGATTAGGAGTCCATCATAGCCACTAAGCTACCAGACCCCTCTGAAAGCAGTCTAAAATGACAGCTCTTCCTTCGTTTGTTTTTGTTACTTGTTAATACAGTTCAGCAGATCCTGCATTGAAATAGTTTATGCTGAAATACGATAACTGCAGGCAGTTTTGTAATACTTTTTTGATTTTGATTAAAAGTTTTCAATTTCTCTGTTTGGTTAGGTATAATACTTTGGTGAAAAACTCTGAACCTGCTTGATCCATCCCTAATTGGTGATGAAGTTCTCATCGTTTGGAAACTGCTGCTGAGGATGGCTCTACATGGAACACCTGTTTGCTACACTGGGTTATTATTACAATAGCTACATCGTAAATTTCAAAGTATATAATGGACATTTGGTGCCACCCAGATAAGAATGGGTTGCCTTTCCTCTCAAGGTTTCTTCCACATATGATCTCAGGGAATTTTTCCTCAGCACTATTGTGTCTCGCTCACTCATTAGGTAAAATTTATAGGAACAAATATATGCATTTAAATTTTATATTATTATTATATATATATCAACCCATTTACAGTACTTATGTAAAGCTCTGTGGATTTTTGAAAATGTTTGCTACAAAAAAAAAAAGAAAGAACTGAATTGATTACCAAAAACGCTGACTCATTTTCCTTTCCTGAGTAGCTTTGATCAAGAGTGGGTAATTATTATGCATTATAAATTATAAAGTTATTTTCTCTAATAATTTCCCACACATTACAGATGTTGTATGATGTAGGGATGTAGGGATGGTTCAATACTCGACTATTCATATATGATGATGTAGTATACAGTATGTAGTGCTGTAAGACTAAACACAAAAACCAGGCATGCTCAAAATATTCTGTTCTATTTAAAGCTACAGATAAGGGACCTTGTGGCGTCCAGCGAAGAACCGTGGGAGGAAGAAAGGAAACATGGCGAGAGAGAAAACACGAGTGTGATGAATTCAGTAATGGCAATAACATCATACATCTCAGAGGCCTCCCGTCCTGACATCTCCTTTCCACTCGCTCAATTATGTTTCTCTCTTCCTCTGCTCTTTTTTCTCTCCATACATCTTCTCCGCTGGCAACAGCTTCCTGTCAGCCAAACATGAACGTTCCCAAGGGAACACATCCTGATGCAGCCATGTTAATCACATTACAAGCCACTCTCTAACATGTGCTGCAATTACCAGAGAGAGAGAACGAGAGAGAGAGGCCACGCCTGTTAAACTAATAACACAGCGAAAGAGTGTAGTAAAGATTGTGATCTTAATAGTCTGTTTAGTTCGGAGTAGACAGTGTGTATATAGAGAAGTGTTCGTATTGGTGCCATTGTGGAAAAGCATATGTTACGTGCATGTTACGTGCATAGTGTCTTGATGAAGAATGTTAGCCCTAATTAAATCAACATTCGCCACATTCCTGCCTTGTTACTCCATGCGTGTGTTTTTAGCTCGCTTTCTGAAAGAAATGGATAGCAGATTGGAACATGCAAAGCATTCAGAGCGAAACGGATGGTCCACAAAGCCCTGACCTCTTCACACACGCTTTATCATGAAACATAAAAACTATTGAGTTAAGTGGGACCCTTGGAGAGAAAACAAACAAAACGTCTGACGAATCTAATCTAGGAATCTAAACACTTTGATTGAATGGACAGGCCAAAATAGAGAACAACAGACAAGAGGAATTAACAATGTGTTGTATTAATCTTCCTATGATTAGAAGTCTGTTAAATCACAACACACTGTACAACTGCATCAAAATATTTACATTTTAGGGCATGTGGTAAAGTCTACTATGAATAAAATAACCCCTCAACATTCAATTAAACCCCTAATATTTACATTTATTTTACATTCCGATTTTGGCCGACACCCTCATATAGAACAATATATACAGGTAAGCAGTTAAGGGTTAAGGGCATTGCTTAAGGGCCCAACAGTGGCAGTTTGGTGTTGTCAGGACTTGAACTTGCGACCTTACGATTTAACATCTCAACCACTGGGCTTCCACTCCGAATAGAATTTATGTTCAGTAATAAATGTTAATGTGAACAACGTCTCAAAATGGTAATAAAAATGGTCTATGGACCTGACAACCACTTTAGCCACAAAACCACTTTCTGCCACCCAAAATTGGCAAATCTATGACTATGCAGATTCCAGGTTTCAGTGTTTTTTTTTATAGCAACCTATTATAACTATCTATAATGTCTAGTGTTTTATTAAAGATGATGCATCAGACTCAAGCAAGATACATGTTTGGAATTTTTTTTTTACACATCTGAAAAGCATTTACATAAGAAATGTAGTATTCATGACATTTAGTTTGTTTGCAAAAACGTTCATATCTTGTGAAACCTCCTGGATTTGTTTGACTTTAAGTATTAGAAGACAAATTCGATTACGACGACTGACTTGGGCCAAATTGTGTAGTAGTCAAGATTTTATTTCATGCACAAATGAAATTTCAAATTTAATTTCTATTTTAAAAGAATTTGATCCATAATAAATCCATAAATGAAGAAAAATAAGGATTAGCCATTAAATCATGGAATTCAGTATGGATCAGTGGCTCAGAAATATAAAGGAGTTAGAGTTAATGGGTATTGAAGCTGACCAGCTGCAATGGCTGAGCTGCACTAGTGGATTTTATGTTGAAAGGCTTTTTAGTGTTTAGCTATTTTGCTCCTGTTTTTTTTTTTTTAATAGAATTTAGTGGGTGTCACTACATGCGAATCAGTTTCTGCTGTGAACATGCTTGGTAATTTTCAAAATATACCCTACAACTAAAATTAGCTAAGCTAGCTGGCAAAGCTAGTATGCAAAATTTATAATTCTGCTCTGGTTACCATATTGTCCTTTAATAAGTTTGCATATTGTACCCGACTGAATGTTTACAGTCGCTTTAAAACATCATCAACTTAAGTAGTATTCTCCATATAAGGAAAAATCAGGGTTGTAAAATACAAAGAAAGCAAACTGCATGCTCTAATGGGAATTACGTTGTGGTTTATGTGGTTTACCTCCCGTCGACGCTCCATGCCGTTGTAGTCTGCCTCTGGTGGGAGACGCACCACAAGCTCCGCCTCATATGCTCCTTCTCCATGATTGGCTGCCATGATAGTAAGCATTAGTGGGTTTTCATCACCGATCGCCAGCTCTGTCCGGTCCCTACATGTGGGAAATTGAAAAAATAAATTAAACGCTATTGAAATCTTTTCACTTAATTCATGATAAAAGCATTTATATGCTTATAAATAAACACCTTTGAGCCTGAGAACATGCAGTTTGTGTACATCCAGATAAAGCAGTACCTCCATCAACTCTATTCTATATAGACAAAGATTTGTCGACACCAAACCATAAGATTTGTGCATTTTTAAATAATCCTATTCCACATTTAATCCAAATTTGCTCTCATAATAACCTCCACTCTTCTGAGAAGATGTTCTGCTAGATTTTGGAGTGTGTTTGTGGAGATTTTTGCTCATTTAGCCACAAAGGCTTAAGTTAAGTAAGGAACTGATGTAGGATGAGGAGGACTAAATTGCAGTTAGAGTTTCAATTCATCCCAAAGGTGTGAGGTCAGAGCTCTATAGCGGGCCACGCAAGATCTTTCGTTCCAAACCATGAAAGGCATATCTTAATGGAGCTGGATTTGTGAGCAGGGGCATTGCCATGCTGGAACAGGTTTGAGTCTCCTAGTTCAAGTAAATAAGAAATTTTATTCTAGCACATCCACAGACAATTATGTGCTATCAAACTGTGGGGAAGAACCCCATATGGCTGGAAATGTCCCAACACTTTTGTCCATATAGTGTGTATACTGCATGAGTACAGCTCTTATTACTCAGATAAACAGGAAACCATTCAATTTTAGGCACATGCACAGACAAGATGGACTCACATTTTAGCAGAGAGCTCAAGATCTGGAATACACATGTTGTCCTCTCCACAGTCCAACAAGATGTTCGCCTGAGAGCAGGAACAAAGTATATGTGGGTCTCTATTTGCTGTTGTACAGTAACATCTTAAGTGAGCTCATTTTTAGATACACAAATACACACACCTGTTCACGGTGCAAGGTCATTCTGTAATGGTCCAGTATGGGTCGTAGCTGGAGGCCAGGTAAAGGAACCATCTGATCCAGACTGTAGTTTAGAGTTACACTGATGGGAGTCAGCTTATCTCTAAATTCAGTCTCATTCTAAAGAAAGAAAGAAAAAAAAAAGGTATTTTTGTGTTATACAAGTAAAGATAATGCCATGATTTCATTTGTTATAGAAAAAATTATCAACTGTTGGATAAGGGTGTCTGACAAATGGCATAAATGTAATTGGCAAAATACAAATATAGTGCGTTCAAAAAGCCCCTTCACAGTGGCCAGATAGAGAAGTTATGGGAAACTATTCGTGGAATGAAACTCTAAATTATTCTCACGCATGTATTTATCTATTAAATCTTGCACAGTATAGTGATGTGGTTTTCTTGTCTCTGGAAAAGCTGTTTGATATTTACCACAAACTAAATCTATGTTTTTATCGCCAGCTTTAACAATGTGCTCCACTACCTACTCTACGGGGCCACTGCGGAGGGACTTTTTGAACGCATAAAAATATTGATATAAATAAAAATATAAAAATCTATTTCAAATTACTTTAAAATGGTAACCACACTACGCAATGTTTGAATGTTTGAAATTATCCCAAACTTTTTTCTGTGGCCTAAATCTTCTCCTCACCCCTCACTGTTTTCTCCCAGTTCATCCATTTGGAGGAGGGTAAAATTTTCATGTGTGTGTGTGTGTGTGTGTGTGTGTGTGTGTGTGTGTGCGGGTTACGGAGAATAAAATAATTTGCGGTACTACTGCAAAATGGTCTTTAAAATATAAAAAAATAATACATTACTAAATAACAAATAAACTGTTATATATATATATCAGAGCAGAATTACCAAATCTGCAGGCTTAACCTTTCTTCTTTTACTGCAGATTTGGTAATCACATTTTGACCAATCAGAATTGAGCCTTTAGTATCAGTGTGATACAATGGATTGTAATTCTGCATCATGTCTGAATAAATTGTCCACAACAGACATTGTCTCAAAGCAGCTTTACAGAATTTAAGAGTTAAGGTAAGCGATGTGTGTTTATCCCTGATGAGCCGCCATGGCGACTGTGGCAAGGAAAAACTCCCTTAGATGTTATGAGGAAGAAACCTTAAGAGGAACCAGACTCAAAGGGGGAACCCATCCTCATGTTGGTGATATAAAGAACATACAATACAGAACACTGGAAAGTGAGAACCATGAGCACTGAAATGTAAGATTATGAGTAATGTCCTTTCTACAGTCTTATACAGACATTTGAGATTATGGAAACAGGAGCTACTGAGCAACTCATAAAATAAATTGTATTGTTTATTGTCTGGTGCATAGTGCATAGTGTTGCAAAGGACATCGGTTTTAACAGTTTTTCCTTCTCCTTATACTCCTCCTTGTTTCCTGTTCTGCCCTTTCTTATAACTATGGACCTCTGACATCACTTTTTGTGCTTGGAATTTTAAAGAAATCAGATAAATGGTTTAATAAATGCCTCTGTGCTACAGAGCCAAGCACAACAAATAAAACCCCTTAATTAAGTTCAGGGAGTTTAGTGTGTGTGTGTGTGTGTGTGTGTGTATGTGTGTGTGAGTGAGAAAAAGGGGGGGTATATTCTAATCCATAGGGAAATGTTCTATTGCAGTCTGATAGCGATACAGTAATGAGAGATGGTTTTATCAGATTAACAGAAGGCTCAGTTCTGGGATTAATCATTAGTCACTTCCTCTATACACACGCACACACACACACACACACACACACACACACACACACACACACACACACACACACACACACACACACACACACACACACACCCTCAACAACCTGAACAAGCATCTCAGTATTGTATTTGATAAGTGTGTGATTTTTGTCTGAATTGGCTAAAAGTCTACTTTCCCAGAGTCCATATCAGCAGAGGAGAAAGTTCAAAATGTTTTCTCTTTAACTTGCTAAAGTGAACCATCATTGGTAATAAGAACGTGTTTCCAGTTTTAGCATAAGGAATGATGGATCAAAGTTAGAAATATATAACACAAGCTGCTTTGTTTAGTCCATAAAACCCTTTCCCATGGTTTAAATCATGGAAATGATGGACTTATTTATAAAAAAAAATTATAATAAAAAAATTAAAGTTACAAAGTTTGTTCCTTACAAATAAACACCTATTAAAATATTTCAGGCTAATTTGAACTCGTGGGCATTTTAAAGAAACATTAAAAAAGTTTCAGTACATGGCACAGGGCTTTGCATGACAGTAATACATGTGGTTTTTATTTTATCATTAATTATTATGAATTAAAATTATAAAGAAAATAATGCATTTTATTATTTAACGTAGAACACGCTGACACTTTATACATACTAAAACACTGATTGTATGCTTTTTGTTGCTAAACAATGGCCATTAATCAACTGGCAACTCAGTGCCAGATGTTCGTACGACAAGAGACTCAATTTATTCTAACCCATGAAGAACCGTCTAATAAAAAAGCTTGGCAAAGCACTTATTGCAATTTAAAAGCTATTACGAAGTGGTACAGTTGGACGGAAAAACACTTAATACACTAATAACTCAAAAGGAAATTAATGTTTAGTTATGATAATGTGTTACCATAATTAGGATCTCATTGAATAAATACTTACTTTGTCAGAAGAAATAAAAATAGAAAATAAATATTCTGAATATAAAAATATGCCATTCGATTCCTAATTCTTAGTTATGAATATACACAGTAAGCTACTTTGTTATTAAAGTGACTATGAAAAGCAGCCACAAAAATAAAGAAACTGTATTAAAGACATACACTATATGGACACTATACACTATCTGGACAAAAAAAGCATTGGGATACCTGACTTTTCCAGCCACATGTATTTCTTTCGCAAATTGTTACCACAAACTTTGAAGGCAGACAGATGTATAGGATGTCTTGTATGTGGTATCTTAAAGATCTTAAAGGGTCTTAAATTATTATAACTATACAAATGAATAAGAATGAATTAAAAACAACTAAGACGACCAATAAAAAACATCCCAGTTTTAGAAGCAAGCAACATCCGTTGCACTTATATATAATTTTGAGGGAGGATTATAGAGAAGAATAGTAGTACGCTATAGGCATCAAGCATATGTAAAAAGATGGCAAGATGGAATGATAAAACTTTAGCTTACCCGCAAGTAGATAGTGTGATTAAGGCACCGTTGGCGATCTCGCCGACCAAGGAGTATCTTCAGCGAGCGATAGTGCTGATTTGATTCGAGGAACATAACCCGCTTCACAGCACCTCGTTGCTTCATAGTGTCCAGCTGCAGCTCCATGTTCAGGGCTGAGAGAAATTGGACGTGATTAGAGTGTTCTTAATACCTTTGTACATATTGCTTCTATAAAGCAACAGTTTATTAATATAAAAATTACATACAATGAAAGAAATGCAGAATTAGAAAGCTGTAATCTCATATATCTTATTATAGAATAGCAAATGAATGAACACAATTCAATAAAAATTGAATTGTTGTCATTGAATATGCAAACTGCAAGGCATGGTATGTCATATTTCAGATTAGTGACCAAGCTGTGCTGGTTCATGGTATCCTTGGAAAAAAATTATAATTCTTATTCTGCTGAATACAAAATGAGTAATATTTTGTATTATAATGTCCAGTATATTATACTATATTTTAAAGTAATGTTGTAAGGATACAATATACAAATGCAGCAAAAAACATGCAGAAATAGAAATAAAACAAAATTTAAATGATAATCTGTTTATACTCTTCCACAGAGATTTACTAAATATTGTGGTAAAAATAAAGTAATGTAAGTAATTTAACCAATAATGGTTGACGACGTGACTCACCAACACTATCTGGGATTCCAATACCAGACACTTTTGAGCAGATGTCGACTCTCAGGCTGAAAAATACCATAAGGAGACAAAGATCATGTATTTATTCAATAAATGTGAATTCCTTAATTTTCACAATTGCTTCTCCATTGGCTCCATTAGCATTATATAATTGCCAAACAATAGGATGTGCTGGATCAGGTGTCATTTTCTATCCCTCAGCTTAGGGTTTCAGGGTTTAATTTAATTACTTGTAATTCAAGGCACTGGTCTGAATATTACTGAAAACTGGACTTTATAGTCAGTAAGGACTTTGAAGAAAACCTTCAGCAGGTTTGTAAACCAATTCTAAATGCACATAACTTTCCCTCACATTAATATTGATTGTACAAAATTGCAAGCTTTGAATACAACGCTTTGTTAGTCCTAATAGCATTTTAATAGCTGCCCCCGATGTAAACGCCACCACATTTTCAGCCTATTTCAATTTCTTTAATCACTTCCTCTTCCTGCCATGGATTCATGGTGATACTCCTGTGAGTGAATACGTGTTCAGAAATCAATAATACTTAAAGGTTGAACTATTCATTGTTAGTCAATGCCATTTCACATCACTGCAATGATCTATTGTATGAACACAGGCTAAATAATGTGGTTTAGATGCAGGATTTCAATTCATTCATGTACAGTAGTAATATTGGCTTCAGCATAATGAAACTTAGTTGTGAAAAATAATTATCTATCACATGGTGTTGTCATCCACCATATCACTTTCTAAGTATGCTCTGAAACGGTTTGTTTTTCCATGCAATTTTGTTTTGCAGCCTGTACCTTCATTCCTTTGTAATATTAATTTGCAACGACCACCTTACACATATGTAGCTCTGTTATCATGTCGGATATCGACACAGGAAGTCTCTCTGTCCCCTGAGCCACACAATTAATTTAGAGGAATGTAAAAGTGGGGAGGTGATAGCTTAGTGCTTAAGGCATATGACTCTTGTTTTCTTAAATTTTTTGTAATGACTATACATTTTTCCTGTAGAAAAACATTTCAATGATGCTGCAATTTGAAATAATTAAGAAGTCTGAGGTAATAAACACCAAAGCCATTATTTGACTAACTTTTAACTGGGTTTTCTGAGGTAAAGTAGACTGTGGCATTAATCAAGTGATCTGAGGTAAAAAAATAAAAATAAAATAAAAAAGTCTCTAACAGAGTAATACAAAGGAATACATTTGTAGAACTAAGCAAGTAATCAAAGGTAATTAAAGAATAAAAACTGAGTGATCTGAGGTAAAAAGAAACGCAGAACTATAATACTAAATGAGTAACCTGAGGTAAAAAAGCAAAACAACAACAACAAAAAGCAACAACATTGCTAGAAAAATGATTAAGATATTATCGTGATCTCATACACAAACTAATTCCAAGATAAGAAAATCTGAATACGCTGCATTGGTTCTTTTTAGAGGTAATTGCTAGTTGCGTGAGAGTAACAAAAAGTAACACTGAATCAAAGATGTAAACGTTCACATATATGATGACAAATATTAAAGAAAACTGTTAAAATCACTTGTTTATAAATGTTTGTTTTCAAGAAATGTTTCCAGACAATTTGTCTTTATCGCTCTCAAATCTCTTAAATGTGTGCCT